>NC_050524.1:4916648-4978539 GCF_002922805.2 Oryzias melastigma | reverse complement strand
GAAAATGTTTTTTTCTGCACTGAGCTGACAGAAGGTCTGTGCTGTAGAGGGCACTGATAAAGGTTATCTCTAAAAGCGTCAATAAAGTGATGAATAATTCACCTTGCAGTGTTCAGAGCCAGCCTGAGAGCCGGCAGAGCCGCGTCCTCGCGCGGCTGCAGGCAGTCAGCCTCCTCCGGCATCACCTCCTCATCTTTCACCGCCAGCACCTCCAGCGGGGCGGCGAGCATGACGGAGCTGAGGCCGGCGGAGGCGCCGCGTTAGCGGCTTAGCAGGCTAGGCTAAGCCCGGCGCCCGCAGAGGCAGCTCACCTTCTTGATGTTGGTGTAGGTGTAGAAATACAGCTCCCTGCCGATGTTGAAGCACACCCGCTCCGACTCCTCGCCCGGGTCCTCGGGCTGCAGCTTCACCATGGAGACCCGCACCGGCGGCAGGAAGCCGGTCGGGGAGTTGTTGGTGGCGGCATTGGAGGAGGCTGAAGCCGCGACCGCGGCGGCGGCGGCTGCAGCCCCGGGCCCCTGAAGTAGCCCGACCCCTCCGCCGGGGATCTGAGCGGTGCCCGCTCCGGGGCCCAGCGTGGCTCCGGCGGACGGCCCCCGCGGCAGCCCGCCCCGCTGCTGCGAGTCGGAGAGGGTGAGCAGCTTGTAGAAGCCCTCCCGGGTCCGGAACTGCGATTTAATCTCATTGATATCCTTCAGAGCGCCGCCATCTCCGGCCATTTTCAGTGCAGACGAGCCGCACAGGAAACTGAGATTGTGACCTGGAAATAATAGCGATTCAAAGCACCGAACGACAGCCGCAGCCGAGCTCAGCTAGGCCGACCAGAACCCCCGGTCCGCCCCGGCGCATCTTACGGTGGCCGCCTGGAGGAGGAACCCGCAGAGGCAGCCTGTCGGAGCCGCGGAAAACATCTGCCTCCGCCGGGGCTCTGCCTCCGATCACCCGGCGGTACGGAGGCGGGATGCTGCGTCTGCTGCTGGGCCGACACTGCACACTCCCACGGTGGTCCGGGGAGGGGGGTGAAGGGAGGACATCCGGCCTTGGTCAGCTCGATTTACCCCTCAAAAAACAGTGACACCCAGCAGGAGCAGAGAGCCTTAAAGACACACTCCAGAAAAATAAACTGCTTCATAAATAAAACCATTTTGGGATAAAACATCTAAACATACAGGGGAGGAAATAAGCACTGATTTTATTGAACTTGAAAATAAATTCCGTCATCCTGATGGTGTTTGATAAAATCACAAAGAAAATCAAGAAATTAACTTTAAAGAAATTGCCTTTCATTGAGGGGAAATAAGTAGTAGGACCCCCTAATAATCATTAAGTCTCCTAATCAACCTGCTGCCTGACCTGAACTAAGACACCTGTTTGAACTAATCATGTGTAGAGAGACACCTGTACTCAAAATCAATCAAACTCCAGCTTTTGTGGACTTAAGGACTCACTTTGAAATTAAGATTAAAATTGTGTTTGTGAGTTTTTCTTCATTCAAGTTATTGTGAATCAGGAGCAGATGTATGGGGTCAAACCAGGATTAGCTGAAAGTGAACAAAAAACAATATTGTAAACTTGAAAAACAGGCACTGTAAATTAGAAAATAAAAATAAAATTTAAAACCAGTTTTAAACAGGAAACTACATACTGAAAACTTAAAATATATTTTTTTAATTTGAAAAAAAAAATAAAATGTAACATTTGATAAAAGAAATGTTGAAAATGTGAAAAAAGTACATTTGAAACTAGAATAAAAAACTGTTATCAATTTAAAACATTTTCAACTTTCTTTTTTTCATTTCAGTTTTAGTTTATTTTTTTAGTTCAAGTTTCATTTCTTCAAAACTTTCAATAATAAGTTTTTAATATGTATTTTCAAGTTTAAAACTCCTTTAAAATGTTCTTTCTTTTTCAAATTTTCAATCTGTTTTTTCGTGTACCGGTGTTTTATTGAACATATTCATGATTAAGAGTGATTGGGAGGCGCAAAACCTCTGAATTTTGACACAAAGTACAAAATCTTTCCAGCATGGGGGTTCAAACACTTATATCTCTCAATTAAATGTAAAATTATTTTACGTGGGAAAGCCTACAAAATCAGCAATGGATAAAATAATCATTTTCTCTATTGAGCCATCAAATAATCTCACTTTTTGGCAACTGAGAGGGTCAAACAATGAAGATGTGTGCAAAATCAAACAAAACCATCCATCCACTGCATTTCTCATCTTCTTGGACTTTATTTGAGTGTAATGGCAGAAACACACAAGCTCGGGTCACAAAGCACAGCACGAGCCCCAGCAGGGCTCTGCTCCTTTAAGTTCTTCTGTCATTACGGAGGCCGCATGTGTCCCTGCAGGCTGTGATCAATAATACTGTGGCACAAGGACGGTCACTCTTCAGGGTCGGCACAAGACCTGAATTCATGACTCAGGAATTCTTATGACAACTCCTCACATTTTCTGGATCTCAAGTTAAAAAAACAACATAAATAACAGCAACGTAGGGATGAGGGGGACACTACAATCTCATCGGGTTTCTCCACAGGTTAGCAGTTAATATCCGGAGGCACGTTGAATGTCCATGCCTCCTGTTTTTGTCGCCCTTTGGTGACTGACAGTTCCAGTGGAGGAATCCAACATGGAGGGGGATCGGCGAGTGTCCCATGATGCACTGTGTCAGGGCAGCAGCACATACTTTTCAGCAATCTCCAGGATGTACAGGTTGGACAGACCTGATTGGTCCTCGACTGGACGGGTTTCCAGGACGACGGTCCTGCAGCGAGAGAACGGCAGTTTTTATGTAGAGATGTTCCAGATATTTAGACACCAAAAATTATACATAACTTTAAAGCAACAGATAATGACTAGATTAGGCTCCAATTGAAAAATAGGTGGTGTTTCATTGTCCTTTCAAAGAATGATGGGTCATAGCAACCATAGAATTTTAGATAAGTCTTGGTATGATGAATATCTTAAGTAATTTTTGTGTCTCAACATTGATGTAAATAATCTTATTTTCCTTAGCAACCACATAATTTATATATTTTATATAATAACTGTTAAGGACACAGATATGTACGCATTGAGACATTTAATTTATTGTATTTGCTTTGTTGTTGGCTAAGGTACAGGACTGATATGAGAGTTTCTTTTAAGATGTTACATTGGCATCTTTGTGATAGAGAAAATGATCAGCCTTTATTTTTTTCATGACACAATTGGTAACAGAAATTCAAATGACTGCACAGATTCTCAGGATTGCTCAAAGAACAGAGCGGACGCCACATTCAGTCTCGTACAGAGGGGTTTGTAAAATATTGTCTGACATTAAAACGGTCTGTGACCCAAATAAGTTTAGGGATCGCAGCGGCGGAGCATGTTTGCAAATCTAACAGTGCAGTAAAACATGCTTCCTGCAGTTTAACATTTTGACAAGAGGTGGCGCCTTTGAATCTCATTAAAAACTATTAAAACATTTATTTTTATTTATTTGATTAAACACAAGCTTAACTTGACAACCAAGGTTGATTGAAGATATCAACCAATCTATCCATTACTTTTAAAATATTAATTCCACTGATTTTAAAGGTATCTATTTCTGCTTTTATTAACAAAATCAAGTTGATTGGTTCAACAGAAATAATTTTATTTTCAATTTTTAGTTAGTTTTTAATTTTTTTTAAATCAACCAGATCCAATAAATGTATTTTGAATTTTATGGTTAAAATGCTTTTATTGACTTAAATCTTTAAGAGGATGAGTGAGTTTGTCAGTACATAACTTTATGTTCTTGTCTATAAACATCAGTGTTTGTGGTCTTTAGAAACAAGAAAAACAAAAAGTTTACTATCAATCAGCTTAGAAGACCGTTGGCTTGCATTGTGCTAACATGGTAGCAAGAAATGAGCTAACGCCTCCACCACAGCTGTACCTGTGTGACTTCACCATTCTGTAGATCTTCCGGGGGTCGGTCATTTCCTCAATAATGTCAGTGAAACCTTTGCCTCTCCTCTGCCAACCGTGGCGCCAAATTGTCAGGAGTGTGTCTTCAAAAAACACTGAAGAGACAAAAACCGTGAGAATTTCCCAATCTTAACAACAGATAAACCAAAAGATTGTTAACATTTTCAAGGAAACAAACCCTAAAGAAAAAATCTTGGAGAGTCGTCAGAGAGAAAACCCCTGCAGTTCGGGCCGGTTTGTTCTTACCTATAGATTCAACCTCATGAGAGAAAGTGGTCTGCGGAGGATGATGAGGGGCGTTCTTCACCTGTCCGGTCAGACCAACTAAATATACAGACTCTGGAAGAGACAAACGGTTTCAGCCTCATCAGCTTAGAAACATTCATTTGCTAAAAAAGTTCTGATAGAATCCATGTTCATAAATAAACTGAAGCTTGAAATGATCTACATCAGGGAAGCTCATTACACCAAAAGACATGTGGGTAGATAAATGATAAATAAAAGATAAATAAACAAAAATATAAGAAAAAAAACTATCAGTGATTAATCCTCCTCAACATGAATTTGTCATTTGATTGACAGTCGAACATCCTCTGATGCATACTGTTCGGTTTGTTAACATTTGTCTTTATAGAAGTAACACTTATACCACAAACAAGAGAAAATAATGCCACTTACTTTCCATGAGCACAAGCAAAGAGTTTTTGTCCAGCTGTTGAACTTGAACTATTTCTGGGCTGGGTTTCTCTGTGAGAACAAACATTAAATCAAACATTTCTGAGTCAAACAAAAGACTTTCAGTTTGAACCGACTCCTGAGACTCTGGATTGTTGTGCTGAAGTGGTCTGCAGGCGTACCCAGGCCGGTGGTGGTGAACCAGGACGAGCTGGAGTTCAGGTTGATGTAATCTACGTGGACGGGTTGGCTGGGGTCTGTTCCAGGTGAAACGCCGATGCACACCAGAGGGTACTCCTGCTGCGGCGCCGCCACCATCTCGAACACCCGCAGAGGGTTGGGCAGGGGGAAGTCAAAATGCTGCAGGAGAGACAATGAAAACTTGGTCACGTTCTACTAAAATTATGTTTTTTTTTTTTAAATGCTGGAGGATTTGGTTGCATGACAGCCACCCTTTCATTTGAAAAACGCTCAAGCAAACTTTACTACTCCTTTTGTGAGATCTATATCCCTGGTTTTAGCATGTAAAGTGCTTGTCCAAAAGTCTAAAAAAATCTTAAATTTTATTTTTGTTTTGATTCCTTGAAATAAATTGTTTCTAAATCCAAGACCCACTCCAAGAAAGTTGTGTTTTTGGTGTTTATAACATGTTTCTGTGGCATTTTTCTGACAACGAACGAAATTGCATTTCTAAGTATTTCTTTATTCAAATTGTTGTGAATCATCAGCAAACACAAAAAATGTACTTTAAAAATAGCTTATTTGTGATGTTGAAACTAAGATGGGTGGGTCACAAGCTACCCGCTCTGCTCCATCACTGCACCAGCGATCCCGTCCACAATTCAGAAGTCAATTTCTAACAAACTGCTGCTGCTCTGCAGAAACTATGTCCCAGAAAATGACATGGGTTTTTGATTTGGGCTAAAAATGCTTTTGCAATAGATCAAAAGATGATTGGAGCAGGACTTTAAGATCCTCTCCTTCTTGGTCCGGCCTCCTTCAAGTTTATGTTGTTTGCGTGTTTGCCTGCTTTGTTGGATACTGAGTTAAGTCTGCTCTTGGTGTATTAAGATTGCTCTACTTCTGCTGGATTTTCACCTTAATGGAGTGGTATGGGTCACTTGGTACCGGGCCGCAGACAGAAAAAGAGAAATCAATGCGCTAACTTAGATTATTTCCGTTTTGTTTATTTTCTGATCCTGAGGGAAGCTTTACTTGTCTCTTGTCTTTTTTTATTTATCGTTAAATCTGTCTTTGTTCCTAAATGAATCAACTTCTCTGCAGGGTCATGTGTCAGATGAAACCCTCCCACCAAAACCCGATTCCTGACAGTCCTGACAGAGACGTACCTTGATTAGCATGAATTTGTGCATGGGCTCGTACCACTGCATCAGCAACACACTGGACTCCAGAGCGCAGCACAGGAATACACAGTTTCGATGGATGTTCTCCACTAAAGACAGAGAACCCACAGCAGAACAGTTTACCGTCAAACACGAGGAGGAAGCAACTTTTGAATCAGTTCAAAGCGTGGTTTTGCTGTCCGTTCTCACCAACAGAACAGGTCTTGCAGCCTTTGGTGTCGGGTATTTTAGACGTTACAACACATTTTCTAAAAAAATAAAAAAAAAGCAAAAACAAAATCATAAGCAAAAGATTTCAGACTTTCAGATCCATAAGGAACAGTTGAGCTCTGGTCTGCTGGTACCTTGGTAGAAGTCTGTGGGTGGATATGGGGACCAGCCTCTGGTCTTTCCGAGCCTGTTCGTGTAACTCCTTCAGCGAGTGAGAGTGAAGCTGCGACGATTTACCTGCAAATAGCATCATTGGTTTGGTTTGTGGTCAGTACGTTTAAAACAAATGCAGGAAAAAACACAGAAAGATCTCAAATTAAAGTAATTTTGAATAATGGAAGAACAATAAAGGTAAGAGTGATTGTTGCATAAAAGTTAAATCAGTTGGAAACTATTTAAAATTTTGCAAACATTTAAGTCTTGTTTTTAGTCATTCAAGATATTTTAAATAGTTTCAAGTGATCTTTGCTCTATGTCTTTCCAAGAATTTCTCAAAATCAGCACAGTCAATAATTTTTAAGTTAAAGTTTAAGTTTAATTAATTTATATAGCGCCTTAAAAATGACCTCAGTTAAACAAGACGCTGTACATTAAAAGTTCAAAGAACAATAAAAACAACAGCTAAAATCTGTAACTCTTTTTGCAGATAAAAAGTACAAAGAAGTGACATAAAAACACAAGATAAAATATTTGTTTTTATTTTTATTTTTATATCTTTTATGCTTTGTAGGTCATTTATGGTTTTTATGTCTTTTATAATGTACTCTGCTTTCTTGTGTACAGCACTTCGGGCCTCCTTGGCTGGTGGTGGAAGGTGCTTTATAAATTAACAAATGAAATAAAAATGAAATAAAAGCAAAGCTTTTGTCTCATTAAGAGCATGGATCGAGGACATTATAATTAAAATTAATTTAAATCCGTCTGATAAATACTTTTAATAGCAGATTAGTTTAAGACTAAAAAAACTCACGTTGCTAAATTTAAGAAACGTTCACAAGAGGATTAAAGGCATTTTAATAAAAATAATTACTTCACAAGATGGAGAAGCCACATTAAATCTCTTGTTTTGAAGACCACGAGAAAATGTTTGTCAAATGCAAAATCTCCTCAGAAAGTTAAAGACCCACTTCAATAAAAATAATTTTGTGTTTTTAACATGCTCATGTGGCATTTTACACATGATGGAGGACATATATACATGAAATCTGTGCCAACAGTCCCGCCCACACTCACAGCTGTATTTCTGATGAACTCCTGCCACTCTGCAGAAATTATGTCTTAGGAATTGACACAGGTTTTTGTGATTTTTGGCTAAAAACCTTTTAATCATAATTAAATGAGCACTGGGAACGCTTTTAAAACAGATACAAGATGATCAGAGTGGGTCTCTAAATGGGTTTCAATTTCTAAAAATCACAAATGGCATTTTTGAAGGTGGCATTAGTAAAACGCTTTAAGGGAGCACAAGTTTGACAGCATTAAAGGGTCATTTTAAAATTTTAAATGTTATCTGAAGTTTGTTAAAGGTGCTGGGAGATGGATTTTAGATGTTATGCCACATCTACCCTTAATATAAAGGTGTTGAAAAGCCCAAAATGACCAAACAATATAAACAAAACAGATTTGGTCAAGTGTTGGGTAAATTCTTTAATACATTTCAAAACTGACTTGAAATTAAGAGGAAAAAAGACAATTACTTGCGTAATAAAATGGCTTGAAGGTATTTGAGGTTTGTGAATATGTTACAGAGTAGGATAAACAAAGAAATTGCAGTAAAATTAAATAATGTATAAATCTTATTACTAAATTTCCACCAAACATGAACAAAAATAAGGGCATTTTTCACGTTTTGTGTTCCTTTTACCAACTATTTTAGCTTTAATTCTAGAATCTATTGATGTTCTTTGTGTTTTTAATATTCTCTTACCTGATACAGACATGAGGACATTATTAATGGTGTAAACCCAGGTGCATTTCCCAGGATAAAGCTGTAGAGACAGAAAACATTTACTGTATGACCACTTCTAAAAAACGTCTATTAGAAACAACGTAATCCCTTTATAAAAGGCTTTTCTTTTCCACTCTGCTTTAAAGCTGAGAAAATGTGATCCAGAAACATTTAACTGATTAATTTTTGTGTTAAATAAAGAATAATATGAACAGCAGATCAGTTTTAGGGTTAACAGGCAGATCCTCCAGGTGAAGATCGTACCAGCTCCATGGTGGCCTCAGAGCCGTTCAGGTTCAGGGTGTAGATCCCTTCTTCAGCCCCCAGGATCAGGTGTTGCTCTGGGGGAGGATGAGGAAACAGGATTGGTTAAACCACAGATCTGTTAGACCACAGGAAGAAAGAACTCTCTGCAGGATCCGACCTTTGGAGGTGGGATTTTCCCAGGTTGTGGACCAGTTTATTTTCAGGGGGCAGCCATGGAAGACCTTTTTCAAAAAGACCTGGAAACAGAGAGCGAGCGTGAAAGATCTGTAACCTACGGTGGCAGCAAACACTTGTTTGCTGACATGTTTTTGCAGCAAAAATGAGAACAAGTCCGGGTATCAAAATGCAAACTACTATTGTACTTTCAAATAAAACTTTTATTTTTAAAACTTTTATTCTTTTAAATTTTATTTTGTATTTAAGGTGACGTGCCCAAGCAATAACACTGGTGTCCATTTTCGCCATGTACGACAAAAGATTCATTTTGAAGCAACAAAAATACATAATTTATGATACAATATATACATTTTATGAGGACTCAGTCAGGAAAAAAGGGGACATGGGGGCTGATTGCTTAAGTTTTGGACAAACGGGGGTGGCAGGACAGAGCCCGGGGAGGGGGGGAGATTGGGGGTCCAGAGATGCAACAGAGACAATGTGAACCAACTGACGGTCGTGAGACGGACTCCCCACACAACACTATGGAGACGCACTGTTGACGGACCAGTGTGAATTTGGAATCACACCAACAAGTCACTCAATGCAAAAATATATCACATCACTTTTTCTGGTTTCCATTAAAATAAATGATGTTTGTCCATCCTTTCAACTAAAAAGTTTTTATTATAAAGCTTTTATTCATCCGTCCCAAAGTAGTAACCCTTTTCAGTTCTTTATTGTGCTTCAATTTTTAATATTTCTTTTTGATTGCTGGAAATGATTTATGTTTTCTGAAATGTTTCCTTTTTATTTTTGGCGTTGTGTTTTGATATCAGGATTGAACCTTGATTTAAAAAAAATGTAATGTGTTTTTTTTATTGCTTACTTAGCTCTTTTAATTGTGGTTGTGGCCTTTGTCATTTTTTAAGACATATTTTATGCACAGCGGCAGCAGCTCATTAAAAACACAATTCTGGGTTGTGGGCGGGGCTGTTGACACAGAACAGCCCCGCCCCCTGAGAGCTCCGTTTGTGTGTTCACGCGCGGTCTTATAGCCTCAAGCTAACACTAGCAGCGCAAAAAAAAAAGACGACAAGCAATATTGGATCAATCCAGTCGTACGGTTTTGAGCCAGAATCACAACTCACTACAGCATGAGTGTTGAACGCTCATCATGTCTCGTATAATTAAGCGTGAGCGGGCCCGGGTGCACACGGAGGGAGGGGAAACTTTGGGTCGCCCATTTTAGTAGCTGAATCATTAGTCTGAGTATTTTCTGATTCAACGTGATTTAAATTAAGAAAAACTTAGAAACATTAATCATGAAGTTTTTTATATAGGTCCTCTACTATGACAAAAATGCTACAAGAACATGTTAAAAACACAAAATACATGATTTTCTTTGGAGTGGGTCTTTAATATGATTTAGCGTTGAGCGATTTGCTGGTGAGATTGTCACTCCAGGGCCACTGTAGCGCCCACACCAAAGAATTAAAGATGATAAAAAATGAAGGGAGGAGGAAGACTCACAGGAGGTTTCTTTGCGATGGGGCTGACACACTCTGAGTCCTGAGAGGAGAGGGACATTTTTAAACCAGACACTTGTTAATGATAAAAAAGGAAAACTGATGCTACGTTCACACCAAGCGTGTGACGTGTGTTCAACAACCCGGGTTTTAGAGCGCATACGAACCGTCACTACTCAATATTCTCGTGAATCTTGTACCAGACGTTTTCTTTCACAGCTCCATTCCAATATATGAAAGACTTGTATAATTCCAGCAATTATTATCTCCTCCATGATAAATTTTCAAACTGTTGGTACTGATATAAAAAGGACGCCATCCATACGTGGGTCCTGATTGGTTGGTTGGTTGTACAAGGTGATGCGTGAGCATAAGAGTTTTGAACACAGAAGTGGTCGCTTGAAAGTGGGTTGCAGGGGCCGATGTGAATGTAGCTTAGCACTATGGAGTGATTTTTGTGCCACTATTTTGCAAGTAAAAGTCTCAGTTTTGAGATCAACATTTTCTAAATTGCAAAAAAATGTAGTGTTAAGAAAAAAAATCATAATTTGCAAATAAAAATGTTTAATATTTGCTTTCAAAAACTTTTTTTTGCTTGTCTTGTGGGGTCCAGATGACCCCACTTTTAATGTAAACAAGCCAAGGAGAGCAGAAGGGTCAAAGCGGGCGCCGCATGGACCTCACCGTGGATGAAGTACTCACTGAGCCCACCGATCCGTTTATAAACACGGACGAAGAGTCTAACAGTTTGTGTAAATGTTAGTCTGTGTGTAGATTTGAAAAAAATCACAACCACGCATCAGGTACGCAATGAGTTTCTTATACAAAATCCTATTTATTTATAAAAAGTTTGAAATGTCGTTAATTTGTTTTACTTTGTACAAAAACATTATTACCATGACCTGGGAATTATTTTTCTGATGATCAGAGTTTTTTCTTTTTTTAAATTGGACCAAAATGAAGCATTTTATGGTAATTTTACTGTCGGCTAAGCCACGTCTCATTGTTTTTATACCTGTCTAATATGGCGTCGCTCTTTACATATCTTGGCCAATCGTAAAAAGCCTGCGGGACATCTCTAGTAATATATATAACTCGTCTCCTGCGCTTTTGATTGCAATATGGTGGCACAAACATCCCTCCATATTAGTTTGGATTTATATCTTGTTTTCTGAAGATTTCTCTTGCTTCATACTTTGTTTTTTAAACATTTGCTTTCCTTGTTCTGCATTTCGGTGACTACTGTTATGGGCTAACCAACAATGTTTGGATTTGATGCACAGCAGCAGATGCAGCAAAAGTCTAGTCAAACTGCAGACCTAATCTGATGGAAAAGCTGCTAAAATACCTTCAAAACAGACTTGAGAGCAGAAGGTCAACATTTCTGCCTTTACAAGGACTTAATCCTCACTCGTACCTTTGGCGGCAGCTGCCGTCTGCGGATGCCTTTAGGGGGGAGTTCAGGTGGAAGGTCATCTGCTGGGGGGTCCGTTACCCGGACTGCTAAGAAAGTAGAATCTGGATCATACAAGTGAGATAAAACCAATGAGGAGTTTCTATGAAAACGCTCACGGAGGCCTCCAGAGTGAAGGAGGGACGGCTCACCTGAGTGCCGCGAAGCTCGGCTGTGGGAGGCGGGCCGGACATGAGTCCCGCTGGAGGTCCTCGAGAGAGGAGTGGGGGGAGCGGGGGTGTGGAGCGAGGACGGTTTCCTTGACCGATCCTCCTCACTCGCCATGCTCTCCTCCGAGCTGGTCCGAGCTTTAGGCTGAAGAGCACAAGAGGACCGTGAGACCCGAAAAGGACAGTTTAGGGAGAGCGATCTACATCCAGCGGAAACTGACCTTTGGAGGAAGTGGTGGTGGAATTTCATAGGATGGCATGGTGTAACTGTCGGCAGAGACAAGGTTAGTCTGCTGTTTTGGAATTCCACATATACATAGGTGAGTGTTTAGCTTACCAGGGTGCTTGCATCGTGGGGCTAAAGAGGACAACATAAACACAGAGTGTCAAAGCAATAATTTGATTTGAGAGGAAACAGTTGAAACTTGGCAAAATATTGAAGTTTAAGGCAAAGAAAAACTCCCAAAAGGCTTGAATATTTAGGAAGGATTGGGATCACTTGTTGGCGATTCTCTCAGAAGTTGCCCAAGCTTGTGATCTTTTGCCCCCACCTTCAATGAGCTTCAACCGAAACATGCCGTGCTGTTGATGCAATTGTGAAAGCATGAAGGGTGTGTAGCTTCAAATTTACATAAATCTTTTATTTTGAAAAGGTAGTGGAAGTTTATTTTGAAACTTAGAACTTGTTTCCTGTTTTTTTTCTAGATGCAGATCACCCCATCTCCTTTTCTATGGAAAGAAAATAGACTTACGGGATTTGTGTGTTCATAATTCTTGATTTGTAACTTATTCAGTAAATTTTGTGCACCACTGTGTGTACTTATAATTGTGTATTCACATGTATAGTTGAATATCAAAAATGCACAAAACACAACAAAATACAATTTACGCATCTTCAAAATTACACAATCTTATTAAGAATACAAATCTTAAAAAAATTTGCACCAATCGCCTGATACACAAACACTAAAACACATTTATGCACACATCAGATGTGAGTCTCTTTTCACATCTCCAAGATTCGTGTGTAAATGATGCGTTTGAAGGTCTTTGTTTTTGTTTTTTAAGGTTGAAAAATGTTTTTATTATGTATAGCACTTTGTGTTATTTTTGCATGAAAAGTGCTTTATAAATAAAGTTTGATTTGTTGAACATAATGTCAATATGAAGCTGCAGCTTTAGCGTGAATTAGACGTTAGCTTAGCATCCATCTATCAGCTAAATGACCCACTCCCCTCAGGCGCCGCACTAATACTGTTATTTCATATCAATGTCGGGGCCACAAGTTTGAGACCCCTTTGAGACAGATATTTTACACTTTAAATTAAAAATTGTGTTTTTTTCTTACATGTCCACATCGTCGTAGTCGTCATCTGAGTCTGTGTTCTGATCCCTGAGAAGAAGGAGAGGAGATGCTGAAGGTTTCATTCAAATGCTGTTAAACTTTTTTTACACTGAAGCTTCAGCTCCAGTGTTGTTACTCTTTGAGTTACTGTTAATTCTTCAACCTTTTATGTATTTAGTGTAATCCCAGTGGATTCTGAAGCGGAGATATACACTGATATGCAACACTTTACAGTATTAATGTGTTGCATATTGGTGAAGAGACACTTTTCTCTGTGTGAGAATCTGCTGAGTCACGTTGATCGTGTGCAGTTATGGCATGTTAAGGAGATGGTAGCGACACTTATGGTGTCAAAGGGTTAAGATCTGTTACCTGGCCAGACTGCTGCTGCTGCCTGAAGATCCAGGTGAAGGTCGTAACTGTAAAACAATCCAAAGACTGTTATTAGAAAACTTTCTGACCAACAAAAGATGAAATTAAAAGTATGAAACAATCTGTCAAAATTAAGGTTTTTACTCGAGTGTTGACAGAATCCAGTAAAAACTGCTCTCACCGTCATCTCTTACTCTAATGTAGAAACAAGAACTGTGCAGCTTCTGTTCTATAGTCGACCTGAACCCTCTCACTCTTCTGCTTCTGGGAAAAATTGAGCTCAAAAACCGAAACTACGTTGTGGAAGTTTTCCTTCCTTATTTTATTTTTTTCCTTGATCTACTCAACCTTTCATTGTCCATTGGTGAAAAGGTTTGTACATGTTTAACCTTTTTGTAAGGGCAATTGTGATTAAATCCTAATCTCAGCATTTACAAAACATATTTTGTTTTAAATCTTTACAGCTGAAACATCATTTTAATACCTTCCTGCTGTAGGAAAATACAACAGAGTATTAGGGCCACCAAAAAAAAAAAAAGCAATATGAGATTTAAAGTAATAAATTGAAACTGTCTTAAATTTCAACTGGTAATGTTTAAATCGTTACAAATGTTTGGAAGCTTCTTTGATTGATGAACGGTTTATTAAACTTTTATTCATTGATAAGAGGCTTGCAGGATCTCTGCAGTTCCCGTCGATGAAGCCACCTATATCCCCTCGGCTTTCCACTTCCAATCATTTCTTCCTCCACGAAAGACGAGATCTCCTCCAACTCTGTGATGTTTCTGTCTGATGAGGCCGAGTTTTCAGCATTTTCAAAGTTCACATGCTAACGTAAGAAACTATTTTCATTCCTCTTTGTTGCTTTGTGTTGAAATGGGACATTTTATCTGGGGATGGGGACATTTTTAACACTTTTTATTTTATTGTTCCACTAATAATAATTCGATTTTCAATCTCTAAAAGCTTCAGTATTTCTTTGTTTTTGAAACCGATTTGGTAAAATACATTTTCTATTTTGAATTCTCCCTATGTCATTTTTTAATTAAAAAAACATTCCCAGTAGTGTTTTCATTAGGATTATGATGCTTTTAACTAAAATCCCACAACCTAAATGTCTTAAAAAGCAATTTCTCATGTTGATCTGAAGCCTCCGTTTCCAAAATCTCCTCTGAGGGGGCGTGGCTTTTAGAGCTGAGCTAAGCAGCCCCGACCCTGATTCCCCCCCTGTCAGATTATCATAACTCCGTGTCTCGCTAGCGTAAACCTTCACCGCTGCTACATAAAAATTAATTAATTCATTCATTCATTTTCTTGGCCGCTTTGACCCTTTCGGGGTCGCGGGGGTAAGACTTACTGTTACAGTCGGTGACTCCGTTTTCACAGGCCTCTGAGTGTAGATCTGTTCAACTGTGCAGACATAAGATTCACCAAAATAAAGGTCCATCTATTATTTACAACATTTTAAGACAAAACTTATCTACTAATTCGACTTTTCTTCTGCAGTAAGAACTAAAAATGAACAAAAACATTGAAATGCATTAAATATACACATGTCAACTGAGGTTTTAATGAAAAACATGTGTTCCATACAGAATCAGGTTCACTGCAGCTCTTTTAGTTTTAGACCTGATAGTGTCATGAGAAGAATCCGCGTCAGACGGATGAACTATAGGATTAAAAGCAAAAATGAGATTTTCTTACAGCTCACGTCCGAGTTGGTTCTCTCTGCTCGGTTGTGTTTGTTGATAGATTGAATCCTCTTCAAAGTTCCCAGAGGCGCCACCTTCAATCAGAAAAAGACGTGAACAAGACAACTCTTTGTTCAGTGCTTAGAAATGAGCAATTTGTTTTATCAATACGCAGCAATTTGATCCACGTTTGCCAATGTCAGCAGAAAAATGCATATTTTTTTAGTAACGTCACTTGGAGGACTTTTATTTTGAAGTACATTTTAAGCTTGAAAATGCTAACTTTTTTAGTTATCTAAAACCTTTTTCCTTCCCTACTGTTGGTACCCAGAGCTCGTGTGGAGCAGGTTACTCCTGAGCTCCTGTCCACATCACATTTGTATCATTTCAGAGCAAAAAGGTCGACTTTGGCGAAAGCCCTTAAGGTCAAAGTAGGAGATAAGATGGTTAGATTCTGTAAAAACTGATTAAAACCTGTAAATGTAAGCAGCTAAATTCCTTCATGACCCAACTTTAGGTCCTCAGAGTAAAGCAGCAAATCCTCCACATTGTGAAAAGGCACTGAAGTCCAACCAAAAGGAGGTTTCCCCTCAGAAGAGCAGGAGAACTTCTTGAATGAGGATCCAGGCTCTCTGGCATGAACCCCAGAAACCAATAAACAATAAAATTATAGAACTTTTAAAAATGTATTTAGTTATAGTGTGAATTTTTGAGTATTGTTTTTCCCCACAAACCTCTCCTGGGGTCATCTTCTGGTCTGTTTTATGTTAACTCTTGATTTAAAATGAAATGAGGACCAAGTCAGAAGACTTCTTAAAATGAAAATGTTCTCCTATTTTCATCAAAACCTTTCATTTTTCTTCTTGATTTGGTATATTCCTGACATTTAAAGTTTTTCTATATTATTCCTGTTCTATTGAAGGGGCCAGAACACTTTCGTTAACCAATAAGAACCCATGGAGACATCAGTGTATCAGAAAAACATAAAAATTAAGCTCTGTGGTAAATCCCGTATCATTTTTGCTGTAAGAAAAATAAATCGAGGTTGTTATAAAATTATTGTAATGTGTTGTATTGCAATTTTAAAATCTTTGAACTGGCTCCCCGTCAGCTTTAGGATCGGCTTAAAGATTTGTATTATTAGTTAATCGTTACGATCCTCCCAGAGCCCTCATGTACTCAGGCACATGTCCAAGATACGTAAAGAGTGACGCCATATTGGAAAGGGCAGTAAACAATGAGACATAGCTTAGCAGATACAGTAAAATTACCATAAAATGCAGAATTGTGGCCCGATTTTAAAACGAAAAAATCTATGATCACCACAAAAATAAGACGCAGGTTGTAGTATTAATGTTATTGTACAAAAACATTAATAGATGAATGACATTTCAAACTTTTCTATGAATAAATAGGTTATTATAAATCAAACACGTAATGTGAAAAGTCACATTCTTGTTTCTCCAGCTCTGTTTGTGTAATTGTAGCACAGCAGTGAACAGGCCTCTCGCCCTATCCAATATGGCGTCCAACTTTGCGTACGCAACAAGCTAGCGTAGTGACTATAACCTATATATAACTCATTGGCTTCATCCACTGCAAAGGTTTTTAAGAAAAAAAAAATCAGCTTTTTAGCTCAGCTTTTAAGTTGATTTTACATTTCCTCATTTTTCAATTTGATTTAATGGACTGTTTGCTTTTGCAGAATGTGTCTGTGTGTTGTTGTTTGTTAATAAATACTTTGCTATATGAGGTGTTTGTAACAGGAAACTATAAATAAAGTTGAATTAAAGTCTTCAGTTCACTGACGGCTCTGACCTCCATGTCGTCATCGTCTGTCAGCACGCAGGCCTTCAGCTTCTCAGGATTTCTGTAGGTCTCCAGCAGTCTGAGGGTCAGCTCTTGGCTGAGGCCCTGCTGGGTCAAAAACATGTGCTGGAAGAGAGGAAGACAAAAACAAGCACAGGTTAGAAGAAGGTAAGTACACCAGAAAAGGAGAGAGACACAGAGAATCTGTTTTTTTACTAACATCTGAAGAAAGCTTTTGTTTCTTGACGTGTTTGTCGCTTGTTGTTAATTAAAGTGCAATAAAAAGTGTTTTTGATCTATTTTCAAAGTGTTACCAGTGGTTTTTCATTACGATTATGCAGTTTTCATCTAAAATCAACAAACGTATGTCAGAGTGGCGGCAGCTCATTAGAAATTCACGTCTCGGTTTTGGGCGGGACAATCAGTGAGGAGCAAACCCCACCCCCTCTTCCCATCGTCCATCTGTTTATTGTAGCTCCTGTGTCACAACTACAAGCTTTTTCTTTTTAAATTAAGAAATTCTTCGAAAATGTTGTTTTACTCAATTTTTATTTTTATTTTGCCTCCATCATCAGAACAATGCTACAAGAACATGTTAAAAACACTTTTTTCCTGAGCGTGGGTCTTTAAAATCTTTGAAAACAGTAATGACTCTCAGACCTAAGCATGAATCACGTTTAGTGAGTCAGAAAAAAGTGTGATCTGAAACGTTTCATGTAAAACGCTGTGAAGGCCCTCGTTCTCCTCATCCACACATGGTTTTAATTTCAGGCTAACCTATATGATTCCACCAATTGATCAGCTTGAGTCACTTGCAATACTCACCGAGAGCATCTTGGAGGCACTCGGCCTCTTCTTTGGGTTCCTCACCAGCATCGCCTTCACAAAGTTGTAAAACGTGGACGACCTGAGAACAGCGGGCGGCGAGCTCAGCTGGAGTTTGAAAAATGTTAAATATTGGGGGCGTTTGGGTCACGTACCATTTCGACTTGTCCTTCAGTTTTGGAGGCTGGTACCCGCTTTTGGACATGAGAAACAGGACTCTACAGGAAAAAAAAAAACAAATCAATCAAAGAGGCGCAGTCGAGTCTGCAAACTCAAGCTTGTGCATAATAACGTGGATGTGCGACTGACGGAAACCCGATGTTTTCTGTCGACGTCAGTGTGGGAGTTAGGGTCCATGCTGCAAGCACGCACGTGTGGGCGTTCGTGTCCACACGAACCCCAGTGGGGAAACATTTGTGGTGAGCTTCGCTGTTATCTGCTGACATTTTAAGAAAACTCTGCAGAGTATTTTGAACTCGGTGTGACGATCGAAATGGATCAACTCTGAAAACTTGATAGGTTTTAATCCGACGTTATGGTCAAAACTGCAACCAACAGTTGTGTCAACGCTTAGCGAGCGCTCACACTATAGTGATTCTCCTGCTGCTTTCCGTAAGCTTTTTGCCACATAAAAACTCAATCTCATGTTCAGCGGTTTTATCAATCTTGGTATCAAAACTTTCCACTTGTTTGGGACATTACTGCTTGTATTTTGGGTATTCATAAACTTTATAATTTTTGAAATATTGAGCAAAGTATGCCTATATGAAATGAATAAGAAAGTCTTTATATTTCAGTATTTTAAGTAGATTACAAAAAAACCTTTAAATATATTAATTGTTATGTTTTCATTTTTTAATAGTAATTTTCAAGAAATTTGGAGTTTCACTCAGATTTTAGCAACATAGTAACGTTTTTGGCTAATTTGTTATCTACTGGGGTTTTTTAGGTTAATTTAGAGCTTAGCTTCTATTTTAGCAACAGGCTAACGTGTTTGAGTAATTTAGTTTGCTGAGGAATTTTACGCTATTTTTGAGTTTTGCTAGTATTTAAGCAACACATTAAACATTTTACTACAACTTTTTTTTTATTTAGGTCAACTTCAGCACTCTTTTCATAGTTCTTACTTTAACTTTATACTTTTAGCAAATTTCATAAACAAATTTATCAATTATATTCACTATATATATTTGAGTAAATATTTTGACTCTGTTATCCTCACAGCTCATCAGATTTTTTTAAACTCTCAGAAAAAATGAAATGAACGGGTTTTGGACATTCCTGTTCGAAACTCACACAAAGCTATCCAAGTTTCTACTACAGTTTTTGGGTTTAAACTAGTTGATTTTTGACCAATCAGGGACTTGGATTTGGTAGTGACGTATAAATGTCATCCCTTTTTATTGAAAATCAAGCTGGTTGGAGGAGAAATTAAGAAATGCAATTTGTGCCCAGCTGGAATGATTTGACACCAAATCTTTCATTTATCGGAGTAGAGCTGGGAAAGAAAAAGCTCCCCCTCCCCCCACTTTCCTCTCCAATTTATGAGTCAATAATAGTTTAATTGACAAAGACAAATAAATCATCATTACAAGCTTCATAAAGCATTTAACACCTCAGTTAAAATAACTGCCGCTTTAGTTTTGATAACAGTAATGAAACTATTATTAGTAAAGGCCTTCCACCCAGATGTTCTCATTCGTCAAAGTCTTTTTCCCCCGTTATAAAATGTTTTAGCTCCACCAGTGTGTGGGGGGCCCAGCAGGCTTCACCTATTTGAGGCCTCTGATTGGTCAGTTCATCGAGAAGATGTTAAAAAAAAGCCATCAAAGCAAGAATGTTTACTTTGACAAATAGAATGACAGCTGTTCATTTCTCTATAGAAGTCTAAGGTATTTTGGAACCAGCAGGTACTTCCTGTTTTGACTCCTGGGGGGAGGGGTTGCACAGTCCAGTTTCCATATACAGTCAAAGATTGTGACACAGTTCGGCTGAAGCCATGTTTGTGCGTGAATGTGTGCATGCAGAGACGTGCATTTGCTCTGGAAAAAGGGGACGTCTTTACCGCAGAGGATGGACGTCAAACAGAGGAGGCTGCAGCTCAGCCAACTCTATGGCGGTGATGCCGACAGACCAGATGTCACACAGCTCATTGTAGCCACCCTTGATCTCCACGGCCGCCACCTCTGGCGCCATCCTGAAAGATAAAGGCAGAAGAAGATAAAAAAAATCCACTTTTGTTCTTGTTTCTCCTTTTCTAGGACTCATCAAGGATGTTTGATAACTTCACCCAGTCCTCTCCTCCACATCCTCCTCGTTCTCCACCTACCAATATGGTGTTCCAATAAAAGACATCCTCCGGGCCAGGGTGGCTGTGATCTGAGCGGAGATCCCAAAATCCGCTGCACAACAAACGAAACGTCACCTTTGTCAAACGACACTCAACGGCCTTCACATTTCTGTTTTCAGACAGCAAATGAGGACAGGAGAGGAGCAGAAACCTGCACAGAACCTCACGGTTCAGTTTGTTCCTTTCTCACACAGACACTGTAGTCTGAGCTGTCACGTTTGTGGTGAGTGACTCATGCAAACCACACCGGCAAGGTGCAGTGCAGACGGTGCAAACATCCACCTACCCAGCTTGACCTCGCCCTGATCGTTGAGGAGAATGTTGGCGCCCTAAAAGGAAAACACAAATTTCATCAAGAAACTTTAATCAAGTTTTAACCCATTTTTACCAACTTAGGACATTTCGGGAGGCAAAAACGGACTGAAAGGGGACTTCTAAAACGAATGAAACAGAGTCGATCCTTTGTCTCAGGAGAATTCCCCTAAGACTTTAACTGTTAAAAACAAACTCCATAACCAAGAGTTTTTATGACGTCCTAGTTAACATTAACGTCTGCTAGTCTGACCCGGTTTACCAGAAGTTTATGTGGAAGTGTCAGGAGTTTACGTGGTTCATCTGCTCCAGTCAGGTGTAGCTTACAGCAAACTGACAGAACACAGAAGCAAAAATCCCACATCACCGTCGCACAAACTGACCTTGATGTCTCTGTGGATCTTCTTCTGTGAATGCAGGTAATCCAGACCCTGATTTGTGCACACAAACACAGAACGTAAACAGAAGTGACAGCAAAGTTGCTATGCTCTAACAGAAAACTATAGTTTAGGACAGGGGTGTAAAACTCAATCGCACAAGGAGCCAAAATCCAAAACACACCTTAAGTCATGGGCCGAATAAGATAAACGTTTATGAAACACTCTAAAACTACATTTTAAAACTTTTAAAATGGGACTTTTTAACATAATTATGAACTAAATATATAGTATTACCTGCAATAAAGCTAGTGTGAATGCTGAAAGCTGAATTTGGCCTCTGAAGATGCTAGTGCTGATAGCGGAAGACGCTGAAATTGATAGCTAAAAACGCTGAAGCTAATAGCCAGCTAAAATATTAACTAAATGCCAAATTAGCCTAAAAACAAACAAACAAAAAAACTTATGTTAGCCAAAACAGCTAGCATGTAGGTGAAAAAATAGATACACTTCAAAATAGCATAAATAACTGGAAAAAGAAAATTAGCCAAAACAGCTAACATGTAGCTGAAATATTAGCTATACTCATAAATAACCTAAAAAATCTTAGTAAATGCCAAAATAGTCCAAAAAGCTAGCAGAATGTCAATTTTTTAAAAATGTAAAACTGTATTTTTTAAACATAATTATGAATAATGAAAAGGTAGGAAGATTATTCTAGAATAAATCAACTTAAAGCTTAAATAACTTTCAATATTTTATTCTACATAAAAATATATTTTGTCAAAATTATACAAGTTAAAAATAAGTGCAAGATAACATCGGGTCATTCATAACAATAAAATAAAACAATGTGGAGGGCCGAATATTTATCCAGAGGGCCAGATCTGGCCCCTGGGCTTTGACTTTCACACATGTGGTTTAGGAGAAAGAAGGAAGCAGAAAGCAAAACTCATTACCTGCAGCATCTCCCTGCAAATGTAGGCTATCTGCAGTTCAGACAGAGGACCCGTGACTGTAAAAACACAATGGAGGTTTCTTAATATGTCAGTAAAAAAAAATAATAATAAAAAAAAACAGCCCAGGAGTGGATAACACCATGCTTCAAGGGTCTCTGCAGTGCTAATCTTCTAACTGTCAGTCATATGGTCTGACCACATTTGACCTCAGAAATCAACACTAAGAAGGAGAAAGGCTGAATGACATGTAGCTGTGTATTAATCTTTTTTTTAAATAAAATGTAGCTTTAAATATTTAGAATGTTTTGATTATAACAGTCTTGTACTTTTAAATATTTAAGAATATGGATTTTTTGTATTCTGACAGCATACAAGAAACAAGTTCCTTTCAAAATAAAATAAACTCTTAGTCAAAAAAGATCCTCTTTTTGCTGCGGATTTACTTTGCAGTTATCCTATTTATGCAATTTTGTCATTTGTAAATATTGCTTCTAAACAGAAACTAGTAGGTACTGTTGTGCAACAAAAGATAAGAATATGTGCTTTAAACTTATTCTAATAATAAAGAGTTCTGACAGTAGATGTCACCATCCTTTTGCTTGGTCAGGCGATGTGTGGATTTTGGAGGAAGCTGCAGGTTGTCGACTATTATTCTAAACTCTGATTGGCACCACAGTGTTGGTCTCAGTACTAACACCTAAAACACTACTTGTAGACTTTGCTTCTTTGAAATAAACTTTTGCTTCATCATCTGGACATAAAGCTGTAAGAGCTTCACTTTTCCGTTTAAATTATGCTTTGTATCACTAAGCATGATGTTCAGCTTTTATATAACATTCTTACACTGGTTAGTCCCATTGACTGTATATAGAGAACTGGACCGAGCAACCCCCTACCCCTTTGGGTTCCAAACAGGAAGTACAACCCGGTCCAATCCTGTAGCTGTCCAAATTATTACCCTGTCACTTTATTTATCAGAATATAATGACCGGTGTAATAGCTCTGCAACCTTCTTTTTTACATGTTCTTGATAATCTTATTTTTTTTCACGACATTCTTTCTGTAGTACAAGCTACTCAAGTTATTAACTGACGAATTAGATAAAAGTAGGTGGCCTCACGGTGGACGTTTGAAACATTTGATTGAGAGATTCTCCTGACCCTGCTTTTGGTGGAAGGGGTGTGGCCTTCTAACATACTACAGATTGAAGAGAGTGGTTGCTATAGATTACGACCGACAGTGACCAATTACGGCCTACTGAGGTTGTCTGGTTCCAACATGGCGACTGACATGTTGAGGATAAATGGCAACTGAACTGACCTCATTGGGTTGGAGCCGGAAGCAACCACATTTCTAAAAGTAATGTCTCAATCACTCACTCAGTCCGGCTCTCTATATACAGTCAATAGTTAGTCTATACACCAGCTGCAGCAGAGCGAGCTGCAGGTTCTGTGGCTGTTACCATGACATCAGGCTATACTCCGTATAATCAAGTAGTTCGCTTCTTGATAAAAATGTTTTAAATATTAAAAAACAGGATTAAAATACTAATACTTAATTTAATATTTTCTTTTTTTTGTAAGTGACATTGCCCATTGTTCATTATCAGAAATGAATGGACTTTGCAGAAGCAACCTTCCACCTCTTCGGATTTGTCAATTCACATCTCCGCATTATCCAGAAATATCTGATAATGGACACCTCGTTGGACATTCCTCAAACTGGTGGTCCATGTTTTGGTCTTCATATTAAAGGTGGAACTCTCATAACCCAAAATAAAGCTGCTTTAATCAGAGATGCAACTGAGAGTTGACTTTAGGACTCAACACCATTGTAGATGTTCTTGATTCTATTACTTACATTTCAGGATTTGATGTTCATCACTGCTGCTGAATGATCTGAACTAGAACCTAAACACAGCAATGCTGCTCGGCGTGTCTATTTCCCCGCCCTGCTCACCAGCCCGGTGTGGAGCTTCCCCCATGAGATTAGAAGGTTATTGTTTCGATTCCAAAAACTAAAAACGGAACTCCTCCCCCGCTTGAATCTCATCATCAAGGGTGGGGGGTGGGGAGGATTGAATGCTGTGACTACAGCTCAGCTCTCCCCCAGAGAGGGGGGGGGGGGATCTCAGTGGCACTTCAACCTCTAACATGCCTGTGCAGAAGACTGAGCTGTCAGAATTTTAAACAACAAAAAATATCAGCATCATTGACTGTATTTGAGAACTGGACAGAGTGAGTGTGACGTCATCCATAGAAAAGGTCTTTCTTTCAGCGCCAATGAAATTAAGTCAATTCAGTTGTCATTTTTTCCACCTATGAACGCCAGCTGGACGTCGTCAGTGAACAGGAATTGGTTTAAATGGGTCTGAGTCATCGTTTCTATGGTAACCACTTTAACTAATCAGGACTGAGCTTGTTGGAAGGCCAGTCCCCTACCACTTAAAGGCGTGCTATACGAAATCTGTCAATCAAATATTTTCAACATTGGAGGTGGGGGCCAGCTGGAACCACCGACTTTTATTGAGTCATATGATTGGTCAGATTTCATGAACAAGGAAGGTTGTTCTGACAATGATATAATGACTGAGTTACAGCTGGTTATTCCGCAGTAGATTTTGAGACTAAATTTTAGACTGGATATTGGCTTCTTGGAACCAGAGATCACTTCCTGTTTGAAACGCCGGGGGGAAGGGTCACTCATTCCAGTTCTCAAATACAGTCAACAATCTGCATAAAAAATGGAGTGAATGAGAGAATAAAAATAAACTAAAATAATTATTTGGACCACTTACTCTCAATTTTTGGTGATACAATGAAGCTTAAAATACAGTAAAAAAAATCATATAAATAATTCGTTTAAACGAGACTAAACTTCCTGATTCCAATTTCTGGACATTTTGAAGTAGAACTGTTTCTTTAGTGCTTGACAATCTTCTATAAAATAAGATTTATTTGCTTGTCGATAAAAACTACAAATCTTGTTGAATAAAAAAAAAAAAGTAAACACTGACCCTACGCAACAGTCCCTTCACAAAACAATACATTAAATCATCACATTTTTTCAGTTAGTGATGGACATTCAAGAAAAGGCATCAAATTGTTGTGTTCTCAGCTCCTTTGTTGTGTTAGCTCTTCCGGCAGAAACCATTTTGGACATTTCTGTTTCTGTAGCATTTTAAAGTCACTTGGAGTTTGTAACAGTAATTTGATATTTTTGTTTGAGCTAATTTCTCTTGTTTCTTTTTGTTCAGACCGAGCCTATATCAAGCAAAATTAACTTTTTGGAGCTTTTAAGTGTGTCATAAAGCTATTTTTTCTTAAAAACAACCCCAAAGTGGCATTTTGCTTCTCTCATGTATCTGAGCAGTACTCTAAAACCCTTCTCTCTGAGCTCAGCCCCTACCAATTCCCAAAAATGACTGGGTCTTCACGTTCACACGTACAGGCTAACGCGACAACCCGGTTTCTCAGCAGAGCTAGCGCTTTCATTTTAGCATCGACTGAGATGAAGTGGTTCTTCTTGCAGCTAATCTGCAGAGATGACAACAAGTTTGGACGTTTGCCTTCATGGACGACACAGACACGAGGCCGGCTCCTAGGTTGACTTCGCAAGGAGCAAAAGGCGGAGCCTCAGAGAGCAAGGCCTCTTACTTCAAATACTTACTTCTTCTTACTTTAAAAAATTGTTCCTTAGTGTTGTAATACATTATCATATATGGATATAGTCTACTGATATAGTCCTCACAGTTAAAAAAAACAGCTACTGGTGTCGCATGAAAACATCATTTTGTTCGTACACAGATTTGGAGTCAGGTACTCACTGTGGTAGATGTCCTGTAGTGATCCGCCCCCACAGAACTCCATACAGATCCACAGCTTATTGGATCTGCAAAAACAAAAATGAACCAGTGAGAAAATGTTTGTTCGTGATTAAAGACTAATGAACGGAGGTGAGTAAATCTTACTGAATGTAGCTGCCATAATATGCCACGATGTTTGGATGCTTGCAGCTCTTTACAATGACTATTTCCTGCTGGATGATGGAGAAGTCATCCTCTGTGGAGTCAAACAAAGACTGTTATTGTCACACCCTCCTACCTCAGATACAAGAGTTGAGACCAGAAAAACCAAGTGATGCTTCATTCATGATCTTTAACCCGATACTGACCTTTAGGAGTGTTTTTAACAGTACGTGTGATTAAGCTACTTTAGTTTGAGATATTTTTTGAGTTGCAAGAATTTAAAAAATGTGTAACGAGTGACAGGTTTTAGAACATGCCGAACCTTTCCCTTTTCAAACTTTGACATTTTTAGGATTTTTGCTCATCTAGGATAATACTGGAATATTGCTTTTTAACTCAGACTGCAAATGTGCAACAACTAAATAATTTAACATCTATAGCGAAGGCTAGTGTTTAAAAAGAACTGTTTGTGGTTTTCAGTGGGGCTCCAGTGCAGTCCTCAAGAACCATCATCTCAGTAAGTTTAACTATAACTAAGTGTGGTTATTATCACGTTTATTTAAGGATGTGACACATTTAAAATATAGTCTGGCTCTGAGCTAAAGCCACAACTAAGTACAACTCAGTCCCCAACAGGTGGAAACCTGCGTGCAAGTGGCCTGCACATAATATCAAGGTCGTATACAGCTCAGTTAGACCATAGAGCAAATCTGGCCATAGTGAACACCTATACCACATGCGGGGCCAGTATTAGTACCTTACTAACAATTACACAGGTCTGTCGGTGGTGTGTCTACCGGCATTGCGAGGGCAGTCCATCTCACAATTGTCAGTTAATTTACATTGTCTCTGTTGGGTCTTTGATCGACCCCCCACCCGCTGGCTTCCAGAGCAGTGGTTTGTATTGCCACCCCGTATCAAGAAGTTTATGGCACTCTTTGCTTGTGGGCGTCTTTTTGTTCATACTTTCTTCTTCTTCTGGAATAACGTGTAATGCTAGATTGCGATTGCCACCTAGTGGCCAAAATGAAACGTCCTCCAGGAAATTTAGAACAATGTTTACAATGTTAATGATCTCAAGATTTTTGTTAAAACTTCTTTTTGAGAATCCATGAAACACTGTATGTTATTAACAGTCTCAATTATTAAACTAATACATTTTACAGTATGTGAACTGTATCAGATTAATATAAATATATTCAAAACATATAGTAGATTATTAATGTATTAACTAGAGCTGTCAGGTGATTAAAATTTTTAATCGCGATTAATCGCATTGTCCATAGTTGACTCGTGATTAATCGCAAATTAATATGTGGCCTTTTTTTGGAAATAAATGTGTGCTTCGTGGAATTTAGCAGTTCTACATTAATTATGAAAACAAGAATGGAAAAATTAATAGTTTGCACAAGCGTTTTTTTTAAGTTATTCTAATTTCTTTACAGTTTGCAGTAATCTTACCTGGAAGAGATACAGAGAGCGGAGCAGGCAAAGCAAGTTTTTACATGAAAAATGTCAGCAAGTCAACCCTGCCGGTATTAAAACCTCCATAGAGGTTCAGAGAAGATTTTGAGACCAAAGGGGCAACAGAAGGAGTCACTTCTGGTGAGAAAAGGTAACGTTTGAGACGCTGTATTTCCAGGTTGAATTTCTGGATGAACCAAGCCCTTGCTTGATAGTTTTTACTCTGAAATAGGTACTGTATGAGAGAAATGTAGTTCAAATGAAAATTATCTTGTTTTTTCCTTTTAAGTTATCTTGTAATATAAGTATATAATTATGTTTGTTCAGGAACAGCTATGCTGTGAAATCCCAATAAATTAACATGTTTTTTCTTAGTCTACTTTGTCCTGCAAGAGCCTGTGGGCTGCAAGTCATAAATGAGGTACTGGAGGAGTAAAATGGGAGAAAACGTGGGGACGCTGGAGGCTGTGGTGATGTGGTTGTAGACCACAGCTGCTCACCACATAAACAAAAGTGGAAGATAGATGCAGAACCTGATAATAGAGACCCTCGCCCACTGAGGTTCAACCTCAGATGTATCCCAAGTGTCCAACCACCCCTAAATACAGGAAACTCATCACCAGGTGAAATCTTTTCCCAGTGATGCTGCAAAATCTGCACCAAGACTCCCTGGAAGTGTACTTGTGATGTGGGTCTATGCCTGCAGCCAGACAGAAACTCTCACCAGTAGCATCACCAAGGCCTTTAAGGAGTCAGGGAGGAGAGAACTTCCCTGTGTCACCTGTAGTACTCTACATTTAATGTACTTTTTTTGAACATTTAGACAAGGATACAGAAATGCTGTTGTAGATAGTTTTAAACTTGTCAAATTTAAGCTTTTAACATGCAAAACCTGGTGCTCATGTTTACTTGCACTGTTTTTTCCTCACTAAAAACATATCAAATCAAATTTCAATTTTGTATTTTCAATTTTTAACTTAAAGTAAAATGACTGATTTGTAAAATTGTAAAAGGTTTTCTGGGAAAAGCAGCAAAAGCACTCATTTACGGGACATTTTCTGACCCTTTCATAGTCAAAATTAACAGAAAAGTCCAAGCGCACATTTTGAAGCTTAAATTTGTATTTTTTGTGTCCATGAAAAAGAGACACACCACAGTCGGACCAGTGGAAATCAGACTTCAGAGTGGGGCATGAGGGCACCGTACAACAGCATCACCCGTTCGACAAGTGGGCAAGCAGCTTACATTACGGATTCTTCCCCTACCCCTACAGCTTCTCCCTAACCTAATCTTTACCCACCTATGTTGAAATAACAACATTTGTTTCAGTATATTTTTTCTCTCGACTTAAATCTGCTTATTTTTTATTAATTATGATTGTATGCATTTGCACAAGATGGATAAAATCCCATTTAATCCTGTTAATTTTATTGATTGGGCTTGTTAATCTCTTTCTTGTCACAGCAGATGGAGTTTTAGAAAATATTTTAATGTAATTTGTTGGTCACTTATGCTGACTGCTTATCTACATATAAAAGAACATGGTAATACTGTAATGATCTGAACTGAATTGTTTTATGGTTTGATATTCTGGCCTTTTATCTATTATCCTAAGACAAACTGGGTTGTGACCTGGAGCTTAATAAACAAACTAAATTGTTCTGGAATAACGTGTAATGCTATATTGCGATCGCCACCTAGTGGCCAAACTATGTTATGATTGTTGACTGTATATGAGAACTGGACTGAGCGAGTGTGACATCATCTATAGAAAATGGTTTACTTCCAGCTGCAATCAAATGAAGTCAATTCATTTTTTTACGAAATGGATGCCAGAAACAAAATCAGTATCAGTGAGGTATGAGAGCAAGAATGGCTATTTTGACAAATAGAATGACTGAGTAATAGCTGTTTTTTTCTATATAAGTCTATGGGAATTTAGCTTCTTGGAGCCATGGCAGGGGGAGGGGTCACTAAGTGCGGTTCTCATATACAGTCAATGGTTTTGATCAGCTTTTAGTGCTATTACAAACTTTTCTGAATTGACTAAAGGAGCTTTTAATGAATCAAAACTGTAAAAGT
The DNA here is from genome assembly GCF_002922805.2 of Oryzias melastigma. Lineage (NCBI taxonomy): Eukaryota > Metazoa > Chordata > Actinopteri > Beloniformes > Adrianichthyidae > Oryzias > Oryzias melastigma. The sequence goes on along the minus strand of NC_050524.1, from coordinate 4,949,252 downwards.
CCAGTGTTAGGTAGAAGTCATGGAGGGATAGTCCCATAGATTCAGAGGGAGTGGACTAAAACTTCATTTAGTTTGGTTTGATTTCACAAGTCATTGTTGTAGCAATGCTTTGTGGTATACATATATATACACATAGTATATATATATAAAACTGTGTAATACAACTTTAATCATAGAGTCTTCTAACCTGAGAGCTAACCAGGTGCTTCATCCAAATGAATTATATTCTAGTTTTGTCAAAAAGCAACTGAACTATTGCAAACTATTGTTTTGACTGCTATTTATTTTTACTTTTGAGTGTTTCCAATGTACTTAAGATAAAGGCCGTTCCATCTTGTATCTGTATTGACTGTAATGTTTTTTTTATTTTGTGTAAAACAGTCATAATGAAGTCTGGAATTTGTCATTGATGCATTAAAACAAGTTTCAGGTCTTTCCCCAATTCAAACTGCAGCTGATGAAATCTCGGTGTGTTAAAAGACGACTCTGGTAAGAAGACAAAACAAAGGAACCACAACCTTCATTCTGACACGACTAACACTAATTTCACAATTACACCTGGTTTTTATGCTGAAAATGTAGATATGATAGTAAGTATCAAAACAATCAGATGCAACAGTTCATCTAACCAATTCAATGCTTAGAAAAAGAATAATAAAAAAGCTCACCAGGTTCCATTTTAATAACTTTGATGGCTGCCAGGTCTCCATTCTGCTTGTTTCGTGCCTAGAAAGATAAAAAAGAGCGTTTTTCAAAAGCACTTTGTCCTTTGCTGTCCAGATTAGTGGACTTACAAAAAACAGCTCACCACATGACTGAAAATAGAACGCACAAACACACACAGTTACCAAACACCCCAGCAAAGGTGCACAAATCTATGTAGACATCTTGACATTTAAAAGTGCGATAGCAGAGGGCGGTGTTACCTTGTCTTGTTGACAATGCCAAATTAGACACTTTTATTATAACCTTTAGGTGTGAATGACTAAATTGATGTCGGTTGAACGAACCTTAATGTTCAAAAGTTCTGCCGTGGAGTTACAGAACCCAAACGCCGACCATCGAGGTGAGACCAAAAGACACAGATGCCACACAAGGACAAAAAAGTCTAATTTTTAGCAGGCTTTTCACACATTGTAAAAATACACTTCAGAGCAGGTATGAATCACTCGATCACATGTGTAAATTTGTACCAGCTAAAGCAACGGTAACTATGTGACCGTAAAGGTCTGAACTTTGAGCGGACTGAAGTTGGTGAGCTCTGCAGATTGCTCAGTAGACTTCTTCTTTTTTAAAACGCCTCGGGCAGACATGCAAACCTGCACTTCATTGCATTTGGTTCCCGTCTTGCAGATTTTGCTCCATGTTTCAGATTTAAAGTTTGTGGTCGAGTCAGCAAACCAGTTTAGTCTGCAGATCTCAGTCCACGCAGAACGTACTTCACGAAACGCATTTAAGAACCTCCTTTTGCAGCAACCTTTGCATCATGCACTAGTTTGAAAAGCAGGAGGAGGTAGTCACTTTGAACGAGATGTTCTCATCATGATCAGTGATGACGGGCTGCTCATTATTCAATGTGGTGAGACAGAAGAAAAAAATACAGAGAAACAATACAAACTGACATAAAAACTGGTTACTAGAGGAGATTTGGTGTGAACTTTCCTCTTTCCCTCGTCTTTGTGTGAACAACATTCCAAATCAAATCAATATAACTTTCAATATTAACTCTACATAAAAATATATTTTGTCAAAATCATACAACTTAGAAATGAGCACAAGATAACATCGGACAATTAATAACAATAAAATAAAATGATCTGGAGGGTATAATTTCCCGGAGGGCCGGATCCGGCCCCTGGGCCTTGACTTCATACATGCGCCCGAGACCAAACGGGGTGTAACAGTCCCTCTTTAGCGAGAATTGAACAGATTTTTTGACTTTATGTTAGACAGTAACAGTCCCCTCCCACCACACAGTCGTCTCAAAGTTACTCTGTATGTCACTGTCGGGGCAGGACCGCTTGTTCAAAGTGAAATGGAAACTCCACCGTCTCAGAGAGGGAGTTTTAAAACACAGTGGCAGGTGTGAGTTTGTGAGGCCTGTTGTCCACGCGCTGAAGAGAAGGAGGTGAATCGACCCACAACCTACCAATGACAATAGATCTATACCAACGACAGTAAATGTGTCCTTCACTACCGTTTCACTACAAATTTATAAAAACGTTTTGGCCGGATGGCGGTCAGCGGACTTACTTTCTAAACTCATCGCCATTGTCACGTCAGCGGAAGCTGCCGTTTCGCAGTTGAGAGTACTGTTGGCATTGGTCTGCACGCCATTTAGAGTGTGCCGTTGACATTAAAGTGGAAAGTAGGGGTGGTGACGTTGCAGTAAGGGGGTGGTCAATCCACTTTCCTCAGACGCTTTCCTTGTTGAACTGTAGGAGGTTCACAGTTTAACCCTTTAACACCTGAGGTATCATCGATGAAACCTAAACACAAAAATCTTAAACATACTGTGATTTTTTTAAACACGATCAATGTCATTCCAGTAGATTCTGAAGGAGAAAAGCGGCCCGCGCCGCACTGGAGTATTAAAGAGTTAAACTAATTAGTGTCATCATATCTTTTTACAGTACTCTTTGGAACTGTATCCACAGAAATTTGGACGTTACGATTCAGACACATCATACTGATAAAAATGTTTGTAGGTCTGCATTTTTGTTGCTTACATTATGATTCATTTAATGCCTCCAAAAAAACACAAAAAATGATCTAATAATGAATCTATAAAGGTAGGGATACATTCAAATGAATTCTTACACCCAATCCAATGAAAATTATGCATGTTCTTTTGGGATTTTTCTCATGATGGAGGACATATGAGATAAAGATTGCATGTCTGAGTATTTCCTTAATTAAATTGTTGAAAATCAAGAGTGTTAAAGCTACTATGGCTCTTCTTCGTTCTGATGCATCACATGTAGACGACTAGATCCATTTACGTAATTTTTATCTTCGTTTTCCTCATCCGAGCTGTAATCTTGTCCAAACAGTGCCACTGTATGGATCCTATATTGCTCGTTAGCTGCCATGATTAGTCGACTAATCGAATATTAAAATAGTCAACAACTAATTTAATAGTCGATTAGTCGTTAAATATTTTATAGAGTCAGAGTGTAGTAAAGTTAAAAGAAGTTGAGAGCATTCAGCACCAAAAAATGTACTTTTTTATATTTGACTCAGAGAATAAAACTTTATCTTTAGTGAAAAATAGTTCTTTGTTTATGATGACGACCTCATTTGATTTAATCTTGTTTTAAATCCAGAAACTACTGAACAGAGGCTGCACAATTCATTAAAAGTTTACTATCTTTACCTAAACGGAAATCACTTCATTGTGGATTTTCCTTCTCAAAGGTTTAAGTCTTTACTTTGAGACAAAAAGTAAATCTTCTGTGATAAATTCAAAAATCTAATCGGAAAAGTGAAAGATCACAGGGTGTAATATGGGAATTAATTATTTGTAATAAAAGGTTGCTGGAGCTTATCCCCATCACTGTTGTGCAAAAGCAGAATTCACCCAAGAATGTTGGCCAGTCTATTGCAGGGCTTTTAGCACTAAGATAAAAATAAATAAAATAAATTTATAGCTGCACAGAAACTCATTATTTTTGCTTTAATTAATTAATTTTTTTAAATAAAAAAAAAAAGCCAAATAAAACATTTTAGTGCGATTTAATGAAAATAAAATATTAGTCAAGGCCTAAAAACATGAGCTTTACAATACATTTCAGTTGACTACAACTGTGGTTTTTAACATGAAAAAAATAAAATCTTATCAATTCTGGAGAAGCTCACTATCAGCGTGAAGACGATCTGCTAGCAGGGCTTCTGGGAAAAGACTGTTGTTAAATGGAGTTATGCAAATTGTAGAGGAGCATCATGTGGAAAGCTGTGACAAAAACTATTCAAGCCCACACCCCTTCTCTCTTTGTACTGAAAGACAACCAGCAGCTCTGAATCGTCTCGGGGGCAAAACAACAAAAGCAACAGCAATGATGGAAACTCCATTCGACTGCGGAGGTCTTTGTGTTTGTTTGTGTGTCACCGTGTGGGACACCAGGCAGGTCACAGAGAGGAAAGTCAGTAAACAAGAAAACAATGACAAAGTGAGCCGTCACAGCAGAGCTGAGGACTGGAGACGAAAACTTCTGCACCAAACTCGAGTGTCTTCTGATCGTCTGTGCAGAGGAGTTTCCTCTTGACTGTGTTCAGTCAAGACACATGACTACACTCAAGCTTTAAAAGTCAAAATCAGGAAAATAAAGAAGTGAACCCTGCTCACTTCCTTTAAACAAGAAATAACTGAAATTTCAAAAACTAAATCTAAAAGGCCAGAGGCAGAAAACGGAATAAAAATTAGAAGTTGAATGAAACATATCTTAAAACTTTCAATGATTGTTTCATTTAAATTATTTATTTTAGTTGTTCAGTCCCAATGTAAAGATATCTACATTTTAATTTTTGTTTTTTTATTTACTTGTCCTGTCCAACATCTGAGCAAACAGATAAGTGCTGAGAGTCCCTTGTGCAGGGCAGGCGGGAGCGCCGCAGAGGCCCCCCATGCCAGAAAGCGGCAACGGAAAGGAGCACAGAGAGTGCAGGCCCCAGCCCAGCCAGAAGAGCAGCCACCCCCCACCGCGCCAGGAGGGCCAGTGCGAGGCCCCATCCCTGGAGAGCCCCCTAACCCCAGACGAGCAGCCCTCCACCACCCAGGACAACCGAGCATTCCCCCGCCCCACCCCAGGTACGAGGCAGGACCCCCCAAGTGAGACCCGTCCCCATGCTCCAGAAAACCGCCCGCCCCAGCCACGGGAGCTCCAGGGGGGACCAAAATCAACATTGATTCTCAAGTTTCTTAAAGCAGTAAAATTTGAACAGAAATATACCCGAAGATATAACAACTAATACAATGGAAAACTAACAAATAAAAGCTAACAAAGATAAAACCAAACACCAACTAAAAGCTTTGTCACAGAGCCGCTAGGTACGATTTGAGCTTATCGCACTGATGAAACTGGTCATACATGAATATTTGTGAACAAAGTATAAAAAGTTCTGGTCTTTACATGAAATTTTCACAGATGTATAACTAATGAACCATGTTAAAACCACAGAAGAAGTACGAATAAACTACGCAAAAAACATGTAAACCCACGCTTTATGGATTGAATTGAATTTCTTCACTCCCACGCACATGAGACACTCGGTATAGACCGCGGGGTGTGAAAGATCGGCCAATTTATATAACCGTCACACAATACATGAATAAATGAACTGTGCATGATTGGAGCACTGTTTATATGCATTTCACTAGTGATTTGTGTGTTAATTACATGATTTTCACATGATATGTGCGCCATATACACAATATCAAAGTTTTACATCTGTGGCATCTGCGTGGAAAGTCCAGTAGACATACACGGATATTTGTGGAACAGTCATGAAAAGCCACAAACTTCTATATGCATCTCGCAAAAATCCTGCATAAGATTTACATAAACTGCGTAATTCTCAAACAACCAAAAATTTGGACCAGCTCAAAACTAAATTCACATAAAGACCCATCCATGGAGATCCTCTATGGACATCTGCACACATCGATGAATCAAGAAAACAAGAAACACTTATGAATTACATATATCATGCATGTATCACAAAAGACCCAAATTACACAAGTGGACAACAGAAAATTGTATATAGCGGCAGTGTGACATGACCTTAAACCAGCCACTAGGGCAGGAGTAGGCAAACGTTTTGACTCAAAGGGCTCTAAAATGTTCTACTAGGAGCAGATGGGTGTTGGGTTTGGTAATCCACCTAACAAGATAAAGAAATAACATGGAATCTGGATGAAAACATACTTTAATTTTCACTAAACATTCATATATATGCTTTAAAGCACAATATTTGGGAGTTTTAATTTCAAAACTTAGGTTTTAGTTACCATTTAGTTACCACCCCTGCACTAGGGCAAAAATCAGGCTTCTAGGTTGAAGCAGACAGGCACAGATTCTACCCCAAGAATTCAACTGCCACTTGGTGATTGGTGGTTGGCGAAGCCACAATCAACTCCGCAAGAGGCGGAGTCAGCAGCACAGGTGAAGCCAGACCACCTCCGCAGGAGCTGAAAACTCACTTAGAGTTCATGAACAAGAAGTCAAAGTTAGGAAAATAGTCAAAACAAGTGGGCTGATGGCAGCAATGTGTCTGAGGTTATGCAAATTCAAAGTAAACAGACTGTAGTTCTGCTTCAGTAGTGCAGCTCACTAATCTTGTGCTTTTTTAAAAATTTGACTTGGAAATATTTTTCACATATTTACTTGACATTTCTGGTTGCTAAACTGTGGCATCAACACCAAGACATACTCATTCAACTGAAATGTGAAATAAATAAACAGGAAACAGGAAGACCAGAAATAGACAAAGAAAAAAAAAACTAAACACAACAGACAAAAATATATTTGGATGCAAAAAAGAAATGATCAAAATCTAATGCTCAGTTGTTTTGAGCTCTTTCCCATAAATATTCTTCACTGGAAGATGATATATCAAAGAATAGCAATTTTTTTTTTTTTTGCTGAATAAAGCCAACTGCAAAGCACACGTTTACACGTGCACAAAAGCGTGGTTTTAGCAGAAGTCTGACACCATTTAAAGCAGCTCTGGGGAGATGTTTCTTCAGAATTCTTTTCCATCTGCCCTCTTCACTTTGCATCTGAGGTTGATCTCACACAAACCAGGTGCAGCAGGATGACATGGCTGACAGTACAGTTGCACCACGATGTAGAGCGCCTTAGTAGCACAACCCACATCAGATAAGGACAATCTGGCTTTTACGGTAACAGCAGGAATGCCTTGACAGGGTAATATTTGCAGGGTTGCAAGGAACTCCATCAAATCTGAGGTAATCAAAACCCAGATACCAGGAACCTTAAAGTGATGCCAAGAAAACGTTGCGAAAGGACATAAATCATACCAGCACCACACAAAGAAATGAACAGAAGCAAATAAACCAATGGTTTAGCCTTCACCATAAGAGATGAAAAACTGGTTTAGCTGATTTCAAAACACAGTTTTGGTTTTCCAAAGATCGCAAATTACGGCACATCCTTTCCAAAAACAGGCAAATAGAAGAGACAATCTGCCGACTGCCAATGCAGGATTTCATACTCACCTGTCAATTAAATGACCATAAAACATAAAATTAGAAGCGATAAAACATAAAATTAGAAGCGAAAAGAAAAAATTCTTAAAATCTACCTCATCACAGTTTTTATGAGTTTTAAATACAGCCTAAGGTAGAAAAAAAAGAAAGTCTTTAAAAATAGGCTTTAAGTATGTTTACTACCATATTTTATAATGTTGTTTACCACGGGTGCAACTTATACTCAGGAGGACTTAAATATGATTGGATTTAAAAATAATTAGGCTCATATTTTAGTTATTTTCCCACTATTAACCGGTTACCCTTTAGTAGCTATTTCCCACTAACAGCCACTAGAGGGCAGTGTAGGAAGTTGCTGATACCGACAGTAACACAAAAGAAGAAGCACCGTCGAAAGCAAACAAGGAGGAGAATCTGATTGGTCTCCTCTCAAACTCTATATTTTTCTTATTTGTATCAAAACACCATCTGCGTTTGCATTAACTATGAAATTGCGCAAATTAGATTTGCCATAATACATCTGGCTAATTAAAATACATCAATTTAAAAAAACTTGAATTTATCAGAAAATGTTTAGTGGAGGTGGTTTTTGAAGTGTATAAAAATTTAAATTTTTCACAAAACTGCAGTGGAAACACTTTTTAAATTAAAGAGTCAAGTGACCAACAACTGGACACCATGTGGGGACCACAAGGGGTCTCACAGCATCACGCATCTCATCAAAAGTTATATGGAATTGTTGGAGCCACAGCTTTCACAGGATTCACAAGATTATAATTAGGATTTAATAGAAACAATGAAATTGATTTTCTTCGACAATTCTAGAATTTTGATAAAGTTTTGTGGAGATGTGTAATGGAAATGCAGCTACTGTTATGCTTGTTTGGGTTTTTTTTCTTCATCAGGAAGTCATCAAACTGGGTTACAGAGACACGGAAGTACATCTGAAAGTAAAAAAAATATATAAAAACATATAAATAAATAAAAATAAATATATACATAAAAGTACAGCTGAAAGTGTCCATCATTCAGATGCAGCTCCAACAGTAGTCACCGAAAAAATAAAAGGAATCATCTCAAGAACCCAGACGTTTCCACGTGATTACCGACGCCTCCATGTATTGTAAATGACATATCCAGTCGATAATACTTTCATAGCGACGAGACTAAAAACTTTTAACAGTAGCTTCTCCCACTCACAACGCGAGCATGAAGTTTATGAACACGCTTTTGGAAAAGCATTGAGAAGCAAATTTAATGCGAGTGAGAAAAAGCCAGCGGACGTGACTTTGACACTTGAATCGTGTTTGTGTGAACGCAAAATTACAGTGAACTTGGGGAATTTCTCAGAAACTCTATCTTCCAAAATTGCAACTCACACACAAGTGCAACTTCTATAGGATGTATTCTTCTTTAGTATGTATTTTTGTCACTTATAGTCTGAAAAAAACAGTAATCTGCATGAGTCACAAGCCAGCTAGTGACTCCTTAATGTACTAGTCTGGGTTTAGTTACTCTAGTTTTCAAATAAACTTCAATCCAGAAGTGATACGGTTGCTCTTTTTACATCCAAAAAGTTCTTAATGTGCATTACAAGGATTTTTTAAAAATCTAAATATTAAAAAAAGGTTCTATCTTCCTGTTATGCAGACAGAAACTGACACAATCACACATTTTGTCCACATGAAGTTGCACCAAATTTTAGAACCTATAAACTTTCTTTACTGTTCGGTTCTCCTCACTCATTCCGAAGGTTCTGTCTGTTTATAGCTCATATCTCACTATTACTGAAAGTGGATAAGAAGATTTTTTTTTTTTTAAATATCTGAATGATTTTCTGAAAACGTGTTTGTGAGAAACCGTGAACAAATGTGCAGTAACTGAATAAAACAAGCACTGGTTGTACAAAACCCTGACTTGAAAAAGGTCGATATAGGAAGATGAAAGAGAGAAGCTCCATTGGTCATCAGCCTCTGATCAGATATAACTGCACACAGAGGAAGCAACATCTTCACATGTAACACATACCAGATTAGATCTCTGCTCGCAAAAAAAATGTTTTTATAGTAAAGGAACACAAGAGTGTGAGAGCAAAGCTGTTACACTTTCCAGACGGTGAGTTTTCTCTGTACTGGTGGATTCATGTGGTCAAAACAAGTTTGACAAATAAATGCTGAGAGACTGCAGGTAGAGGTATGAAAAGACTGAAACCTTCAAGAGAACAAAAAAATACCTTTTCTAGACCTTGTTACTCTTTTGATGACTTAAAAAATAGGAAATTAGCTGTTTTTCATTTAATGCTTTTTGACCTACGCGCAAAGGCTGACCTGATGCTGTCATTAAATAAAACTATTTTATCCTCGCTTTTATGTCACTTTACTTGAAAAACAATTACGACTTAAAAGACCTACTTCAATGAAAATGTTTTTTTTGTGTTCTTTGCATGTTCTTGTAGAATTTTTCTGAAGATGGGGGACATACATTGAGAAAATTAAGTTTAAAATTGCATTTCTGGGTATTTCTTTATTCAAATCGTTGTGAATTAGGATCAAACAAAACATTCTTTCAAAAAGATCTTATTTGTGATGGAAAAATTAGGCTACTTTCCGGTGCATCCACTTAGAGACGACCAGATCCATGAACAAAACTGTACGGCTGGATAGTTCCGATACTGCTCGTCATTTTTGTAGCACCTTTAATTTATAGTAGGGATGTACCAGATCACCATATAATTGAAATCAATTGTCCGTTCACATCGAATGCAATTCGCGTGAAATTCATGTAAATCGTCTTTGTTTTAACAAGTGCTAAAGTAGTTGCTTGACAGTTCCTAAAGTGTTAGTACTTGAAGCCCCCGATGCGTGTGGGAGGAGCTCCTGTCAAAAACTTTTCTCGACTTCATCATGGATGACCCGAATGGTGAAATATCAGTTTTATTTCATTTCAAGTGCTGAATAAAAGCATTGGTACACGTCTCCGTTCTGGGTTCAGAGTCCCTGCTCCGTAACAGGGACGTGTGCAGTCAAGGGACGATAGTATGGACAGCGAAAGGGATCAAAAATGCCAGAAAAAGCGGGCAAAGGCAGCACAATCTTTTACGGATAACAATTATCCAAGAGTTACTTTCAATAAAACAATTAACACTAAAAAATAATTTTAAGTTTGATTTTAACTGATTTATTTACAATTTCATTTGGATATCAGCATTTTAAGGGGTACTCTAGATAGATTTGGTATTTTCAACACTATTTTTAAGCATTTCCTTCTCTCAGTTTTTGTAGATTTGGTCTAAAAACATGTAAATATAATTAGAAACTACATGTTTTAGCATTTTGTTTGTGTTCAAAGTTTAAATATGTTTCGTTTTATAAATAGGTCTCAATGAGCTAACATTATTAAACATTTGTTTTGAAGCTTTTCCAAAAATTTATTTTAGGCTTTTATCTTGTTTTTTGCTGTTGTTTTTTTCCCTTATTACTGATCTGAAAAATGATCTATATCTATATTGATAAGGTCTTTTGATTTTAGCTTTCAGCAACATTTTCATAATTAGACAACTTTTAACGCTTCATCTTCATCAAAAGTTGATCGAAGTGGATCTTAAACCCTTTGTGCTATCCAAGGAACTTTAACGTTGGGAGTGGGGTCATCTGGAAGATTTCATTCCATTTTTGATTTTCACTGGCAGATAAGAAATCCTGACCACCATGGGAGGGATAACACGTCACTTTAAGGGTGGAGTCATCTGGACCCCAGAACTCATATTTACATAAAGTATCAACCTAAAAGACAAGTTAACCAAACTTAAATAACCCACGGTAGGGCAAATCTGCGCAGTAGTCAGCTTTATTATTTATGGTTTTCCTAGATCAGGGCGTCAGAACTTTTCAAGAAGAGGGCCGGATTTGGTGAAGTGAAAATTTACATTCATTTTTAAGCATTTATTGCAAATTAACTATTGAATGAAGACACAGGTTTCTTCCTTGTTCAAATATTTCTAAATGTTTTCACCATTATTGTTGTCAATTTTTCACTGCTCAATCTCAGTTAGCTTCCCATAGATAGCATTTTTTAGTTTCTCAGGCACAGTTGATTCATATTTCAGGGAACAATTTGCCAATTTCCACTTTTGTCTAGAAGCAGTGGCCGTCAATGTCAATTTTTCTTTTTTATTTACAGGTAAAATAAAAAAAAAAGTGTCACAGAAACGACGCACAGCAGTAGGGCTGTTTTTGATAAGATCGATGAATCGACTTGAAGTTTTACAGATCAATAATCGATTCATAAAAATATAGATCAATTTAGCACATTAGGCTAAAGTCCGCTAGCTTGATGAAAATGTTTGATAGAATTTTCTATAGGACGGCTAATGCTAGCGCTCGGTCGACCTAAACATACATTGCTGATTAAATGAACGTTTTTATTTACTCACAGGCATGAATTTTCCAAACTCTTTTGAAATGAAATATTTTCAAACTAGTGGTTAGTGGTCTAAATTTCTAAAATTCTAAATTTGGCTCATACTTTCTTCTTCTTCTGGAATAAGGTGTACTTCAATAGCGCTATCGCCACCTAGTGGCCAAACTGAAACTCCCTCTAGGAGAAGCAGAACAATGTTTAGAATGTTAATGATCTGAACATTTTTGTTAGAACTTCTCCTTTAGAGAATCCATGTAGCACTATATGATATTAACAATCTCATTATTTCACTAATACATTTTACAGTATGTGAACTGTTTTCGATTAATATGAATATATTCAAAACATATATGTAGATTATTAATGTATTTCTAAACAAATGCTTATGAATGTGTAAACTTTAAATTGAATTGAAGTAAGAGGATCGATAGAATCGAAAAAAATTTTAATCAAATCCATCCAGCCTCTGGTGAATTGAATCGAATCAATTCTGGAAATTATTATTGATACCAAGTCCTTCACAACAGTGTTGCCACAGGATAACAGCGGCAACTTAGTTTAGCTGACCACAATCAAAAAAATCCTACAGTTTTCAGAAAGTGCGTATATATTGAAAGGAGCCTGCGGATTGGTGGACATTTAAATGTGGGGCTGTGTCAGGCTTTGCTGTTCTAGATGTTTTAAGGTTGTAAAACTCCTCTCTATGCACTTTTCTCAGACAGACATGAATAATTTCACACTTTTTTCTCTTATTTAACCAAAGCTGAACCGTATTCTGTGGAGGATACAGGGACAGAGGAGATTGATTGACAGCAATTTACAGCCAATCAGGATGCAGAACCAAATGCACTGTAAAAAATAAAAGCATGCAAAATAGCACTAATAAAAATGTGTTAAACTACAAGCCACGTTGTAGTGAAAAATCACTTTAATCCATCTATCTAAAAACCTGGTTTGTGCTTCACACCAAAGCCTCACCAGCCGCACTCCCATCATGGTTTACTAACTTCTCAGTTCATGTCCCACAAGAATTTAGGAAGTAAAGTCTTCCCAGCCCGTTTGGCTTCTGAGAAAATGTTCTTTACTGGAAATGCAAAGACATCATGACAGGTTCATGAAGGAGTTGGCACAAATAATAAGAACCCACCAAAACAATCTCAGTCATCTGCCTTGACTGGTTTTTCAACTCTAAAAATAAAATCTCTCCGTGTGCATGTTTGAAATTCCATCCAGGACGCTGACAGGTTTATCTGTGGCCTTCATCACCACCTTTGAGACAAGACAGCTGAAGATGTATGCGGTAAAAGTCAGTCTGCTTAAAGCTTTGACCTAAAACCTGACCAGGCTGTCCAGGAAAAGAGGGAAAACACGTCTACTGCTCGTTATATTTACTCTGTAAACCAAAAGACAACATTTAATATTCCCAGATTTTATACACTGCAAATTCCACAAACATGTCCTTGTCTAAAAATTGACCTTGTTGTGGTGTGTCAGGTCACATGTATCTGATTAAGCCTTACACAGACTTCATCACTTTTTTAGAGATAAGAGCCTAAACGATAGAGGGAAAGATACCTTTCAAAGTAAAATATTTAACATCACCCATCTTCTTCTTATCTTTCTAAACATATGCAGGTTATGTATCAAGCCTGACTGCGTATTAATGTACTGCTAAGATATATGTTTTTAAATCCATAGTAACCCTGAAAATTATAACCAAAGTCCAGAAATGATTTGATTCAGGATGTAATTTATGATTCCATCAGATTTGTATGTGTTATTTTATTATTTCCAAACCTGTTTTTCTCAAAAATTAAAAGAAATTTTTGATTTCAACAAAAAAAAATGTATCTTTCATAAAAAAATTAGCAGATGATGAGTTTTTCACTAGAGTTACAAGAAGCAGCATGAAAGTATTGAGGCTGTGGATCGTTATTTACTGTGGATCTGATTTGATTCAATGATTCAAAGATCAAACCAGATTCTTACTTATTGATATAGTTTGGTTTGTACAGCTGCTATGCCTTTTTACTGAATTTATTACATTAAAATATGTATTAAATCACCATAATTTATATTTTTATTTAGGACAGAAGATCAGAACAAACAAAACAAAGATTGAGACATAAAGAAATGCTGTTTTTTGTCAACTTTCTGTTTGACTTCAACAATAAAACAAAATCTAAACATCACCGTTGGTTTAGATAATTTAACATAAAATCCTGAAAATGTTTACTTTGTTTTACTTTGAAAATAGGAAGCTTCACCGACACTTTATTTTGAAGATTTGTTTACTTCCGATGACAGTAGTGCTGCATATTCGGCTTATTTTTAGTTTATAAATGTAAAATCCACCATTATTCTGCATTTCAGAGCAATAAATACATCATTGTATTTTTACTACACTCTACTATATTATAAAGACTGCAAATCGGCGATCTTGGATGTAAAATTCATACTTGAATTTATGTATCCGAGAAGTAATGCATTTGGAAACCATTTAAAAACTCTGTTTTGCACTTTTATTAAGAACTAAAATGTATTAAAAAAAACAGTTTAACCAAGTTTATTAATTAGATAAATGTACTAAAAATCCTCCAACACTTAAAAAATATTGAACACTGTGACACCCTAAAATCTCATATGTAGTTTCAACACATTTTTCATTTGTTCAGTATCTCTGTTCTTTCTAGTTTTGTTAAAGAACGACTTGACAAAGCGGTTGGCAGGATGGAGAAGAAAGAGTTTGTGTTCAGGACTTTTGACTAACTGCTTTTTTGGAAATCATGGTGCACTAGATTTGTTATGTAGGAAAAATATCTGAACAGAAATAACTGGAAGCACTTAAATACCCACTCCGATCATCTTTTAATCTGTTGTAAAAGCATTCCCTAGGGTCTTCTCATTATGATTATAGCAAATTCAAATAGTCGATTTCATGGAAAATTTCTGCAGAGTGGCGGTAGTAAATCAAAAATTCACCTCTGAGTTGTAGGCGGGACTTTTGGTGGAGAGTAACCCCGCCCCTACTTCCCCTATCCATTGTCAAGAACTTACGTGCTCTCCAACTAGCTTACAGACCCTCACCCTCCAACCTAATATTACCGGTGTAACAAGAGTGGTGAGCAATATTGGAGTCATGCAGCCGTAGAGCTATTTGAGACACCGCCCCACCACTCTCAGTACCAGATAGTGGTCTCCAGTGTACCTGTTATCCCTGTTTCCTGCCTCGTCTTGATCTCGCTCATGTATTGGACTTTCAGACCTGCTTTTCGTCTCCGGTACCTTTGCACCGGATCTGTCGGCCTTCCGTCCTTCTTTTCTCCTTGGCCTTTTCATATGTGCCTGTGCCTCCTGGATTTCTCTGCCTGGCTGGTAAGACTGTTTCAGCTCCACTTCTGGATCCTGAACTTCATTGTGGACTACTGGAGTAGTGTTGAGTTTCCCTTCGCTTCTGTGTTTTGGATCAACTCTGATATTGACTGTGATTTTCTCACCAGAACACTCTTGGGCGCCCCCTACTGCTTGGAGGACTTATGTGACTGTCGAACTGCTTTAATTTCTCGTCATCCTGAATCCTTGCATTTCAGGGTCCACCCTAACCTATCAAACCTGACAAGGGGTCCAACGGAGCGTGGCTGATCTGTGATCCATATGCGATTCGCACATCAAATTTGCATTCATCATCTTTGTTGTAACATGTCAAATAAGCAGCTAGACGCGTGTCCAAAAGTGTTTATAAAACCTGATGCTCCAGCCGTGTGGGAGGAGCTACCCTCAAAAGTTTATCTCAATCTGATTATGAAAGACACGATGATGAGTCTTCAGGGTTGTTTATTTTTCTAGACAAAGGCATCAGTAAACATGTCTCCATGTCTGAATGAGATCATTCAGACTCTTTCAACACATGAATAACATCCAGTTTAAGAGATATTACTGTCTCTGCAGCGTCTGTCCCCAGTGTGGGGGGATTTTACAGCAGAGACAGTAAAACAACTTAAATCCTGACATCCCCTGCTTCTCTTACTTTTAATTTATACATATACACCTTGACTATTTTTATATTTATAGGAATATGTTAAGTACAGACTTCTCTTAAATGCTTTGTTTATCATAAATAGGACTCAATGACCAAATGTTTCAATTTGTGTGTTTTGAAGTACTTCGTACTTTTATCTTGTTATCCTGTCCCTTTTGTTCCTTTTTACTGATTTGAACTTTAAAACTATGACAGGATTCGTTGTACCCCTATACATGGATCTATCGCCTACAAGTGGATGCATCAAAATACAGAGGAGAGTAGGGAGTTTGAGGCCCCCCAGCGTACATTTTCTACATCACAAAACTCTTTCTGCTTTTTTGTCTGCTCCCGATTCACAATATGAATAAAAAAATACTCAGAAAAACAATTTAAACTTCATTTTGTTTGCATATGTCCTCCATCAGAAGAATGCCACAAGAACACAGTAAAAAAAACATTTTTATCAATCTTTAGAGCATCAGAGCAGAAGCTTTCCATGTGTCCAGTCCAACTTAAGTGAACCTAACACATCAACTAAGTTTTGAAACTTCAAAAGTAATCTTTTGTTACTGCATCTCCGAATTATGCACAAGCACTAACAGTATTGTGTTACACTGACCAAAAGCTGATTCTTTCCAACATGAAGCTCCTGAGCAGTTTACTATAGAAAAGACTGTGATGTCTGTCATGCACCTTCTTCTGCTAACCAGCATTTACTGAAGAAAAGGGTTTTCTTTTCTCGACCACAAACTCTAAATATAAAACGGACAAATTCATGTTGAATATGAGTATATAATATGCTTAAACCTCAGCAAATCCCAGAAGAATTAAATGTAATTCATCCCAAAAAAGCCTGAGGAAAAATCTGTCCAGCACTGACTTTTTGCATGATCTGTTCACATCGAACAGCATGGGAACAAACCCAAACAATTTATCTCTGTGAAATTACTAATAAAGTATTTAATCAGCACATATATCGTGGACACTTCAGTTGAGGAAATGCAAACGATGCAGTAAAATGATAAATTTCTAAACATTAAATGGAGTACAGGTGAACGCTTCTGCTTTGGTGAGTTTGGACACCAGCAGAAGTTCTGAGTTTCTTAGAGTCCAAAGTGGTTCATGTGGGACCAACATGTCAGAAACATACCCTGGTGTTAAACCAAAAAGACTTGAGCACAAGCGGACCATCTTTGAAATATGTTGCCTCAGCAATAGGACGCCAAGAAGCGCAAAGACCTGATGTGGTCGTAGTTCCTGGTTTTAGTCAGGACCCCAGCAGCAGCGCTCTGGCTGAACGGCAGCTGCCTTACAGCACATTTATAGAGTCCAGAGAACAGATGGTTAACCTGGTGGACGTGAACGCCTGAAGAAGTCTGTCTAGACAGAATAGGTTTGATTCTGCCAAAGTGTTTAGGGCTGTAAATCCAGACGATTTTGTAGATTTATGGAGACTGTTAAGGTTTAAATCAAAAATTAGGAATCTGAGAAGAAATAAATCCATCCATCCATCTTCTTGCCCACTTTTTTTTCCCTTTCGGGGTCGCGGGGGTGCCGGAGCCTATCCTGGCTACTGATGGGCGAAGCCGGGGTTTACCCTGGACAGGTCGCTAGTCTGTCGCAGAAGAAATAAATCCTTAAAAAAAAAAATCATACTGGAAGCTTAGCCTTTGATCCACCGATTCCTGGAACATGAAAGACTTTGCCCAGGGACCCATGACGTTCAGTAAATGCAACATACTGAAAATCATGTAAATACTTTT
Organism: Oryzias melastigma; assembly: GCF_002922805.2. Lineage (NCBI taxonomy): Eukaryota > Metazoa > Chordata > Actinopteri > Beloniformes > Adrianichthyidae > Oryzias > Oryzias melastigma. The sequence continues at coordinate 4,931,821 of NC_050524.1, read as the reverse complement.
GCTCACCCGGCGATAGTTCTCTAGGGTTACATTACTCAAGGTAATATATGGATGGTATGGATATGGATGATTAGAAAAATTGCAGGAAATTGGCATAAATTATAATGTTTTTGTATTTAAAGACCTAATCTGATAAAAATTGTATTTTTAACACGTTCTTGTGGCATTATTCTCATGATGGAGGACATACAGTATATAAACAAAATTAAGCTTAAATTAATCATTTCTGAGTATTTCTTTATTCAAATCGTTGTGAATCAAAAGGAGACAAAAAAAAAGCAGTTTGAAAAAAAAAATGCCATCTGTGATGTAGAAAATAAGCTCCACTCCATTTTGTTGCATCCACATGCAGATAAACAGATCCATGAACGTCTTTGTTGTCCTCATCCGAGTTGGGCTGGATAGCTCCAGTAAGACTCAGCATTTTTGTTGCACCAGTAATGTCAGGTTGGGGGTGTGAGGGGCTGTAAGCTAGAGGGAGAGCGTGATGAGAGATGGAAAGAAGTTGCTATACATAGGTTTTTAATTTTGTCTAATTTGGTTAATATGTTTGGCATAATTAAAAGTTTCTACTATAAAATGCAGCTTTAAGGCAAAGATCAAAACAGTTGTCATTGAGATTAATAAACATAAATATCAATTCAAATAAAATAACATAATTCAAAAAATTGTTTTTTGTATTAAATATGACTTTTTTCTGCTACAGTTTTTTTGTTTTTCCTCCACTGGTTAATTAAGGCAGCGTCCAATTATAATCCAACTGCTCAACATCCACCTTTATTTCTCTGCAGATACTTTCACTCAGCAATACATTTCAGCAGCAGACTGATTTAATATAAAATAATATTCTAACATTTAAGTGAATAAATAACTTTTAAAGTCCCTAAAGTCATCAAACCTGTCTCATTTTCTAGGACAGTTTCTGCAGAGCGGTAGCAGTTCATCAGAAACTCACCTCTAAGTTGTGGGCAGAACTGTTGGTATGGAAGTAAGCCTCCACTGATTTCCCATCATTCCTTTGTTTACACACTCTCCCTCTACCTTACAGCCCCTCACAACCTTAACCAAGCATTAGTGATGCAACAAAAACAGCGTCGGATATTGGGCTGAACGTGCGTTCTCGAACATTCCTCAAACATCATGTTATTTCTCAACTATGGTAAACAGACAAGAAACCATTATTAAAATGTAAATGCAGAAAAGTGATATTCTTCTGATCCTTTTAGACACACTAAAGACAAACCAAACTTACTTCATGTAAAGTTATTCATTGTGGCCACATGTGGGCAAAAATCTTTTAACAATGACAAAATACCAATACGCTTTTTTAAACAATTTGATTAATCCCCAAAGAATTTTGTAATTTAGGTGTATTTTTAGAAACTGTAAAGAACATGAAAAAGCTGCTTTATATGCAACCTTAGCTGTTGTTAAACAAATCAATACAATCCTGCTTTTGCACATTTTCTAATGCAATTGAACGATATTCCTTGTGTTGCGATAAAATCTTAGAATTCTTATGATTTTTTGTGTCTACAAACATCTAAGGATTGCTGAGTTATGAGTAGACTTTATTACTCATCCCTAAGTGTTGAAGAGCTGCAGCCTTCTGCTGCTTTAATCACCAAAACACACCTTTAAACGAAAGAGCTGCACTCTCAGGACTGCTGCTGATGCAGACGTGTGACATTTAGAGCAGGAACCTTTGTTAAATTTGAGAGAAAAACAACACGTGGCGAGCAGCATGCAAGGCTGTGTGTGGGGGTGCAAACGCATGTGCATTGATCAGTGTCTGCATGACAAGCAAAGGTGACTTTTTAAATTTCTGTTGAAACTAAACAATAAGAAAATGTTGTAGATTTATGGATTTATTCATCTGTGCACAGGAAGTGCGATCACCCACTTGGGAAACTGCTATCAAGTGTAAAACTCCTGGAAAATTACATTAACGTGATTTTACATTTTAAAATTGTTGCAACTTTTTGTACAAAGTTTTAGGCCATAACTGGCAAAATATGTAATATTTCTACAAAGGTTGTCAAAAAAATTTGCGAAATTTACCAACAACAACCAAGACTTAGTATTTTATTATGCAGCTTTTGAGCTGCAGCAGATTGATGCTTTGAGTGTACCTTTTCTTAATTAGCTCTGTAACCGATGTCAGATCAAAGATGAGTCTATATTTCCTCTGTTCAACCTCTAAACATTTCAAAGAGAACATTCTGATTCTAGCTATATTTAGTCCAGTGAAGCCCAAGTTTAAATAGAGTTATAGGAGAGCTCAGTTTAAGACCCACTCTGGTGAAAATTGTCTTTTTAACATGTTTTTGTGGCATTTTTCTGATGATAAAGGACATCTATTAAAAAAACTATTTGAATATTTCTTTTTTTAAATTGTTGTAAACCAGACAGAAAAAAAATGTAGTTTGAAAAAGATCGTTTTTGTGACATAGAACATATGCAGGGAGCTACAAGCTCCCGTCTGATGCCTTCACATGTAGACAAATAGATCCATGAACGTCTTCGTTTTCCTCGTCTGTGCTGGCATCTGGCTCAAAACTGTATGGCTAGATAGCTCCAATATCGCTGTCGGTTTTGTTGCTCCACTACTGTTAGGTTGGGGGTTTGAAGGACTGTAAACTAAAGGCCACCTTCATGAAGTCTGTTCCTAATTGTTTGGGTAGAGGCATTCACACCAGTGACCCTCTGGAGGTCATTCTGTAGGGCGCGAGCAGTGCTCAGCCTGTTCCGCCTTGCACAAAGGAGCAGGTATGGGTCCTGCTGAGGGGTTGAGGACCTTCTACGGCCCTGTCCAGCTCTCCGAGAACAACCAGCAGTCTCCTGAAATCTCCTCCATCTTCTGGAGATCGTACTGGGAGACACATTAAACCTTCTGGCTGCAGCATGTGTGAATGTGCCATCCTGGAGAAGTTGGACAACCTGTGCAACTTCTGTAGGGTTAAGGAATCGCCTCATACTGCCAGTAGAGATAATTATCAAGCCAAAATCAGCACGAGTGGAAAACCAGACAAAAAAAGATCAAGAGGGAGAAACTTGAAATGACCTCCACATGTAACACCAGTTCTGTTCTGAGGGTTTTCTAATTGTTGCCACTGAAGTGCACCTGTTGTTAATTCCATCAACACCAATACAGCTGAAATTGATTAACGAGGCCCTCAGCTGCTTAACCAACCAGAAAATTATCAGACAGGTTTAGTTCAATTCACGCCAGGCCCAATGAAAAAAAGTGTTCCTTTAATTTTTGTGAGCAGTGTATAAACCTAGATGCAGATGAGTAAAGTAAGCCAGCTAGAAATGATGCTTTGACTTTACACAGAAACACAAGTTCACTCCCTTCAACAAACCTGACATTTCATAGTAGATTGATGTCTGTATCGGTAGAAGTAAGACAAAAAACAGAGACAAAAATACTTTCACTTCATGTAAAGAATCACTTCCTCTGGCAGATTAAAGAAGCAGCTGAATTCGACAATGAACTTCTTTTCAAATTGGCAGAAAACTCAATATAAACACTTCAGTTTTCAAAGAGTTCAAGGTAAAGTGAGCAACTACAAAAGCATACAGAATAAAAAAAGTCTGACTGGAGATAGTATCAGTCAAGAATCACCCTTGTTTAAATAATTTCAAAAATCACTGCCTTACCTCCAGCCATGGCTTCTTAAATATTCTTATAAAAATCGAATCTACATTTTTTGTGTGAATAAAAAGCAGCAGAGGACTCTGACCTTGTAGACTTCACCATAGGTTCCACCTCCAACTCTTAAAAGGATCTCAAAATCATCCTGAGGGTTCTTGGTGGAGATATCCAGAGCTGCCCTGTGATGGAAATCCATGTTGTTGCTCACTAAAACCCCCCTTGGGCATGTCACACAACCCCTCACACATTCACACACTCCATCTAAGACCGACGAACATTCAGCAGAGGCGAGTCATAGAGGAAGAGCTCCAGGTTTGTGTTTGAGTCTGACTGGTGGCTCAGCTGCGTCTCACACGTCTTCCTGGTTCTGTCAGTCACTCTGCTGATCCTCCCTCACTTCAATCGCACACCTTCCTTTTCTCTCTCTGGCATGTTTTCTCAGCTAATTTGCATAATTCAACTTTGTTTCTTGGTTTGTTTGCATCTGGCACTTCTAAAGATCATGAGCGCACACAAAAAAAACATCTGCACAGCTGCATGGTTTGCAGAGGTCAACGTGTCTCGCTGACCGAGTTAAACCGTCAGTGTCAGGTTGTGATTTTTGCGTGAGTGAACACGTACGGCAGCCATTCGGAGCGTCAGTACTAGCAGATGTTTGACTTGTCACTGTACAACTGCGATTGTGTTGGGGGTTTTTCTGCAGCGGTTTCAGTCTCATCTTGACACCCACTGAAACAACGTGTGTGTGTTGCAGCCTTGCAAGAAAAGTCACTCAAGCTTGGAGCTCCCTTTTTGGCTTCCTGTTCATATCCTGTTCATAGGGGGGCACCCATCACATCCTGTTCACAAGCAACAACCAGTTTTGGTCTTTTCTAAATGATCTGTTATTTACAGACAGGCACTTATGAATGTATTAATTATGGTGAGAATACCTGTAAGGAAGAAATGCACTTGTAAAAGGAAGTGCAGCTTCAGTTCAGAGAAATGCACGAATGCATCATCTGGTTAACAGAAGAATCTGCACAAAGCCACATGAGAATTCAGGAAATAGTTGTGCTGCAGTGTGGATGCTGGAAGTGGTGCACCGACAGAAGCATGTGCAACTGGGCCTCCATGCTGCAGACTTTGCAGTTTACAGAACGCCTGCTGCACTAATGCTGTTGAGGACTTCTAATGTAAGTAAGACCCTAAAAAATATTTTAAAAAAACATAAAATTAAAACAGAATTATTGCAATTGAAATCCAAGTTTTATGCTGCATTCACAGGAGATGCGATTCGCTCATCGGAGAATCTAGTTTTAATGTTAAGTCAATGTACAGATGCGATAAGAGGTCCTGCGCCGTGATTTGAGTATTAGGGGCAATGCATCGGTCTGACAACAGCGTGTTTTGGACATTGTGGCGCATCTAGAATTAAAAAATCTCAACTTTGGCAAAGAAAACACAACATGTGAACCAATCAGGGACTCAACTTTCGCCCTTTAAGAGTTGATGATGCAATCAGCAGGTGGAGCCCAAAACCAACACGGGGAAGAATCTGTAGAACTTTGTAATATTCTTTGTTTTTTTTTTAATTGAAACAATAATAAAAATGTCCTCAAATCTAAAATAGTATTTTATTAAGGTGCCCTAACCCAGTACCAGTTCTGCGTCCATTACCGCGCCCCGAGGGTTGGGGACCTGACTGCCAGCACGTCTAAAAACGACAAGTTAGGGTCACCAAAAAAGTCAATAATTGACGCTGAGGGGGCCCGAACCATCCGTCCATATATGAAGATTTGAAAGTCATAATGTGATGGATACTTAGTCAATGTTTCCATGTACATGTACTGATCATGCTACAACTTTTGGCAGTAGCTCCTTTCACAAGCATCTGGAGCACCAAGTTTATGGACATATTTTTGGATACGTGTCGAGCAGCAAATTTGTCGCATGTCAAAAGCGAGCCATCCAGCACAATAATAATGCGTGGATGACGATTGGTGTGAATGCAGCGATATGTGACAGTGGTTCCCAACCTCCAGGTCACTTGGCACCAGGCCATAGACAAAATAAGAGATACATACGGTATGTCAACTTGGATCATTTCTATTTAATTTAATCATTTTCTGATTCTGAAGGAAGTTTGATTTTGGGAGTCCGTCCCTCACGTCCGGCTATGACTTACTTCTTGACCAATGTCTATATATTCTCATATACAGTCAATGCTCTTGGCGCATGTTAAGTCGTTCACCTCGGTCATATGCATAAGCTAAATTTAATGTAATAGCATTTCAATTTGAAAAATAGATTTTTCAGAAACTGAAAACTTAAAATAAATTAAACGCCAACTTTGACTTTGTTTGGACTGGTGCATGAAAATATTGTCTGGTGATAAACCAGTATGTGACCTAAAAAAGTACCTTATCAGAACCTCTGATATAAATCCCTTTAATAACTGCTCCAAAAGGTTAACCTCAACTGAATGACATTTCCTTTCATGAAACACAGCTCAGTTGTCAGCTAACGGCCTCCTCCTCCTACATGTGGCAGACACATAGAACAGGTCGTATGACCACAAATAACGACCTCCACCACAACCCAGACACGAAGCAATTAAATGTTCCTTTGATCCCAAAAGGGAAACTGAAACACGGCAATCAGAAGTAGGTTCAAAAATAAAACCAAACAGCAGAAAATGCCAATAAAAATGCCAGTTTTACTTTTCATAAACACCTTTAAAAAAAAAAAGTCTTGTTCTGCTTCACAGCAGATTTTACCACATTCAGATGGAGCAACATGAGTCATTTACAAAGTGCCAGTTAGTGCACCACAACTTTAAATGTTTATTATACTCTAATACAGCTTGCAGACTAGAGACACACAGAACAATGTACGCTTTTCTTTGTTGAAAAAATCTGAAATTTGGCGAAACCACACCTGGAAGTGACCTTGTTCTACCAGTCATGTCACAGAGCTCATGACCATAGGTAAGGGTTATGGCCTTCTAGTTCTTTCGGTTTCCTTCTGTTCTTTTTTGGAAGTGGATCAGCTGATCGAAGAGCTATCATCTGGACAGCTGATTGGTAAGAGAAGCTGATGTGGATAAAGGCAGAAGGAAACTACACTGCAAGATATAGATGGCTGCAGTTGTCTAAATAAACAAATAAACTCATAAATCTTAATGTTTGGTTTCTTTGTAGTGATCCGTTCAGCTGTGTGTGTCATGGACTTGGAATTGGTTAGTAACAATTAGGGGCTTGTCCAGGATTTTGTGTCTTGGTGTTTATGTGTGCCCTTTTTTTTCTCTTTTTCTCTCATGAGAATATGTTTATCTTGGGGTTTCACAGCTTCCTCGGTTGGCATAGGATGTCCAGCTGAGCTGCTATTTTTATGGTTCTTCTTTCGGGAACCCATTTGTTTTTGTTTCCAGTTCCTGCGAATTAAGTTAATTCAGTCACTTGTTTTCACAATAAAAGACCAAATACTTTTTTTGAGACATGAGACAGAATACTTTTACTGAGGTATCTGATTGGTCAGCTTATAACTTGAAAAACTTGCACTACAGACAAAATGTGAAAAAAAGGAATATAAATATGGCTGAGAAATGCCTTTTTATCTCAACAGAAAAATATGGGATTTTTGTCTATTTAGTACCACAGGGGAATTCTTAAATGGGAGATGGGTGTGTCCACTCAGTGCAGTTCTCTCAATGGGAAGGACTAATAGCTGTACTTAAAGCGGTTGTTCTTTACAAATGAGAAAGATATCAGTAAACAGGTATTCTAACAAAGTTTTTATATCAAAGCATTTACAACTTGGGAATTTTGTTGAATTGTAATCGTTAACTTTGGTTCTGAGCTAACAAACTTCAAAACGATAAAAACAAAATTTTGCGTCCCTGGGTGGGCTCGAACCACCAACCTTTCGGTTAACAGCCGAACGCGCTAACCAATTGCGCCACAGAGACTCTTGGGCCACCCAAGTGCACTCCTGTGACTCATAGCCTATGGACTTTGTCCAGTTGGACACTGATATCTATGACTGAGCTTTCAATTGTGCTTTTCTTTTTCCTCTTGTTTGATGTGACTGCTGTGACCATTGACTGCAATGCTGATTTTATAAACTTGTTTACAAGCATATTGGGACTTTTATTTTAAACAACATTGACGGTTGAGCTTACATTAATTTAGATTATTTTCCACCATATGATGAGGCTGCTGCGACCATTGTCTGCAAACTAAATTGATAAAATAAAACTTTAATAAACACAAACACTCTTTGCCACATTTAATGACAGCAGTGAGAAGTGATTCATCAGACACACACACACAACAACTTGTTTACAGGCATATTTTGACTCTTTTCTATTCAACACCATATCAGGGGAGAGCGCGAACGCAGTCCCCCACTACCAGAAATTATGCAGTCGAGATTCCCACATTTGGGGAATTCGCAGGGGTCAGCACAACCGGAGTGCAATGGCTGAGCCTCACCCTGGGTGAACCACCTTCATGATCATGGTATCTCCCCTGCCAGGTAAGTATGAGTTGTTCAGCTCACACTCACTCCACTCTTTCACACACACATTGTGTAGCATTAAGGTGTTCACACACTCCACACTGACTCAGTCACACACTGTAGGACTCACATTCAACACTAAGCTACACAAAAACACATCTGCATACCAAAAACTAACATCTTTAACTCTGATCATCAGAAAAATAAATACCCATGATGCACTGCTGTGTCTGAACAACAAAAGCTAACAGATCACCACAGAGTTTCATTCATTTATTATTCTTAACTCAATTGTCACAGAGTTCCAACACTAAAGTCAGAATTTGACCAGAACCATCAACTGTTCTAGTCATAATATGATGACAAAAACAACACCAATACAACTAAAATCAACAAAAAACACACAAATCTGACGTTTTTCTGCTAACACTTAACCACTTCCTGTTTCCTTACTTCCTGCTAACTAGAACATCAAAGTCTTCCTGCTGCCACCTACTGGTCTGGCATGTTAACTACACTGCTGTTTAAGCTGACTGACTCTACAAAGCTTCAAAAGAAAACCAAGTCTTCACAATATCTGAGAACTGGTGGAATGCATTAAGGTGTGTTTAACTTTGAAATAGAATAAAATATATCTATGTATATATTATTGTTCAGTGTGTGCTGTTGACAGAACTAACCAAGCTCTGCTGCTCTCTAGTGGACAAATGAACTAACTGCAACATTTTTCACAGAAACACAACAAATGAAATGTACCCACAACAACTGAAAACTGGTGGACTGTATTAAGGTGTGTTCAACTACTTACTGAATTATAATAAAATTATAAATATATTTGGTCACTGTGTGTGTAGTTTATACAAATAAACACGCTTTGCTATGCTCTAGTGGAGAATGAAACTAACTGCAACATTTTTTACATAAACACAACAGATCCAAATCCAGTTGATAATAAAAATTGTCTAAAGTGATTTCTTACGCACTTTATTTGGGGTTTGACAAAGGCACAGTTGTTAGTGCTGTGCCTGTAAAACAACTTTTAGATATCTCAGTTGTCATAGTGTACTTTTGTTTATTTTGAAGCTGATTTACTGTTCTTGACAAATCTGTTCTGGCCCTGGAATAAGTTGTGTTTTTCATAAGTGTATGATGTAACATGCACACACTTAATGATAATAATCTGTTATAATCAATGCTGTGTTTGAAGGCCTAGCCTTATGAAATGCACTAGCATCATTTAATATTCTGACACTTTTCGGTATTCCGCCAAGCGTTTTCATTATTATTCGCCTGCAGCCAAAATATTTTACTTCAGTACATCCCTAATATTAAGACATGAATTAGAGGTCAGCTGCATGTATATGCAAGTCTTAATAAAATGAACTTGATGATTTGGGAAAACTTGTACAAGGGACATTTAAGAATTTTCCTACAGCAAAATTAAATTAGACGAGTATTGGCCAAGAAACTTTCTAGGATTACTTTGCATTAGAGATATATACACAACGTTACAAGAATTATTTGAGTTCTCAGTGTTATTATGGCATTCAAAATAAAAACCTTTTTATGTTGCCTTTATTGAATTTTTAAAAATATGAAAACAACTTCCAAAAATCATCAACGTTTGATGGAATCTTCATCATCTGTAAAATATCAACAGTTTCAAATTGTCTTTTCGAACTAAGTTTAATGTAATAGTATTTCAATTTGAAAATAGATTTTTCTGAAACTGGAAGCTTCAAATTTTTTAAACGCCAACTTTGACCTTGTTGGAATCAGCACGTGAAAATATTGTCACGTAATAAATCAGTGCACAGCCCAAAACGGTTTGAAACCACAAATATAAATCCCTTTACTGGCAGCATCAGAATTTTAACCTCAACTGAATGACATTTCTTTTCGTGACACACAGCTCAGTTCTCAGCCAACCGCCTCTTCCTACATCTGGCAGACAAATTAAATAATAAATGAACTTGTAAACCTCTGTATCTTTATTTGTGGTGAACTTAAAGAATTTGTTGTGATCCACTCAGCAGTGTGTGTCGTGGACTTGGGTATGGTTTGGTACAATTGGGGGCTCGTCCGGGATTTTGTGCATTGATGTTGGTGTGTATGTGTTTTATTTGATCTTTTTTGTCTTTGTGGCAGGACTTTGTTTGGGTCGGCTTTTCATTGCTGCTTCAATTTGCATAGGGGTATCCAGCTGAACTGTTTGTTTTTTTTCTTTCTTTTTTTTAAATAATGTTTCTTCCTTTGGGCACTTATTATCTTTTTTGTTTTTTTTTTTCATTTTGTTTTTAGGGTGAACTCTGGGTGGAAGCATTTACTACTTGGAATTTTTGTTTAAGTGTTAAGTTTTTTTGGTTCAGGCCAAGCAAAGTCCAAAACAGGAAAACAAAATTCCTTCGCTTCGTGCGCTAACTGATTGCACGGTTGAGTTTACATTAATTTAGGTTTTTATTTTCCACCAAATGATGTGGATATTGAGGCCATTGTCTGTAAACCATATAGGTAAATAAAACTTTAATAAACATATATGGTACTCTTAACCACATTGAATAGCTGCTGAAATAAAAGATTCATCACACACACCAACTTGTGTACAGGCATATTTTGACTCTTTTCTTTTCAACACCTTATCAGGGGAGAGCGCGAACGCAGTCCCCCACTACCAGAAATTATGCAGTCGAGATTCCCACATTTGGGGAATTCGCAGGGGTCAGCACAACCGGAGTGCAATGGCTGAGCCTCACCCTGGGTGAACCACCTTCATGATCATGGTATCTCCCCTGCCAGGTAAGTATGAGTTGTTCAGCTCACACTCACTCCACTCTTTCACACACACATTGTGTAGCATTAAGGTGTTCACACACTACACACTGACTCAGTCACACACTGTAGGACTCACATTCAACACTAAGCTACACAAAAACACATCTGTAAACCAAAAACTAACATCTTTAACACTGATCATCAGAAAAATAAATACCCATGATGCACTGCTGTGTCTGAACAACAAAAGCTAACTGATTACCACAGAGTTTCATTCATTTATTCTTCTTAACTCAATTGTCACAGAGTTCAAACACTAAAGTCAGAATTTGACCAGAACCATCAACTGTTCTAGTCATAATATGATGACAAAAACAACACCAATACAACTAAAATCAACAAAAAACACACAAATCTGACGTTTTTCTGCTAACACCAAACCACTTCCTGTTTCCTTACTTCCTGCTAACTAGAACATCAAAGTCTTCCTGCTGCCACCTACTGGTCTGGCATGTTAACTACACTGCTGTTTAAGTGTTTAAGCTGATTGATCACCAAAGATTCAAATAAAACAAAAAATCCACGATGACTGAAAACTGGTACGATGTATTAAGGTGTGTTCAATTTTGAAAAAGAATAAAATATATCTATGTATATATTATTGTTCAGTGTGTGCTGTTGACAGAACTGACCAAGCTCTGCTGCTCTCTAGTGGACAAATGAACTAACTGTAACATTTTTCACAGAAACACAACAAATAAAATGTACCCACAATGACTGAAAACTGGTGGACTGTATTAAGGTGTGTTCAACTACTTACTGAATTATAATAAAATTATAAATATATTTGGTCACTGTGTGTGTAGTTTATACAAATGAACACGCTTTGCTATGCTCTAGTGGAGAATGAAACTAACTGCAACATTTTTCACAGAAACAACAACAGATCCAAATCTAGTAGATAATGAAAATTGTCTAAAGTGATTTCTTACGCACTTTATTTGGGGTTTGACAAAGCCACAGTTGTTAGTGCTTTGCCTGTAAAACAACTTTAAGATATCTCAGTTGTCATAGTGTACTTTTGTTTATTTTGAAGCTGATTTACTGTTCTTGACAAATCTGTTCTGGCCCTGGAATAAGTTGTGTTTTTCATAAGTGTATGAGGTAACATGCACACACTAAATGATAATAATCTGTTATAATCAATGCTGTGTTTGAAGGCCTAGCCTTATGAAATGCACTAGCATCATTTAATATTCTGACACTTTTCGGTATTCCGCTAAGCGTTTTCATTATTATTCGCCTGCAGACAAAATATTTTACTTCAGTACATCCCTAATATTAATAGGTGAATTAGAGGTCAGCTGCATGTATATGCAAGTCTTAATAAAATTAAGTGGATGATTTGGGAAAACTTGTACAAGGGACATTTAAGAATTTTCCTACAGCAAAGTTAAATTAGACGAGTATTGGCCAAGAAACTTTCTAGGATTACTTTGCATTAGAGATATATACACAATGTTACAAGAATTATTTGAGTTCTCAGTGTTATTATGGCATTCTAAATAAAAACCTTTTTATGTTGCCTATATTGAATTTTTAAAAATATGAAAACAACTTCCAAAAATCATCAACGTTTGATGGAATCTTCATCATCTGTAAAATATCAACAGACAGTTTCAAATTGTCTTTTCGAACTAAGTTTAATGTAATAGTATTTCAATTTGAAAATAGGTTTTTCTGAAACTGGAAGCTTCAAATTTTTTAAACGCCAACTTTGACCTTGTTGGAATCAGAACGTGAAAATATTGTTACGTAATAAATCAGTGCACGGCCCAAAATGATTTGAAACCCCAAATATAAATCCCTTTTACTGGGAGCATCAGAATTTTAACCTCAACTGAATGACATTTCTTTTCATGACACACAGCTCAGTTCTCAGCCAACCGCCTCTTCCTACATCTGGCAGACAAATTATATAATAAATGAACTTGTAAACCTCTGTATCTTTATTTGTGGTGAACTTAAAGAATTTGTTGTGATCCACTCAGCAGTGTGTGTCGTGGACTTGGGTATGGTTTGGTACAATTGGGGGCTCGTCCGGGATTTTGTGCATTGATGTTGGTGTGTATGTGTTTTATTTGATCTTTTTTGTCTTTGGGGCAGGACTTTGTTTGGGTCGGCTTTTCATTGCTTCTTCAATTTGCATAGGGGTATCCAGCTGAACTGTTTGTTTTTTTTCTTTCTTTTTTTTAAATAATGGTTCTTCCTTTGGGCACTTATTATCTTTTTTGTTTTTTTTTTTCATTTTGTTTTTAGGGTGAACTCTGGGTGGAAGCATTTACTACTTGGAATTTTTGTTTAAGTGTTAAGTTTTTTTGGTTCAGGCCAAGCAAAGTCCAAAACAGGAAAACAAAATTCCTTCGCTTCGTGCGCTAACTGATTGCACGGTTGAGTTTACATTAATTTAGGTTTTTATTTTCCACCAAATGATGTGGATATTGAGGCCATTGTCTGTAAACCATATAGGTAAATAAAACTTTAATAAACATATATGGTACTCTTAACCACATTGAATAGCTGCTGAAATAAAAGATTCATCACACACACACACAACAACTTGTGTACAGGCATATTTTGACTCTTTTCTTTTCAACACCATATCAGGGGAGAGCGCGAACGCAGTCCCCCACTACCAGAAATTATGCAGTCGAGATTCCCACATTTGGGGAATTCGCAGGGGTCAGCACAACCGGAGTGCAATGGCTGAGCCTCACCCTGGGTGAACCACCTTCATGATCATGGTATCTCCCCTGCCAGGTAAGTATGAGTTGTTCAGCTCACACTCACTCCACTCTTTCACACACACATTGTGTAGCATTAAGGTGTTCACACACTCCACACTGACTCAGTCACACACTGTAGGACTCACATTCAACACTAAGCTACACAAAAACACATCTGCATACCAAAAACTAACATCTTTAACTCTGATCATCAGAAAAATAAATACCCATGATGCACTGCTGTGTCTGAACAACAAAAGCTAACAGATCACCACAGAGTTTCATTCATTTATTATTCTTAACTCAATTGTCACAGAGTTCCAACACTAAAGTCAGAATTTGACCAGAACCATCAACTGTTCTAGTCATAATATGATGACAAACACAACACCAATACAACTAAAATCGACAAAAAACACACAAATCTGACGTTTTTCTGCTAACACTAAACCACTTCCTGTTTCCTTACTTCCTGCTAACTAGAACATCAAAGTCTTCCTGCTGCCACCTACTGGTCTGGCATGTTAACTACACTGCTGTTTAAGCTGACTGACTCTCCAAAGCTTCAAAAGAAAACCAAGTCTTCACAATATCTGAGAACTGGTGGAATGCATTAAGGTGTGTTTAACTTTGAAATAGAATAAAATATATCTATGTATATATTATTGTTCAGTGTGTGCTGTTGACAGAACTAACCAAGCTCTGCTGCTCTCTAGTGGACAAATGAACTAACTGCAACATTTTTCACAGAAACAACATATGCACTCAAATGTCCTCTTAACTGTGGCAGTAAAGAGGACAAACTGCCAGACATCATAGATAATACCAGCTATCACCTGCACACTAGCATTACAAACTAGAATTTTGTCTGACTTCCTTGTCCGTTTTTTCAGGAAGTCCAAATACAGAAATCCAAAATCCGGTGCCCTGTAACCTCCCCAGAGGTCTCTGTGAAAAACTAGTGTCTATTAATGGTTACTCATGGTTGATTTAAGAAAAAAAAAAAGTTCAATTTTCCAAGTTCTTGATAAACAAAACTCATCTTCACATATGCCTTAGAATACAAAAAAAAAAAAACTATCGTCCCTGGGTGGGCTCGAACCACCAACCTTTCGGTTAACAGCCGAACGCGCTAACCGATTGCGCCACAGAGACAACATGGCCACTGTACAGCAAGCATATTGGCTTTATCTGTGACACTAGTAATGCAGATAAAGGTAATGTTTTATTTGTATCTATGGCAAATTTGAGAAAGGCTATAACATTTACAAGTCTAATCTGTACTCTGTCAAAGGAGGGATTCAGCAAGTGGTTGAACAAAAGTATACACAAACTGCAGACACACCCTACTTTAAAAGCTTATCTTTATAGCTTTGGTTACCACAAGTGCTGTAATAACTTCATAAAGAATAGCATCTATTAATTAATTGCATAAAAAAATGCCTTACTTCGGGGGG
>NC_050524.1:4846123-4916626 GCF_002922805.2 Oryzias melastigma | reverse complement strand
TTTACGAACAAAGAAAAACAAAGAGTTGCATTGGCCGGGAATCGAACCCGGGCCTCCCGCGTGGCAGGCGAGAATTCTACCACTGAACCACCAATGCATGAGCAATGGTGAAAAATATGTCCTATATGTACACATGTCCACAAGGAGGACATGGTAAATACTAGTTTAACTTAGAATTAGCCAAATGAACTACATTTTGATCCCAAATTAGCCAAATAAAGCTAAAATGTTGCCAAAATGCTAGCTTAACTCAAAATTAGCTAAAAAAAACCAGTAGATGGGAAATTTGCCAAAAAATGCTAACATAACTCTAAAACATAAGCATAACTCCATAGTAGCTCAAAAACTTTAGTTAAGAAATCAACCAAAAAAGCTAACATCTTGCTAAAAAATTAGGTTTCCTCAAAATTATCCAAAAAAAAAAAAAAAAAAAAAAACAGTAGATGCAGAATTAGTCATGAAAGTACTGGGTTAACTATATATCTGCAGAAAAACACCTCAACAGATAAAAAATTATCAAAAAAATCTAAAATGTTGCCAAAATACTAGCTTAACTCAGAATTAGCCTTAAAAATCTCAGTAGATGCCAAATTAGCCAAAAAAGATAACATGTTGCTAAAATACTATGTTAACTATGAATAGGCCGAAAAAACCCAAGTAGATGCTAAATTAGCTAAAAAAAAAAGCTAACATGTTGCGTAATCATCATCTTAACTCAGAATTACCCCCAAAAACCTCAGTAAATGTGAAATTAGTTAAGAAAGTTAACACATTGATAAAATACTAGCTTAACTAAGAATCAGCTGAAAAAAACCTAAGTAGATGCCAAATTAACCAAAAAAGCAAACATGTTCCTAAAATACTAGCTTAACTCAAAACCAGCTAAAATATTTCCTAAACTCCATCGGGGCCTAAAAACAAAAAAAAAAAACTACAACTAAAATACTACCTTAAATCAGAGTTAGCCTTAAAACCTCAGCAGATGCCAAGTTAGCCAAAAAAGCTAACACGTTTCTAAAATACTAGCTTGACTCAAAATTATCCCAAAATACCTCAGTATATAAATGTGCTGAATATTAGTATACCAATATTGCACAAAGTTTTTAAAGGATTCGAAAAAATTCCCATTAACTTTCAACTAGCTTAAAAAAATGTGCATAATTTGTATAATATGCCTAATATGAATACAAATACTAAAAGTACAAGCTTGATTGTCATGAAAGTGCTGAATATTTTGATAACAAAATTACACAAATGTCAAAAGTGCACAAAGTTTTTAAAAGATTTGAAAAAAATCCCCATTAATTGTCCATTAGGATAGTAAATTTGCATAAATTGCATTAAATCTTAAAAAACATAAAATGTTAGAATACCAAAAGTACTAGCATGAATGTCCTGAAGGTGCTGAACCGTTTGATACCAATATTACACAAGTTTTAACATGCGAAAAAAGTTGAAAATGTTCTCATTGACTAAACATTAGCTGAAAATTAGCATAAATTGCGTAATATATTTTAAAAAGTAAAATTTGCAAAAACCAAAAGTACAAGCACCCTTCACCTTAATGTGCCTTAACAATTTGATACTAAGATTGCATAAATTGCTGAAAGTGTGCTTGAGATTCTACCCGTCAAAAAACATACAAAAGATATAAAGTAGGGTTCCCCAACCACTGAGACCCTTGTATCTGGACCACCAAGCATTTTTCATTAAAAGTATATTACATTCATCTTTTCCCACAGCGATTTTTTTAAATAGGCGGGCATAGGGACAGCAATGTGTGAACCGGGTTCCTTCAACCAGCAAAAACTCAATGTGATGTGCTAATATTTACATGGTTGTGACACAAAGTTATTGAATAATTGAGTGAACCATGGCGCAGTCTAAAATTAGAAAAGAGGACTGAAAATTGAAAAAATACACAAACTGAAACAACAGTATGAGCGTGCGACGTACAGACGCTAACAGCCACACAGCAGGCTTACGAGTTAGGGTTGCCACAAACGATTAATTTAATAGTCGACTAATCACCAATTATTTTTTCCGATTAGTCGACTAATCGGGTCATACACAAACTAGATGTGAAGCACACATTTTAACCATTATTAGCTTTAAAAATAAAAAAAAATCCTAATTTGGCCAAAGTAGCTAGCATGCAGCTGAAATATTACCTAAGCTCCAAAATAACCTAAAAAAAAAAAAAAAAACCTAAATTGGCCAAAATTGCTAGCATGTAGCTGAAATATTAGCTAAACTCCAAACTAGCCTAAAAAACTGGGGGAAAAAAAATCAAATTAGCCAAAATAGCTAACATGTAGCTGAAACATTAGCTTAAATTGCAAATAAGCCTAAAAACCGGAACAAATCCTAAATTAGCTAAAATGGCTAGCATGTAGCTGAAATATTAGCTAATAGCCTAATAATAAGCCTAATAATCCTTAATAAATGTCAAAATAGTCCAAAAAGAAGAAGAAGTGGGATGAGAACATTTGTATTTTAAGGGGTACTCCAGATTGATTTAGTATTTTCAACACAATTTGTAAGCATTCTTTTCTCTCTGTTTTTGTAGATTTGGTCTCAAAACATGTAGATGTAACCAGAAACTACATGTTTTAGCATCTTGTTTGTAGAAAGTAGAACTCCCAGTTCTCGCCTCAATGAGAGAACATGTTGATGTTTATTATACACACACACACACACAGAGAAATATATTTATATATATACATGCATGAGTGTGTGTTTGTGTGTCTGTCTGAAATACGTTATATATTTTTTTGAATATATGTTCTGAAGCTTTTTCAGACTAGCAATTTTAGACATTCATTTTTATGTTTTTGCCTGTTAACCTAATATACAGATCTGATAAGAATCCTATCTGACTTCTAAGTTGCACCCAGTATTACATATTTAGTGTATTGAAGTAGTATTTGTATCAGAGCGACTGGTTCTCTTAACATGTGGAAGGGGGGTGCACCGTTCCTGGAGATACTGCAATACCAGGTCGATGCGTGGAGTGGACGGAGCAAGCCCCTATTCCATCTCCCTGTTCCAAAAATCAATTTAATATATGGTCCCCGGGTAGGGGACGTATCAGATATTAAACTGATAAGAACAGATACTACACTTGATCTTAGCCAAAAGGCCGAGAAGCGATACGGAAACCACGTCGGAACAAACGATCTCATTCAGCTTTCTGCCGTTATACATTACGGTTTTAGACGGAACATAAAAAAAACACAAGACCACCTTTAAAAAAACTTAAAATAATAAACACGATCAACTGCGCACGGCAAAGACTTCTATTAGCGGTAAAATAGCTAAATTAGAAGGACCAACTAAACATATGCATCACTTCCTGAACACGTGGTATGATCTCGTCCAATTAGAAAACGAGAGCCCGAAACAGAGTAAAACTGTTCTTTTTAAACCGACTTCTTTATCAGAACATTTTTAATCATCCTCAATAGACTCCTTCTACTGTAACCAACTAATTCAATTTGATTTCTGAGGTCAAAATTAATGTTGAAACGATCCCGACTCCAAAAAAAAAAAAAAAAAAAAGGTCTGACAGCACCCTCCAGCGAAAAAACAAAGATGAAGGAGAACTACAGCTCATTCCATGCACAACTTTGCTGAATCTGGGCATTGAAGTGAAAGTTTTAAATAGACAAAGAGACAAAAATATATATATTTTGAGGACCACTAAAGTTAATATGAGACTAGATAATAGCCTGTCACCCAACTGCGTCATACATGCACAAACCACACGCAAAAATAAAAGAAAAGGCTTTTCATTAAGATACGTCTAACTCTAACGAGTACAAATGAAGACGTGAGATACAGGTTCAATTAACACCCGCTTAACAACTTATTAGAAAAATAGAAGAAAAATACTAAAAAGTGTAATGAACAACAAATAACAAATTAACTGCTTAAAAACAAACAAACAAACAAGAAAAAACAAGATCGACAGAAAAGTGAAGAACTAAGTCCAAAAATTGCAAATATATGTATTTTATATTAGTGAAAAGAAAAAGGCACGCCTTAACCTGCTTGTTAGCGCAATTAGCATTTTGGGCCGCGGCGCTTCTTCGGTTTAGAACATGCAACACATTAAACATTCTACAAAATTGGAAAATTGATCAGCAATGCAAAGCACCCCAGTAGAAACCGCTAAAAGAGTATTCAAAATAAAATTGACTTACTTTACCCGTGTCACATTCGACGTCTGCTGTGCAAAACCGCGGAAAAGTGCTCACGAGACAGGAGCGTGCTCAAAGCTGCGCACGCGCAAACCGCGTCACAAGGTTACGTAACTAATGACCAATTAACTTAAAATTTGAATAAAAGTCGTTTTAGAATACAATTATCGTCGTTTGTGGTCTCCAAAGTTTTTTTTTTTCTTTAAGTTTTTAACAAAAAGTATTGCAAAAATGGCATAAAATATTAAGCTTTATTTAGTGTTTAATCAAATTATTTTTTAACAAAAACATTTTCACAGCAAATTATTCACATAAAATGTTGCTACAAAAATAAACAATATCCGTTAGCTTTGTAATTGTTTTGCTTCTAAACTTAACAATCACGTTTGCTCTTGTAGTTTGCTTTTTAATGGGTTCACCATTGACATCAACATATAAATTAACGATAAAATCTGTTCTCCTGTTAGATAATTGACGTTTGCCATTTTAACAGACTGTGGGTTTTGTTTGTGAGCACTTATCTTTAGTCAAATATATATTTTTTTATTTCTTAAAAGACTATGTTCTCAATTACATGTTTAAAGCTCCAAGAGTCTCTGGCTTAAGTTTAAGTTTAATAACCAGAATTTTCTCATTAAAATAATAAAAATATTGTAAACTCATTGCATAAAGATGACTTCTAAAAGAAATGGAACCTGAGGGTTGATTAACTTACTCAGCGGGACAAACGGGACGAATCGGTTTTACTGGCAGTTTAAGATGATTTCACGATAATACATTTTCCTCGATGATTTCACAATAATACATTTTCCTAGTTCCTTTCAAATGCATCACAAAAATGTCTAACATGTTCATGTAAGAAGAATCTGGAACTTCAGCTTCCGTCAGTTCACCTCAGGCCTTCCACATCTGTGTCATAACTGAACGTTCTATGACAACTTTAACCTGTTTATAACAAATTCAACCTTAAATTTGAACATTTGAAGATTTTACCCCCTGAATAATGACCAGGGGTCATGCATGAGTGGACCAAAAAAATAAAAAAAATACAAAAACTGTCCAAGTTTGGGTAGAAAACTGAATCCATTTTGTACAGAATGAAAAGTGATGGTTTTAGGTCTATTTTAAACAAAGAAATGGTGAAAACACATACAATGGCAGCCTGTAAGTTATTTTTCTACGTAGAAACATTTCTTGGTAAAGCTTTTTTTACATGCTTCAGGTAAGAATAACATCTAAAATATTAAATTCTTAACTCGGCTTGGTTTGTTAAACTGCATAAAGGAAAGCTCCTAATAATCTCTGCAGTTCACAGCACCAGATTCAAAATAAGAGATCTAGTCTGTGATTTAAAAAAAAAAAAAACTTTTTAGGAAGTTTATTTATCTTTAATCACATCATAGTAACATGTTGTATCAAGGTTATTAAATGCAATAAAACTGAGCGGTGAAGATAAGATAAGATAAGATAAGATAAGATAAGATAAGATAAGATAAGAGAACCTTTAATTGTCCCACAGTGGGGAAATTGCAATATGCAAAAGCGCAGGTACAGAGATAGATAGAGATACAGGATAAAAAAATAAAATAAAAATATACATTATAAAGAGCTAGACAATGAATATACAAAGAATAATCAGTGATATATGGCATATTGACAGTTATTGCACAGTTTAGTGTAGGTAGGTATGTACAGGTATATACAGCTATTGCACAGTCAAGTGGTTCGGTAATTAGGGGTAATAAATATTGTTGTTACAGAGTTACAGATATTGCATATAGTGATCAGAATTGTCGGTTGTATAGTCTGACAGCCGCAGGAAGGAAAGATCTCCTGAATCTCTCCTTCACACACCAAGGGTGGAGCAGCCTGCCACTGATTTTTCAGTAGAAATCAATCAATTTGGTTTTTCACAACAGGACAGATGGTTTGGTTTCCGAGAAATGGATCCTTTCAGGCGAACGGAGGTTGAACAGAGAAAAAAGGGTGGAGTTTGGCAGAAAAAAAAAACCCCTCACCTATATGAACTTCTGGTTTGCACAATCTCTTTGCATTTCCTTTAGCGTTTTTTAGTTAATAGGAAGAAACTGATTCTTTTTGATTATCTACATCTAATAAAATGGAGAAGGAAAACCCACTGGATGATGACATCTCAAAAAAACAAGGACAAGAGGACAGTTATGACGAAATGGATGGGAAACCATTCATACCTATTAACCCTCTGACAAGGTAAGTATTTAAAATCCAGGAACAATAATGTTTTTTTTTTCACTGCTTTCCCTCCTGCAGTTTTGTTATGTGACAGAATAAAGTTTTTCTCTTAAAAAACACACACACTGTGGTATTTTTACGAGATACCCGAGTCTTCAGTCACACACATGTGTCTGTTGGAGTGGAGTGCTTAACATGTATCAGCAAGTTGAAACCTGTTTGTCTACAAGACAGTTTTCTCACCATGTGGACTTAAAAAATGCCACAAAGAACATTACTGTAATCATCCACTTGTATCCTCTGAGTAATCAGTGAAAGTCGAAAAATTATTTCTTATTTTGTTTTATTTCAGCATAAACATAGTTGAACATGACAACGGCTCCAGTGCGACTTTCACAAGGGACAAAGTGTTTAATGCTGTATCTCAGGGAGACACAGATTATCTAAAGGAACTGCTTCCCTACCTGTTATCAAACGATAAAAAACTCTCAAGTCCAGAATTTGTAGGTGAGTGGATTAGATTTGTTTTCATATGTGCTTCATAATGTATCTATAAATTCCAATAATGCAACTCTATCAGAAGAATAGTGTGTTTCTCTTTAGTTGACCTAAAAATGTCTCTCAGTTATTAGTAGTGATTTAAAAAAAATAAATGAGGAAAAGACAAGTCTGACTTATCAATCGAATTATATCTATCTCATTCTAAATCAAGTTATTGAAAATATTTATTTCCTTTAACATTTTTTTTTTGTAAGACAGGAGCAAAAACAGGAGCATTTTCACCTATTATTTAAACAAAATAGCAATTTTTTTTCAGATGATACAAGTGGGGAAACAGCCCTAATGAAAGCACTGCTGAATTTTAAAGATGGCAAAAATGACACCATTGAGATTCTCCTGGACATAGCAGAGAAAACTCAGGACAACAAACTAATAAATGCACCTCAGACGGATCACATGAAAGGTAAGCAATCACATAAATAAGGATCAGTTTGAAAGGACAGATAGTTTAATGTCGGCTAAAAGAAATTGCTTTTTTCAGGTCAAACTGCTTTGCATGTTGCTATTGAGAGAAGGAGTTTGGACCTTGTTAAACTGCTGGTCCAGAAAGGAGCAGATGTGCAAGCTAAAGCCGACGGCACATTTTTCCAGAATAATGGAAAACAGTGTTTTTATTTTGGTGGGTGATGTCTTTTTTTAAGCATTATTTCCTGACCTCCTCTTGGTCTTAGCTCACCTGCGTGTTTCTTAAAGGGGAACTCCCATTATCACTGGCAGCCTGCACGGACCAACCAGACATTGTGTCCTTTCTCGTGGAAAACCCATACAGAAGAGCTGACCTGACGGACAAAGACTCACAAGGAAACACTGTGTTACATGCTCTGGTAATTGTTGCGGATGACTCTGACGAATCCACAAAGGTGATTACAAAGATCTATGATGACATTCTTGTGAAGCACAACAACATTTGGAAAGACAGTGAAAGTCCACTGGAGGACATTGAAAATAATCAAGGACTGACTCCTTTGAAATTGGCTGCTAAGCTCGGCAAGAAAGAGGTAATTTTTTTTTAAGAATTTTCAAATTCCGTTAATGTTAAAGCATTTTCTTAAGTTTCCCACTGTTATTTCTTGTAACCTTTCCTGTTTACATTCCTTGTACTGGGGTTTCTTCTAGCACTAGTCTCAGCATTGATTCTGTAACGCAGTGGTCCTCAACCTTTTTCACGCCACAGTCCAGTTTAAAGTGGACAATATTTTTATGAACCGGTCCGAAGTTTTTAAGCTTCTGTGGCAACGCGAGCGGCTAATGCACGGGGATGTTTTGGACACTAAAATTTATAAACGCAGGATCACACAGGGCACGGACGCAGTTCTGGGAGTTTTAAAAAATATTTAATTTTTTACAATTAAAATATGCTCAGCCCTCCTACACCTACCAGACCGGTTCAACAGGTGGGGAGGGATACCCAAAAAAAAAAAAAAAAAACAAAAAAACAAAATCACCCCACACGTGCACAATTCTATAGTAATAGTGAAGGGACGAGGGAATCCAACCCAGGGATCACAACAGACGTGGGTCCCTCCACCACCTGAAACCTGGTTCTTGCAGGGGGCTGGCTCTAAAACAGATTAAAAAGAAATACAAAATTAGAAAAAGCACAGGTACACAAGACTAAGAGTGGTTAAGATGGCAGATTGTTCTCAGAGTCCTGGGTGGTGGCCAACTTTCCTAGCCTCAGGGGAAACTGCCAGCACTGCACGCTCTTAAACGCTGCAGTGTCCCATCTGAGGTGGTGCAATGACACCGTCAGCCAGCCCAGGGTACCGTGGATTGACGGAGCGGCCACTTCCGAGTCCAGTGACGAGCCAAGGTAGTCATCCCCCAAGCGTCTTGCTGTCCACGCAGAGGCAGCTGGCCAAGGGTGGAGTGAAGAGGGTAGAGGCACTTGGGTCACGCCACGGCCAGTCCAGTTCACTCTCAGGCCACAACCACAGTATAAAAAGGAATTATAAAATCATAATAAAAATGACAAAGGCCAAGCATGGCAGGGTAAAACCACGCAAGGTGACAAAGGTAAAACAGGCGAAGCAGGCAAACCAGGCAAAGCAGCAGGGGCTCACGGTCTGACCCTGTGGAGGACAGGTCCAGGGGATCAGAGCAGCGCAATCACTTGAAACACAGGGTGAAGGGCCAAACACATACCATCTGTCCTGCCAAATCACATGCTCTCAGGGTGCGGTGGAGAGAGGACCCTGGTGCTACAGGTCCATACACCGGGTTTCAGGTTCCCCACTGACTGGGCCTGGAACCTGTAGCACAGTGCGGCGTCCCCTCATCAGAGTGCAGTGTGCAAGCACAAAGCAACTCTGCCTTTTATTGGTTCCACCACACCCTTTTAGCAATCGAGAGGATTGCCAACTCCTGTGTAGCAGGTGCAACCCATTTCATCCTGCTACACTTCCAGTTTAAGAAAATCTATTTTCAAAATAAAATGCCACTACAGGAAATTTTGTTTAAAAAATTCTAAAAATGTCAGTAGATATTTTTCATGCAGATGATGAAGATTCAATGAAACAAAGTTGTTGATTTGTAGAAGTAGTTCCTAATTTGAAAACATTCTATAAATTAAACATGACTAAAGCACAGTATCTCTGCACATGATGCAAACAATCCTTGCATCTCTCTCCTCCTCCTTTCCAGGTACTTGAACACATGCTGAATCGGCAGTTTACGGAAGAGAAGACCTGGATGCTTTCGAGAAAATTTCCACACTTGGATTACGGACCCGTTCACTCTTCACTATACGACATAAGTTCCATCGACACCAGCGAACCCAACTCTGTGTTGGAGATTATTGTCTATGGGAATAATATTCCAGTGAGAACAAAACATTTGAACTATGTTTGTGTGTGTGAGTGAGATAATTTGGAAAAGAAATCTTCAAAAGATGAAAACCTTTTTTAGGTTTATTAAAGAAAGGAGAATAGTCAGGGCTCTGGAATATTCTGTCAGGATTCTGTGATGTGGTTTTTGTCATGTTCTGTTTTCCTTGTCAGTCTCACCATGTTCAGGTCAAATCACCCACAGCTGTCTTCATTTAGTCAATTGTCCTCGGCTTATTTAAGTCTCTGGTCTTCCTTTCGGCATTGTCATGTCTTCTGTTCTGTTCTGTCATGTTACTGGCATGGAAGGTTCTCCTGCTGGGTCCAAGGTGGTCAGGTCATACTGTCATGAATGGTGGTGTAGGG
This sequence comes from Oryzias melastigma, assembly GCF_002922805.2. NCBI lineage: Eukaryota > Metazoa > Chordata > Actinopteri > Beloniformes > Adrianichthyidae > Oryzias > Oryzias melastigma. The sequence goes on along the minus strand of NC_050524.1, from coordinate 4,906,461 downwards.
CCCAAATGCAGGAGACAAGACTTGGTGGCAGAAACATAAACATTTACTAAATCAACTTAAACTTGAACAAACCAGGGGAAAGGTCATACTGTCAGGAATGGTGGTGGAGGACCCAAACGCAGGAGACAGGACATGGTGGCAGAAACTCAAAGATTTACTTAAATAAACTCAAAACATGACAAAGCATCTACAAAAAGCATGAAATGATTACAAATCTGAATAAACCTGGGAATGTATCAGCAAATAAAGAGAAACCTTTAAATCAAAGGAGACTTTCCCGCTCTGATTCAGAATCGACCTGAGATGATCAAGCTGGAGCCTCTGCGCAGTCTTCTTCGGGACAAGTGGGAGAGATTTGGTGCCAAACTGTTCTTCCTGAACTTTTTGTCCTACTTGATCTACCTCACCATCTTCACCACTGTGGCTTTCTATAGAAAGGAGGGACAGGTGAGTGAAACAAAAGGAATTTAGTGTCATTTTCTTACTGTAAAATTACAGTAATTAAAGTCCAAATTGGGATTACACTTATTGTTTTTGACCCACAGCCCCCATTTCCAGTAGAAAATCACCCATTTGACTATCTACGTTGTGTCGGTGAGCTTATCAGTGTGTTTGGAGCCATAGGATTCTTGTGTAGAGCGGTGAGTTTATCAAACCAATATTCTACTCATGTAATCAAAAGAAAAAAACTAATATTAATGCTTTTATTCTTCTCTTTAGATAGCCATTTTTCACAAGAAGCCACCAAACCTCCATTTATTGTTTACCGATGGTGTCAGTGAAATTCTGTTGTAAGTATTGTTTTATTTTGAAACACTGCATTAAAAAGCTTTAAAAATATCAAACTGGACACTTGGGATAACATTTTAGAAATAAATCAATGCAAAACATTATTTTAATGCTGATGCTGAATAATTTTTAAGGACATTAAAAAATAAAACGTTTGATATAAAAAAATAAAGTTTTAACTGGGAAAAAAGAGGACTACTTTTTAATTCTCAAAATTTAGTTTTACAGCAGGTTTCATGCAGAGACCATTGCGCTGCTGCCTACTGTATAACCTATGAGATATAGTGAAACACGTCACTCTGACTCAGACGTCGCCCGATCAAACAAGGTTGTATCAGGTGCTGGGGAACCAGAGCATGTTGATGGAAAGTGAACCCCTGGATCAAGGTGGAAATTGACTAGATGTGAGAACAAGGTTCTGCTGGAATGCTACTGCTCAAGTAATTCTACTCAAACAGATAACATGCAGAGAATGGGGAAAACCACAATCAAGGCTAACTGCCAAGCAACAAGTCTCCAACATCCAAAAACAGCAACTCCTATTACAACTTGACATTAAAGCTTTACAATGCAAATGCAACTGATCTGAAAGACAAGATCAAGTCTAGAATGAATACCAGGCAACCCAGACACCAACTACAACAGTTAAGTGAAATGGTAAATACTTTTTTTAATCAATACTTTTATAAATACTTTTTTTGCGCTTCTACCTTCCTTAAAAGCCCAAGGAACTTACAGTCACAGTCTCATTCACACATATGGTGGCTCTGCTGTTGAACAGCACCAGTGTCCAGCAGCAGAGCCACTTGAGTAGTAGCAGTCCAACAGAACCTTGTTCTCAGCTATAACCAACAGAGACAATGTGGGGCTCAGTGTCCTGCCCAAGGTCCGAGGACGCTGTGACACACTGGCAGGCAAGGCAGGAATTAAAAACTGCAATCTTCTGATTAGAGGTTGGCCGCTCTACCACTGCTCCACGGCTGCCCCTGAAAGTCTCCTGGAAACTGTGAATAAAACATTGAAGGCAATTTCTACCACAGAAACCATTTAACTAGTTTACACTTCAGCAGCAGTGATCCTTGAAATGCTTGGCTATTAAAGCAACCATGGGAGAAAACAAGACTCACCATGGAAGCAACGGTTGGAGGCTAAAATCAAGGCAGCTTGGAGAGATGTGAGACAGCTGGCAGAGGCCCAAAGAGGTGCAACGAAAAAGCAAGTGCCTAACAATTACAACCAGATGCCCAAACCTTAAGCAATGGAAACGGCCAAACAAAAACATTTGGCTTTGAGCAGCCTCCTACTGTCCAGCACCAGGCCCTGACATGGTACAGGCTAACTGGTTTAAGAAAGTCACAGCACTCCATTAGTGCCAGGCAGCACAAATTAACCAGATGCTAAGAGATGGGACTCACCCTGAATTGCTAACGGAAGGGCGAATGATCCTCATCCAGAAGGATTCCTCAAATGGTGCAGTCCCATCCAACTACCGACAAATAACCACAACATTGAAGCTCATGTAAGGCATCCTTGCAACCAAAATAATTTGGCATGTAAATCCATTCATGAGCAATGGTAGAGACTCCAGAGGAGCAAACACCGGCTCCTGGTTGACAGAACAGTGGCTTAAGACTGCAGGTCACGACACACCAACCTGTGCACAGCGTGGATTGATAACAGGAAAGCCTATGACTTAATGCCCCACACACAATCACTGAATGCTTGGAGCTTTACAACATCAACATGACTCTAAGAGCCTTCATAGGAAACTCAGTGAAGTTGTGGAAAACTACCCTTGAAACCAATGGAAACTCACTTGCACAAGTGTCCATTAAATGTGGCATATACCAAGGAGATTCTCTGTCCCCACTGCTGTTCTGCATAGGTCTGAACCCCCCTAAGCAAAATAATCAGCTAGACTGGCTCTAGATACCTACCTAAAAATGGGGCTGGCATCAGTCCCCTCCTCTATATGGATGATATCAAGCTATATGCTAAGAGTGAGCGCGACATTGACTCCCTGATCCACACCACCAGGATCTACAGTACTATCATTGGGATGTCATTCGAGCTTGAGAAATGCAGTCGGATGGTGACAAAGAGAGGCAAGGTAGTTCACATAGAAGGGGTCTCACTCCCACAAGGAACAATAACAGACATTGAGGACAGTTACAACTAGCTTGGAATTCCACATGCAAATGGCAATCTGGAACAGGCAACAAGGAAAGCTGCAACAGCCAACAAGTAAGGCAAGTCCTGAGAAGTCAGCTCAATGTCAAGAACAAGACAAACAATTATATACTGCCAATTGCCCGATATCCTTCAGGATTAATAAGATGTCCAAAGGAAGAGATATAGACCACAGATGTTAAGAGACAGAAGCTCCTCATCATACATGGAGAGTTCCATCCCAAATCCAGCACCCTGAGACACTATGCTAGCTACAAGGAAGAAAGACGAGGATTAGTGAGCGTGGAAGCCACTGGAATGGAATGTCCAAGATGCATGAATATGCCAAGCTCAGGGGCCCAATTGACAGTCTTGTCAGTGAATGTTTCAGGCAGTGGAAAGCAGAGGATGTGGTGCTGGAGGGCAGAGCCTCATGGGATGTACCACTGGACCATAACTGACAATGGTGCCCGTGGTAATTGAAGTACCTGGGGCAGTAACCCCCAAACTGGAGGAGTGGCTACAGCAGATCCCTATTCTGTATATACTGTATACATAAAGCAAGGCGCAGAGATAACATAGGAAAGGTGTGCTGATCACTGCTGCACCTCGGTCAACTTTGAACTGTTTGTTCGGGTTGTAACAAAATTTTGTTGTCAGTGAAAGCTGTGCATACGACAAATAAAATCTCTTGAATCTCTCGAATCTTATTCTTCAAACAGCTCCCTTCCATAAATGGAGTTGTGAAAAATTAATGTAAAAAAATAATGTATTCAAAACACATTTTGTTATATATGTTTCTGACGATTCTTCAAAGAAAAAAAAGTTGAACGGTGACAAAGGAGTTGTTGTATGTTTACTCTTTTCTTCTATGTAAACATACACCACAGGAATACCTGTGCCAGGAGACAGAGCTCTGTCTCCCCCTCTGGTCTCTGGTGGGAGCAGTCTCCAGAGTACAAACTCACCTGACTCCAATCTGACAATCACCCACCTGTTTCTTAAGCATCACACAGAGTTTCACTCTATGCCAAGTATGGTTTGTCCCACCCTCCCTGGATTACTGAGCGTTTCTATCTGGACCTGGTCTAGTGTTTCTGACCCTGCTTATGTTCTGTTTGCCTGCCGCCTGCCCTGACCCTCGCCTGGACTCTGACATCTCCTGTCTCTTCTTGGATGATCACATGCTCATGACTCACCTCCGCCCTTTAGACCCTGATCTAGCTTCGTGGACTTTTAGCTGTGCTTCATTCCTGTCTGAACTAATAAACCTGCTGTACTTCCAACCAGCTGTCTGCCCGTTTGTGACAACCTGCATGTAAAACTTACTCAAGATCCACATGTTTGTATTTCCTGTTTACAGTTTCCTGCAGGCCGCCCTGCTTCTGCTCTGCTCGATTTTGTACTTCAGTGGTCGCAAGGAGTATGTCAGCCTTCTCGTTCTGTCCCTATCTCTGGCTTGGATAAATATACTCTATTACACTAGAGGATCGAAGCAACTGGGTATTTACTATGTGATGATGCAAAGGGTAAGAACCACTAATTTGAAAACGTCTTTATCTTTTTGATAAATGATAATGTTTAAAAATTATTTATTAATTACCATACGTCTTACTTTGGAAACCTCCCTACTCACAACATTTGCATGTTTTTGTTTTTTTCAAGATGATCCTCAACGATCTGTTTCACTTTTTATTTGTGTACTGTGTCTTACTTATTGGATTTTCTGCAGGTAAGAGCTGGATAAAGTCAATTAAGGTGTTCTTTAAGGATGACTTATAAACTTGTTTTTTTTTTTTTTTTTTTGCTTGCAGCGGTGGTTACTCTCATGGACAACTCACCTGCAGCTCAGAAAGATACCCCGGTGACAGTCTCGTGCGAGAAACCAACTTACAATCATTTTGGTTTTACCACATTGGAGCTGTTCAAGTTCACCATTGGAATGGGAGATCTGGAATTCATCAATCACATTCAGTACAAAGAGGTTTTCCACATCCTTCTAATCTTCTACATCATTCTGACTTACATCCTGATGCTGAACATGCTCATCGCACTGATGGGGAACACGGTGGAAGAGATGTCAGGACAAAGTAAAACCATCTGGAAGCTTCAGGTGAGAAACACTTCGGATCAATAGGCGTCAAGGGGTTAAAAGTGAATAACACAATAACTCATGGAAATGCATCTATTTAAATGCATGTGATCATCAATATTGTTTTTATATATTTTAGGAAAGATAACATGCACAGAGAAATATATCTTTAAAAAAACTAGACTAACTCTCATATCCCTGAAACTGCATAACAGCTAATTCAACTTTGACTCAAACGTCTTGATGACATCAAGACTTTCTGAGATGAAAAAAAGCTTAACCTTTTGTAATGTGCCTTTTGTTAAATTCAGATTTAAATAAGTTGAAATTTATACCAGAACATCATGACAACAGTCAAGTATACTGGTGTGGGGAATATATTGCAGCCTCAGTATGACATACCAAAGTGGAAGAAACCATGAGTTCTGGCCTTCAGAAAAAAATCTAAAAGAAAAATGACTATCAGTTCAAAACCCAGTTTCACAGTTGACATATATATCTTTGATACTGCTGAGGAATGAAAAAAAAAATCAAGAAGTACACTAAGAACTTTACAGAAAAGTGTGTGCAGATTTTAAATTATATATATAAAAACATAGGTGAGTTCCTACAGATCAAACCATTTTGCTGAAATTTGCAGAGAGCCTTCACAATTCTGGAGATGGAGAAGGTTCCAGCAATCCTGAGGAATAAGATCGAGTCCAAGGATTCAAAGTTTGAGTTTTTCAAATCCACCAAGAAAGATACTCGTAAATTTGTTCGGTGAATACACACAATGCATACATTTAAAACTATATCTTGCCTTTTAGAATAAAATGTTCTATTAAAGCGCTTGCACATTTTTTGGGGTGTTCATCATTCACAACAGATAACCTTTATAGAAAAACATTTTGACTCTAGGGTGACTGAAATCAACTGGACAAAATGGAGGTCAGATATCAGTTTCAAGATGGAAGTAAAGCCTGAAAAAGAAGAAACTGAGACCAAAAATGAGGAACCTGGTAAGACTACAGACTAGGATTGTTTTCTACATTCTGTTGTTCTGTTTTTGCAGAGAAGCCAATGAAAATAACATTTGTTTCACCTTTCAGGATCTCGAAGTTCGTCAAAGAAACACCACTCTAAACGAGGCCAACAGCAGGGGATTGTTTAGAGAGGTTAGAAATGTGAAGATTGAGCTGTACTGTTGAGGAACACTAACCCTAACTGAATGTAATAATGAATCACTTTCTTCTGGTAAGTTGATGAGTTATTCCTCAAATTTACAATCATTTAATTTTATACAAGATTTCCAAGCTTTTCTGTGGGCACTCCAGCTTCTTCATACAGTTCAAAAAACAGGGTACAACCCACCTTTGTCCAACAGTTGCAGGGTTGGCTTCAGAAGCCCCATGCCCCAAAGTAGGCATTTGTCAGTTTCTGAAGATAGATAGAATTCCAAACTGCAGTTGGATGCCTAATTGTGTGGATTTACTGTTTAAAAACATGTTTCAGTTTCCAAAGTTTTATTCTTTTATTTTGGTTAAGGGGAATGTTTGTGCAAGGCAATTTATTCCTGAAGGTTGGGGAGGATCACATTTTCCATTGTTCACTTGGGATTAATCGTAGATTGGTATAGTACGTTTTTGTATATGAAAAAAATGTGTAATTAAATTGCATTAAGAAGCTTTACATTGTTTATAAGAAATGCATTGTTTCAATTATACATTTATTTGTTTTTGTAACATTGCATTCATAAAAGATTTCTGAATAAAAAAAATGCTGAAACATGGATTGGATCATTGATTTGGTTTGTAAACTGTAGCTATTCATTTAATCACAGCTGCTGAAAGTGAAGTAGTCAGACGTTTTTTCTGCTTTTTTCTTGCTGAAAAAAGTCGCTGCAGCGACTTCATCTCTCTGTTGAAATCAGAAGTGCGCGCTTCCCCCTTTGTCAAAACTGCTCTGGATGATAGCCTTATTATCCTCTGCCATTATCTCCTTCAGCATATCAGGATTTTTTTGTCCGCTTTTGAGTCAGCTGATGCCATTTCTCCATGCAGGGGCATGGATAGAGGAGGGTTCGCTCCTCTCGCAGAGGGGGATCACAGCAGAGCCCCCCTCCATGCTCCAGAGGGGGCTCCGCTGCACTCTGTTGTGCAGAGATACACCTCAGCAGCATTGCACCTCCTTCCGACGCAAAAATTTCATACTAGTGTCTTGAGTTGTCTGAGTTTTTGTGATGAACCAGAAGAGTCACGTGACTGAAAACAAATCTTCAAATAAATACGTGAAACCACGAATTAAGAAACGTGAACCTGCGAATACAGAAACGTCAATAAGCAGAGGATCGCTGTGTGCATAAATTCCCTTCTCACCCTCCAAAAACATGCCTAATAAGTTAATTGGTTACTCTAAATCAGGGGTCAGCAACGTTTATGACATGAAGTGCCAGTAAGAAATTTCTCCTTAACAACTGTGCCATCACCAACTATAATGCAAACTCTGTTGTTGTTCATCCTTCAGCCTTTCCAGCCAGGAATCTTGACAGTGAATCAGTTTTCACTGATTCACACCAGTGGTTAGACAGAGTTTTACACTGAATGCCCTTCCTGACACAATCCTGTATTTTCAAGGCACAGAGAAATCAAGTTATGCAGCACCATGAAAGGTCTTGTCTAAAGATCCTCACTGGATTTTAGCTTTGGAAACCAAACCCAGATCCTACACCAGCCAACTGAACTATCCACCCTCTCCCAACTAATGTGAACTTCAATATATATATAAAAAAATCATTTTCAACATGTCTCTAATGTTACTTTACAAACAGCAAATCAAATGGCTTTTCTAAATCATATGCTGGCATTATCTCAAAATTGCTGAAAATTGGACAAAGAAAATATTTGAAATAGTATTGTAACTATGTTTGTTTGAAACCAAAATCACTGCATTTGTGGTTTGTCATACCAACAGCAGTAGGATTGGATATATCAGAACAAAATACCATCAATACTTCAAAACCATAAAAAAAAACAAATGCATGCTTCCATATTATTTATCTTTTGTTACATTATGAAACTGAATGAATGAATGAATGATTGAGTGAATTAATTAAATGGTTTATTTTTAAGCAATCAGGAATAATACATGAAAAAAAAATATCACATTGAATCACAAGTAGATCGCTTGAAAGGGAGTGGGAGGAAGTGAACTTATATAATCCCACCCCGGCTCGACCATTTTCTCTACATGAATTATCAATATCCGGTTCAGGCCTTAATATCAAATATTTATACTCTACATTAATAGATTCAGGTTATAAAAGATCAGTAATATCCTTGATGTGATCAAATTTCTCATTAAAAGACAATTTGTGCAGGTTGTATTCATCAAGGAAATTATGTAATTCCATTGAGGAAAACGACAGTGTGACAACGATTGGTACATTGCTGAATTGTAAAGTAGGTGTTAAAAGGTCTTCACGGACTCATTGATGAAGTCTGCTCCCATTGGCTACCCGTCATCTGTCAAACGCCCCAGACGTTCGACGTCAGACCCACATATGTTTGTTCAGGCATCTGATTGGTCAATTTATAACTATAATAACTTGTGATAATGGAAAAAAAATCTTTAAAAAATTAGGATTAGAAAAAAGATGTCAAGCAGAAAGCAGCAGAGGAAGAATGATTATTCTGAGATATAAAATGACTGAGAAATAACTGTCTGTTTCTCAATGGAAGTCAATGGGACTTTGGCCTTCTTGCAGCCCAGTGGTACTTCCTATATGGAACACGGAAGTAAGGGGTTTGCTCAGTCCAGTTCTTATATAGTCAATGGTCACAACTGAATTTTGTTTGTCTGTGTCAACAGCAATGTCATGTTATACAATTACAATTAAAAACATAAAAGACTTTTAACACAGTGCTGTGCAGCATAATAACAGTTATCAGTACATAAAATAAAAACTAAAAAACATTAAAGTATATAAGAAAACATAGTTAAAAAACATTCATGATTTGAAAATTTAAATTACCATAAAGAAAAATCAGTCATGGTTGCCGTCGTCAATCCAATGATTGGTACATTTTTAGTTATGACTGGTTATAACATCCAAAGACTACCAGCCATATTAGATTACTAACCAAACATTTGTCTAATAAAAAAGTTGTATGTTTATCAAAACCGTTATTCCCTTTATTTTGAAGGTTTCAGTTCCTAATTATTTTCTAGCAAAAACAAAATAATTGAAAGTGTAGTCTTATGTCAGGTTTTATAACATGACAGAAATATGTTATTTTTTAAAACTACATGTCTTTTCTCTGAACCTTTTGGTGAACACATTCCTTACTTTAAAGTTTTACTTTTCAAAGCCCTAACTTTTATTTCTAGTCATACGGTCATTTAATATCTTGCCTATTTTTAAAAGAAATTGACTTCGTTCATCTCAGGTTTGGTGGTTCTGAGGACAAGCCGAAAGAGAGCAGACCCATTAGCAGATGACAGTAATTTATTGAAGACTGCAAGAGTATAAGCAGGACAGGTGAGTCAGCATAGTGACCTCCTCCAGCCACCAGGAGGTACAGAACTTGTCTTGAAGATGGAGTAGTGGCACAGTCACGGGTGACAAGCATCAGGAGAAGATTACCTTGAGGGGGCGGAGCGGGGCAGGCATGATAGTTCAAATCACAATTGTTTTTTTTTTCAATCACAGAAGAGTGAAGATTAAAACTAGTGAAGAGCAATAAAATAATTATTTTAAAGTTGTTGGGTTTTTTTATTAGTAAAACATGCTTATATAGAAATATATGCAACATTTTTGTATATGTGTGCATAATTGTATGTAATATTGATCAGAGTGTTGTAATTCCCGTTTCATGACTCACGATATCTCAATATAGTAAATATTGCAATAATCAACATATTAAATTGGTAATCTATGATAGATAACTACTTTTGAAACACACATTTTTATTCTGTTCAAAAAATTGTTCTATTAGAGACCAACTTTTTTTTAGGGACTTCAGATGGAAATTAGCTTGAAAGGCTTTAATCTTATATATTTGCATTTTAAAATGTTTTATTAATATTTGCTGTCCCTGTCTTAAATAAACAATCAATCCTGTCGTTACAATAATAAATTGATTTTAAGGTCTACCTGTAGTTAAGAACCAAAAGCAAGAGTAAAGGAAATGGCCTTTTCACTTCAAAGAGCATTAAATATGAAATATACATCTACAATGCTATATTTAAATTCATTTTACATTTTATGTCAGATAATTTAATATTAATGAGGAACATTGTTAATGTTCCACTTGTAAATATTATATGATTAGAAAAAGCCATAAAAGATATGTATACTGCTGTTCTAGATAGTTCTTAGTCAGCTCTACTATTCTAAAGTAATTTGGGCCAATTTGGTCTAAAATCCTAAAAGCTATTGAAGAAAACCTTGAAAATTTACACTAGAATATTGACTAAAATTAAATAAAGCATCAAAAGCTGATGTAAACGGTCATTCTAGATGGTTCTTTATTATTCTAAAAGGGTTCTGGTTTGATTTGGTCCAATACTTTAAGAGCTATTAAAGAAACATTCTCTCATTTGTTGACTGTCCCTAAATATGAACAGCGAATGTCTGTCGAACATCCAACCTAAAACTAACTACACCGCAGTAGTCCAGGTGCAAAAGATCCACATGTAGAAACATAGCTTCATAATGATAGCGGCGCCCAAGTATGACCAAAAAAAAAAAAAACTGCTGTGCATTCAAAAACTTTGCTCTTCCCATTCATGCACACGCTCATGCTCCATCCACAGACACGCGCTCATATTGTCACAGCTGTCATCTCACCGGCAACAGTTTCAAAATACAGGAATTATTACAACGTTTTAATTTTACCGGGGCAAACTTTTTTTTCCCAGTATGCATTCATTAAAATCACCCGGTCATGAAGGCTAAAACTGAAAGTAATGGACATTGTGTGAAGTTTTACTGAAAAAAAGAAAAGCCCCGCAGTGTTTATATAGGTGACCACCAGTGGTACGCATGCCCTTGGTTGCTGACCCCATCTCTAAATAGTCTCTAGGGGTGAATGTGAGTGTGTTTGGGTATTTGGTTGTGGCCCTGGGACAGAATGGCGAACTACCAAAGGTGTATCCTGCCTTTGCCCAGAAGCAGCCAGGTCAGGCTCCAGCAGGCCCATGACCCTGAAAAGGGCAAACCGGTTTGGAAAATGGATGGACAGATTAACTTATCCAAGTACAAGCAAGGGCGTGGAATACGGTTTTAATAAACAAATCCTTTAAAATATTATAAAAAAAAAATAGGTATAAAAAACCTACAAGTTATGTTGCGTAATGAACAACAAGTCACAATTTAAATACTTAAAAAACAATATTGACAGAAAAAATGGGGAATTAAGTCTAAAAGACTATGAATGTGTTTTATATTTGTGAAAAGAAAAAGTTGCAATGAAGCTCATCTGCTAACCTATACACTACAAGTAGTAGAGCTACATAAGCTAGTTCTTCTTTACCAGTCCTAGTACATCACCCATCCATCCTGGGAGAGGATCTCTCCTTGTGGACATCCCTGATTTCTTCATTTTTTCCCCCCCAGAATCAGTTTTTTATGTAGTTTTTTTCTTACCAAGATGGAGGATCTTCGGACATGGATGCCCAGTTTAGCTTAGTCTGTTTAGTATGGTAACTATTGTTTATATTTTATGACTGACTTTATGTTTTTTTTTAAATTACCAGTGTGAAGCCCATTGAGACAACTAATTGTGATATTGGGCTTTATCAATAAAACTGAATCAAATAAAATGCAATAAAAGTGAGTTGTGCAGATTATTTTGCAATAACAATTAATTAGTCATGTTTTTCATGCCCTAACAGGACAGAAGGTAGATTGTTTCAGGCAAACAGAGGCAGCACACACAGAACTGGGTGGAGCTTGGCTGCAAAAAAAAAAAAAAAAAGACCAACAAACTGTATGTGAACTACAGGTTTGCTCAACCACTTTGCATTTCCTTTGGACAGAGGTGGTGTTTTATAGCTGATAAGAGGAAACCGATTATTTTCAATTATTTATAACTAATAAAATGGAGAAGGAAAAGCCACAGGACAGTAACAACTCAAAAAAACAAGGACAAGAGGACAGTTATGACCCGCTGCTTAGAAAAGAAATCTTCATACCTATGGACACCAATAACCCTCTGACAAGGTAATTATTTTAAATCCAAGAACGCTAATGTTTCTTTTCACTGGTTTCACTCTTAAAACGGCTTTGTTATATGAAAGAATTAGGTTTTTCTCTAAAAAAAAGAAAAAAAAAAACACTCGTATTTTTCCTACTGAGATACCTGAGTCTTCACACACAGGTAGTGTCTGTTGAAATGGTGTCATATTTCTGATAAACAGGTGTCAGCAAGTTGAAACCTCTGTTTGTCCACAAGCCAGTTTTATCTGCCCTGTGGGCCTTATAAAAAGGACCACAAAGAACTTTACTGCAAAATTTAATTTGTATCCTCTATGTAAGCAGTGAAAGTCGATTGATTCTCTTTTATTTTATTTTCAGCCAAAACCTTATTGAGCATGACAACGTCTCCAGTGCGATTTTCACAAGGGACAAGGTGTTTAAAGCTGTATCTCAGGGAGACGCAGCTCAGCTCCAGGGACTGCTTCACTACCTGCAAACAAATGATAAGAAACTCACAAGTCCAGACTTCATAGGTGAGTGAATAGTATTTAAGTGCTTCAATATTTATCTATAAACTCAAATGAAGCAACCCCATCAGGAAAATAATGCATTTCTCTTTAGCCGACTAAAAAATTTCACTCAGTACGGAGCAGTAATTAGGAAAAATAAATGAGGAAAAAAACAAATCTGACTTATCTATGACCATATAATTCTAAATCAAGATAATTGAACAGATTTCTTATATGAGTGAACATTTTTTGTAAGGTAGAAGTAAAAACAGGAATGTTTACCCAAATATTTAAAAACAATAACAGAGATGTATTTTTTTAGATGAGACAAATGGGAAAACAGCACTACTGAAAGCACTGCTGAACCTTAAAGATGGCAAAAATGACACCATTGAGGTTCTCCTGGACATAGCAGAGAAAACTCGGGACTTGAAGGAACTAATAAATGCCTCTTACACGGACCCTTGCTACAAAGGTAAGCAATCACATAAATAGGAATCAGCTTGAAAGGACAGATAGTTTAATGGTGGCTAAAAGATTTGCTTTTTTCAGGTCAAACTGCTTTGCATGTTGCTATTGAGAGAAGGAGTTTGGACCTTGTTAAACTGCTGGTCCAGAAAGGAGCAGATGTGCAAGCTAAAGCCGAGGGCACATTTTTCCAGAATAATGGAGAAATGGGTTTTTATTTTGGTGGGTGATGTCTTCTTTTTAGCATTATTTCCTGACCTCCTTCTCTTGGTCTTAGCTCACCTGTGTGTTTCTTAAAGGGGAGCTCCCATTATCACTGGCAGCCTGCACGAACCAACCAGACATTGTGTCCTTTCTCATGGAAAACCCAGAAAACCCAGACAGAAGAGCTGACCTGACGGACAAAGACTCAGAAGGAAACACTGTGTTACACGTCCTGATAATTGTTGCAGATGACTCTAACGAAACCACAGAGATGATTTCAAAGATCTATGATGACATTCTTGTGAAGCACTATAAGATTGAGGAAAACAGCCGAATCCAGCTGGAGGACATTGAAAATAACCAAGGACTGACTCCTTTGAAATTGGCTGCTAAGCTCGGCAAGATTGGGGTAATTTTTAAAAAATTATTTTCAAATTCAGTTTAATATTAAACCATGTTTTTAATGACCTACTGTTATTTCTTGTAAGCTCTCCTGTCAACATTTCTTGAACTGTGGTTTCTTGTAACATAGTGTCAACATTGATCCTGTGAAGCATGATTAAAGCAAACAATCCTTGCATCTCTCTCCTCTCCCTTTCCAGCTCTTCCGACACATGCTGAATCGCGAGTTTATAGACGAGGAGACCCGGCCGCTGTCAAGGAAATTCACCGAGTGTGTTTACGGACCCGTTCATTCTTCACTTTACGACATAAGTTCCATCGACACCAGCGAATCCAACTCTGTGTTGGAGATTATTGTCCATGGGAATAATATTCCAGTGAGAACAAAACATTTAAACTATTTTGTGTGTGAGTGTGAGATAAATTGTAAAAGAAATCTTCAAAAGATGAAAACTTTATTTTGGTTTATTAAAGAAAGAAGAATAGGCGGGGCTCTGGAATATTCTTCATTACAACAGACAAGAAAGAACATCTGACTATTAACAAATATTAAGGAATGTGATGATGAACATTAGCTGTAAATCATCACAGTTGGACTTGTTGTGTCCTGCTTTAGAATATGACTCAGTCATGTGTGTGTTCTGGTAAAGCATTCATGTCTAAAATAGCATGTCAGTGCCAAAAAAGGCAACATCTACAAAAAGCATGAAATGATTACAAATCTGAATAAACCTGGGAATGTATCAGCAAATAAAGAGAAACCTTTAAATCAAAGCAGACTTTTCTGCTCCGTTTCAGAATCGACCTGAGATGATCAAGCTGGAGCCTCTGCGCAGTCTTCTTCAGGACAAGTGGGAGAGATTTGGTGCCAAACTGTTCCTCCTGAACTTTTTGTGCTACTTGATGTACCTCGCCATCTTCACCACTGTGGCTTTCTATAGAAAGGAGGGACAGGTGAGTGAAACAAAAGGAATTTAGTGTCATTTTCTTACTGTAAAATAACAATAATGTTAGTGCAAATTGGATTTGTTTTTGACCCACAGCCCCCATTTCCAGTGGAAAATCACCCATCTGACCATTTGCGTTGTGTCGGTGAGCTTATCAGTGTGTTTGGAGCAGTAAGATTCTTTTATAAAGCGGTGAGATAATTAAAACAATATTCTACTCATGTAGGCAAAAGAAAAAAAATCCATATTAATGGTTTTTCTGTTTAGATAACCATTTTCCACAAGAAGCCACCAAACCTCCATTTGTTGTTTACCGATGGCGTCAGTGAAATTCTATTGTAAGTATTGTTTTATTTTGAAACACCACCAAATTATTTTGGGAAGAGATTAGTGCAACATTTTAATAATGCTGCTAAATCCTTTTTATGGAAATAAAAAAAAATGATGTGAGAAAATCATATAGGGAGAAAATTAGACATCTGTCCTGCAGGCAAATATATGTACATAAACACACTGTAGCCTACAATCTGCTAAACTATAGCAGACTGGTGTAGTCTACAGTCTTTTTTTCTGAATTAAAAAAAAACTCTATGTTGAGCAAAACTCCAATGTTCTTTAATAAATGTTTCACAAAGAATGGCCGCAGGGGGGGGTGGGGGTATTCCATATTCGCGGACTCTGCAAATTCGTGGACTGCCTCCGGTGTATAACCCAGCAAATAATGGGGAAAGACTAATTGTATATATATAATTTAAAGGAGAAAGAAAATTAGTTTTAAGTGGGATAAAAAAGGGATCGCCATGTGTTTCCTACTCTTTTCTGTGCAAACAACCACCATAGGATCACCTGCATGTAGCAAGATCCACGTTTGTGTTTCCTGTTTTCAGTTTCCTGCAGGCCGCCCTGCTCCTGTGCTGCACACTTTTGTACTTCTGTGGACGCAGGGAGTATGTCAGCCTTCTCGTTCTGTCGCTAGCTCTGGCTTGGACGAATGTTCTCTATTACACTAGAGGATCTAAGCAACTGGGGATGTACCATGTGATGATGCAAAGAGTAAGAACCACTAATTCTATAACTTCCAAAAAAAAAATTGTAGTTTTTTTGTATTGTCCTTTACAAAATATATTAGTCAACATGTCTTACTTTAGAAACCCCCTACTAACAACATTTGCATGTTTTGTTTTGTAAAGATGATCCTCGGCGATCTGTTTCACTTTTTATTTGTCTACTGTGTCTTACTTTTTGGATTTTCTGCAGGTAAGAGCTGGATAAAGTAAATTAAGGTAATCTTTAAGGATGACTTTTTATAAACTTGTTTTTTTGCTTGCAGCGGTGGTTACTCTCATGGACAACTCACCTACATCTCACAATGATACCCATCCAAGAGCAAGGAGCTTTGTCTTGTGCGAAA
The DNA here is from genome assembly GCF_002922805.2 of Oryzias melastigma. Taxonomy (NCBI): domain Eukaryota; kingdom Metazoa; phylum Chordata; class Actinopteri; order Beloniformes; family Adrianichthyidae; genus Oryzias; species Oryzias melastigma. The sequence goes on along the minus strand of NC_050524.1, from coordinate 4,890,290 downwards.
AGCCCAGTTACAATGATATTGGTTTCACCACATTGGAGCTGTTCAAGTTCACCATTGGAATGGGAGATCTGGAATTCACTGATCAAGTTCAGTACAAAGAGGTTTTCTACATCCTTCTAATCTGCTACATCATTCTGACTTACATCCTGATGCTGAACATGCTCATCGCACTGATGGGGAACACGGTGGAACGGATCTCAGAACAAAGTGAAACAATCTGGAACCTTCAGGTGAGAAACATCTGGATCACTTTGGATCAAGAAGCATCAAGGGGTGAAATGTGTGTATTTAAATACATGTCATCATAAAAAAAAAAAATCAGAAAATCACATTGTCAGATTTTTAAAGAATTTATTTGCGAATTATAGTGGAAAATAAGTATTTGGTCACCTACAAACAAGTAATATTTCTAGGCAAGTTATTTGTATAGCACATTTATGTACACAGACAATTAAAAGTGCTTTACATAAAGCAATCAAAAGAAATAGCTCTCACATACCTGAAACCTCTTCTGTGCGTTGATCCTCTGTCCTCCACTCGTTAACTGTAATAATGGCACCTGTTTAAAATCAGTATCTATGTGGACACCTGTCCACAAACTCAAACAGTCACACTCCAAACTCCATTGTGATCAAGACCAAAGAGGTGAATTTGCAATAGGTAAACAGCTTGGTGTGAATAAATCAACTGTGGGAGCAATTATTAAGAAATGGAAGACATACAAGACCATTGATAATATCCCTCCATCTGGGACTCCTCACAAGATCTCACCTCGTGGGGTCAAAATGATCACAAGAACTGTGTGCAAAAATCCCAGAACCACAAGGAGGGAGCTAGTAAATGACCTGCAGAGAGTTGGGACCAAAGTAACAAAGGCTACCATCAGTTACATACTACGCAGCTATGCAGAGACTCAAATCCTGCAGTTCCAGATGTGTCCTCCTGCTAAAGCCAGTACATGTGCAGGCCCGTCTTAAGTTGCTAGAGAGCATCTGGATGATCCAGAAGAGGATTGGGAGAATATCCTATGGTTAGATGAAACCAAAGTAGAACTTTTCAGTAAGAATTCGTCTGGTCATGTTTGGAGGAGAAAGAATGCTGAGTTTCATCTAAATACACCATAACTACTGTAAAGCATGGGGGTGGAAACATCATGCTTTGGAGTTGTTTTTCAGCAAAGGGACCAAGATGACTGATCTATGTAAAGGAAAGAATGAATAGGGCCATGTTATGTCAGATTTTGAGTGAAAACCTCCTTCCATCAGAAAGGGCATTGAAGATGAAACGTGTCTGGGTCTTTCAGCACGATAACGGTCCCAAGCACAATGCCCGGGTAACGAGGGAGTACCTTCGTAAGAAGCTTATCAAGGTCCTTGCCCGTTTCCAGATCTCAACCCCATAGAAAATCTTTGGAGAGAGTTGAAAGTCTGTGTTGCCCAGCGACAGCCCCAAAACATCACTGCTCTAGAGGAGATCTGCATGGAGGAATGGGCCAAAATACCAGCAACAGTTTATGAAAACCTTGTGAAGATTTACAGAAAATGTTTGACATGCTGTCATTGCCAACAATGCAGTATTGAGATAAACTTTGTTACTGACCAAATACTTATTTTCCACCATAATTTACAAATAAATTCTCCAAAATCAGACAATAATGTTGAGTTTTTTTTCTAATTTTTTCTCTCATTGTTGAGGTATACCTATGATGAAAATGACAGGTCTTTTACGCATTTTTAATTAGGAGAACTTGCACAATTGGTGGCTGACTAAATACTTTTTTGCCCCACTAATTTTTTTTTTGCTTCAGTTTGTGTGTAACTTGTCAAAGTGGAAGAAACCATTAATTGAGACCACCAGAGAAAAAACAAAACTTTCAATCTCTAATGAGACGTTCAAAACTGATTACATTTGTTTACAGTGAACACTTTTACGTTTAACATGTATACTGTTGAGGTTGATGAGGCACAAAAAATATATATATATCAGGAAGTACACAAACAATTTTACAAACTGAGTATGAGCAGATTTTTGTTTTACTTTAAGGAAAATGTGACCCTACAGATCAAACCATTTTGCTGAACTTTTGCAGAGAGCCTTCACAATTCTTGACATGGAAAAGGCTCTGCTACTAAAGCTGAGTAACAAGATCCAGTGCAAGGTTTCAAAGAAGGTGCATTCACGATCTGGCAAGGGACGGAATCATAAATTTGTTCGGTAATTACACACAAAAACTGAATCTTTCTTATTAGAACAATCAAAGTTCTCATAAGTTCTATTAAAGTACTTTCACATTTTTTGAGGAGTTCATCAATCCTAACGGATAACCTTCATAGAAAAACAATTTTGACTTCAGGGTGTCTGAAATCAACTGGAAGAAATGGAGGTCAGATCTCGGTTTCAAACTGGAAGAAGAGACTGAAAACGAAACGAGCTCCGAGACCAACAAAGGAGAATCCGGTAAGACAACTGACAGGGATTGTTTTCTACATTTAGTCTGTTGTTGCAGAGAAGTCAATGAAACCAACATTTGTTTCACCTTTCAGGAACTCCATGGAGCATTAATGGATTTTTCCAGAGAATTCGCTCTAGACGAGGCCGACAGCAGCAGAACACGGTTGTTTAAAGCAGTCAGACATGTGAACATTGAGGTGTACTGTTGAGGAACACTAACCCTATTGAATGTAATAATAAAACTACTCCTTCTGGTGAGTTGAGAAGTTCTACCTCAAATTTGCAATCATTTAATTTTATGTGATATTTCCAAACTTTACTGTGGCCACTCCAGCTTCTTCATGTAGTTCAAAAACATAATATGGTGTTTAAATTTTCACATTGTGTGCATCCCTGCTATAGACTGGTGACCTGTTCAGGCCACACCCCACCTTTGCCCAACAGTTGCAGGGTTGGCTTAAGAAGCCTCCAAACCCTGTTAAGGGATTTTTCAGTTTGGACGGACAATGAATAGAAATCCAAATTGCAATTTGATGCCCTGTTGTATAAAAAGTAAAAAAAAAAAAAGTGTGGATTTACTGTTTTTAAACCATGTTTTGTAGTTGAATCTCCTGAATAAAGAGTCAGTCACATGTATTTTCAGTTTCCAAAGTTTTATTTTGGTTAAGGGGAATGTTTGTGCAAGACATTTTATTCCTGAAGGATAGGGAGGATCACATTTTCACAAAGTAGAGAAAGTCAGCCCCCTCCACCACCATTCATAGCATAAACAGACAGTCACATCAGAGCAAACAGGTTTAGAGAATTGTTCCTCTCTGGTGTCCCGGCTCTACATCGGACTCGTACAATATGTACGAGCGTGTACAGTGGTTGAACAGACTTCAGCATCACAATATCGTGGGAAAAGAAGCCATAAACCCCAGTTTTGGTTAGAAAGGACCCTTCAGTATATTTATTGAAGAAAACGAGAAACAAAACAAAAAAAAATAAACAAAAAAAACTGGGGTGCGCTGTACAGAAAAGGACCACCAACTCCAGATTTTCTGTCATGCTCCGCCCACTATCTGAATTTTTACTTGTACAGTTTTCCCCGAAACGTCTAAGTGAAGCCTGTGGTTGTCCTTAAAAAGTCTCAAAAAAGTTTGCCTCTTACAGTTAAGAACAAAAGTTCCCAGTAGATAGTTTGTCATTGCTTTCACAGGGTGGTTGGAGAGGGACGCTTGGTCACTTTGGTCAGTGAGTCAGCAGCAAACGGTTGACGCATCCCGACAGTGTCGAGGAATCGTGGCACACTTCAGGACTTCAGTCCAGGACACAGTATCAGTAGTTAGACAAAGTAGCTTGGTCCTCCAGAGAGTTCCACTTAGTGCACGTTTGTCTGCGTGCACACCTGTGTGCAAGTACCCAAGCTTTACAAACACACACACACACACATCCTCACAAACGCACACATCTCCATACTAAGCCCAGTGTAGGCACTTCATATGAAACAGTAGGACCTGACTGTCGGGCTATATCGAGGCAGTTCAAACCACGTGCGCCGCAAACTCTTTAGTGTTTTGATTTGTTTGATCTGACGGAAAGCAGCCGGACTGGGTCAGACTTCAATCGCTCCACTCTCTTGAACACTGGTTAGTTATTATTTACAGAAAATGTTCAAATTGTGTCTAAAAACAGCCAAACTCATAGGTGTGAGCAGTTTGCGCTGTTCTCAACTAATAAATAAGAAATAATTTTGCCGATCAAGCCCATCCATCATGATTATTTATAGACACACTAATCGCACTAGTGTTTTTTGATTATTTTTCTATAGCAGCTTCAAGGAACAGGCGCACCCAAAACAAAAACAAAACAACAGCCAGGAAAGACAATCACTGCTATCAAGTATGAAGAGCAAACTCCCCAGCATCTTCTTGCTCTGACGGTTTGGAAAAGTTAACAGCCTTTAGCGCCGGGAGACATTTTAAAGCGTAAATGCAAACTTCCTTTCAGCTTTGGAGTGCAGACCTCCGCTTTACCATCTACCTCAATATATTTCAACTATGGCACCTACTGTGACGGTGTCTATGGCTTTGGGATGCAATGTCTGGGGGGAAAAAGGAAAGAAACACCAGCTTGAGGCTTAGCTAAAACACGCCAAAACACTTCAAAACAGCTACAGTCCTGGTCTACATACATTTCTATGATACTATGCATGTTTTAAAACAACCTGAAAACCCAAAAAGACATTTAACAGTAAAAATGGCAGAATGGGTCCTTTTTCCCTCAGCTTAGTAGAAGAATCACGATTAGTCTGATTAAGGCTGTCATCTCAATGAAATGTTTGAATGAATCCAAACATGGATATATAAGTTGGGATCCAGACGAAGACACTTCAACGTGAGCAAAACTGGAACGTGACTTCTGTGGCATTTAAGGCTTTTTTCTCCCCCGAGGGCTTAAGAAATATATCCAAGATACTTTTTAACCGAACAAATCAAACTGGTTTGGAGCCTATCAAGCTCTTAAATAAATCGATATGATAGTTAGTAGGCGAGTAAAAATGTCCACAGCACATCAGTACGGTTGCATTACAGTAGTAAGGTGGTGGTAAAACAGGCAAATATATTCCCTGCTTGCATTATTTGAACTACTTGCATGTTTGCAAGTCATCACAAACACACACACACACATTTCAGTAATGATGGGATGCTATCCTGCTTCACATTAGCTAAAAACAACTATGGGCTGACGGAGCCGGCGCTCCTTGTGCCAAATTTTCAAATAGTTTCTACATTTCAAGTAGGAAAATCTATAGCTAAAGAACGAAAAACATAATAAAATATCTACTTTAAAATCAACTCTTAAAATATTATTTAAAACTGAACAATAGAAAATATACCACAGTCCAGAAAGACAAGCTGTGGCTCACACTTCAACCTGTTGACAAGAGGAAACATTAAGTTTGAAAAGCAATGTGTCATTGCAACCTCCGTATGCGAGTGGATCACAGCCTGTGGGAGGAAAATGCGCTGCAAACGCAGCCGGCAGCCCCTCAATCGGCAGATGTAAGGCCACAAAAATGCTGACGTTTCCCGTGGCAACCCTTGAAACGCCCCGCGGCGAACAGGAAACGGTGTTCTCATCCACGATTGAAAATGCAATTTCACACGTGAGGAAAGAGCAGCGCGTTCATGCTAGTGGTGGGAAAAAAAACAAAAAAACAAAAAAAAAAAAAACATCAAAAACCCTTCATGTTCCACAAAGGTGTGACTTGGTTTAAGACCTGAGCAACACTAGAAAACACTGCAACCTTGTGGCTTTATGAACCAGAAATAAGAATCAACTTGCAAGGTTTGAAGAACAAAACACAGAAGCTCTCAAAGTGCTGTTAAAGAAAAAAAAACACTAAACTGGCTTTGAAGCTCACTTTAACGGTAGCCAGAGTGATGAACAGGGACCCCTCCACTATTGCTGGTCTCCTGAACTTGGCCCATAGACGACCGGTGCAGCTTCTCGATCACATCCATGTTCTGCCCCTGAAAGCTGGGCATCTGAAAGTCTCCACCCAGGAAGTCCACTCTCTGCATCAGCTTTGCCTGGCTGGGGGCAGCATCCGCGCCGGGCCTGTACTTTGCCCCTGGAATACGGTCTGCAGAAGAGGCATTCTGCCCTCCAAGGAACACCACAGAAACGTCCTGTGGACACGATCCATTGCTACCTGCTGTGGTCGGGATGCTATTCCACGGTGCCTGCATGTACTGGCCGTTCGTGTAAGGCATGGAAGCCAAGGAGCAACTGGCAGGAGATGGGGGCTGCGGCTTCTCTGCATGATGCTTCAGAGGAAAACCCTGTCCAGTGTTGGGCAGCTTGTGAGAGTAGCTGAGGTTTCGAGAAGGGAAAGCACACTCAGCTGGGGGCTCCATCCTCGGGTTCTTGCAGGGATGGACCCCTTCAGGGGGTTGCTGCATGTGAGCCAGCTGATGTTGGGCCCAGGAACGTTGCTGCTGCTGCTGCTGCTGCTGTTGCAGCTGTAGATGTTGCTGCTGCTGCTGCTTCTGCTGTTGTAAATGTTGCTGAATCTGCAGTTGTACCTTCTCATTGTCTCCGTGAAAAGCAGCCATACTGTTATTAGCAGCTAAGCTAGGCTGTGAATGCAGGGCAGCACTGGTGGTCTGAGGCGGAGCTTTGTCTGGGTGTGTCACCAGGTGGCAGCTGGGAGCGTTGCTCAGAGACGGGTGATGGGAGGACACCCTGGAGCTGGCGTTGATCAGTAGGTTTCGGCTGATGGGGCTGGGGTTAGCTATCTGGCCCTCGCAGACTGAGGTGGTGCCCATACCGGCACGAGCTTGACACAGCTGGTTGATCTGGTGCACAATGCTGCTCAGGTCACCGGGCCGGTTCTGGTGCAGGCTGGCAGCCATTGACAGTGGGATGGTGGAGGTAGATACTGTTACATTTGGTGGAGCATCTGCATCCGGGAGCTTCCGGGGGGCATAGTGTCCCTGCTGGGGTTGATGGAGGCTGCTAGATATGGTGGGAGGGGCTACAGCAACAGCCTGGGGAAGGGCCTGTGAGGCTGCCAGCCCTTGAGTGTGCCGCATGCTGGGAAGCTGAGCTCCATCAGATATAAGGCGCAGATCCTGAGTCACTCCCTGCTGTGTAAGTAAAGCTTGTGGAGGAATGGTTTGGTGCTTTATCGTCTGCACGTGAGAAATATGCTTCTGTGACATGACTGACGGACACGGCGCATCCTGCTGCTGCAGAGCCTGGCTGTGAGGCATGCTCTGCTGCCGCTGGAGACTTTGTTGATGAGCCAGTTTTTGTTGATGAGCAGCCTGGACCTGCGACAGGCTTTGCTGCTGCTGTAAAGCCTGTGAATGAGTCATGTTCCTTTGCTGCAAAGCCTGTGGATGATGCTGCTGCTGTAAAGCCATCGGATGGTTTAATAGTTGAGGCTGTTGCAATGCCTGCGAGTGAACCATACCCTGCTTTTGGCCTGAAGGGTGCGGGGGGCCCGGTAGTTGAGGAACCGCAGGATGAGGAGGATTTAAAGTGCTCTGAGAGGCATACGGCCCAGTTTGAGGGTTCATGACTGCCTTGTGTTGTCGGTTGCGGATACCGCCTGCTTCTTTGATGATACCTTTGACAGGTGCACGGAGGACAGCCAGAAGGCCACCACTGGTGCTAATCTGAGACGGGTAGGGGCTGTGACGCTGGCCGGACGAGGACGTGTCGAGCCCGTTGACTGTGCGACGTATGTGCTTTCTCTGAGGTACTTTGACGCTATTAGGGAAGATCTGGATGGTCAGAGGGTTGTTGGCAACTTTTTTAGCATAGGCATCCAACTGGGCTGGGGTTGGATAGCTGGCAGATCTCATCTTCTGTGTAGTTTCCCCTGAAAGGAGTACAGAGTTAAATAAACTGTAATTTAATAGACCATCACAGAGACACAAGTAGGTATGGGTGCTGTTTTGGATTTTATCTGGTGCTGAAACTGTGCTTTTGAAATGGTTCCAGTTCACACTCTGCAGTGTCCATCTCTATTTACAGTCTATGGTTTTCACTCCTGCCTCACTCCCACAGAAAACAACAAAATGGCTCTGTCTTTACTTTTTTGTCCTTCCTATTGGTTTCTGCTCCCATCTGTTCCTCTCAAGTATTGTATCCCATTGCTCACAAGAATCCCACGAGAATTCTGTGACCTGTGGGATTTCCATTCTTATGTAACCCCGCCCACAACTGCTGGAAAAGTTAAATGAATTGCCTGGCAAAACTGAATATAATATAGGTGATTCTCATTTCTGAAAAGAAGTAATGAAATCTGCATTTTTATGTAGTACTGTATACGTCGGTACTGGTACCAGCACTGTATTCAGCTTCAGTACCCATCCCTAAACACAATACCTTTAATGAAACACCAGTGATGAATGTGTGAACCAAATATGGTAGTCTTTTACATGTCTAAAGAGAAACACTGACAGCAGAAAGGCAATGAACACCATCCACTGAAAGAAATGTGTACAGTTATATAGGAGAGTCATACACTTCTATTTTTAAAGTGTTCCCACAGGTCTTTTAACAATGATTATGCTGTTTCAGCCAAAATAAAAAAAAAACCCTGTTGTTTGTTAGGACATTTTTTGCACGGGGGGGGTGGTTCATTAGAAATTTGTCTACAAGTTGAGTTTGAGCCAGATTTCAGTTCAGACCAGGAAATTGAAGACATACAAGGATCTATTTGTCTACAAGTGGATTAGAATGAAGTTGAGCAATAAATAAATCTTTTTCAAACTACGTTTTTTTTTTTTGTCTGATCCTAATTCCTAACAATTAGTTAGTAATTTTAAGCTAAATCTCCTTTATATATGTTCTGTCATCAGAAAAATGCTACAAGATTCCTTGCTGATTAAATACTACTTTGCCCCATTTTATTTTATTTAAGTTGATCATTAATGTATAGTTTTTTTTACAAGTGACCCAAAAAAAAAATACATTCAAATAAAAATCAAAAATGAAAGATGTAGAGAAAACTTCCTGAAACAGAGATACAGTATGATAAACGAGGACTGCCTCAGGCACAGTAATGCTAATAATTGTAACTCATGCCATCACTGCAGTGCACCGCAAAGTAAGTGTCACACAACAGGTTTTTGTAAACTTGTGTCTGACATTTTTATGGATGTCTCTTACAAATGTGTCCTAATTCAAAAGGGAAGTAAAACAGGGGTTTTTAACTGAACAAGATTTTTAGCTGAGGCACATTGATAAACAAAAATATATGATCTAAAAAAAGAAATTTAACCAAAATGTGATTCTTTGTAACATAAAAAAAAGATCTGAGAAAGGATAAGCAGCTGAAAATGCCTAATCAAAACAGACAAAAAAAAAAAAAACAGAAAAGGTGTTAAAGATTTAGTAAAACAAATCAAAGATATGACCATCTTTTGAGTCTGGTTTTTAGAATTGATTTGACATTTTTTTTTGTTTGTTAATTTTAGGTAGCAGCATTTAGCAGCAGCTAAAAAAATAAAAATTAAAATAATAGAATAAATATGCATATAAACGATAAGGTAAAAAAATGTAAATAAACAAATAGATAACAAAAACCCACAGCTAATTTGACTCCATGGGTTATCCAGTGTTAAATCAAGAATATATATACTAAGAAAATGCAATATTAGTTCATTAATATACAAACCAAATTAAATCCTTCAAATTTTTAAAATCAAACTGTAGCAATAAATAAAAGCAAGGTGTTAATGCAAGAATTCTAAACATTATTTTTCAAAGTTTCATCACAGTAGTTTGAGTAAATAGTTTTGTGAAACCAGCATTCGTGAGCAAACCTAATTCATTTTAAACTGGAAATTAACAAATCCCGATTGATACCTAGTTCTATTAAACATGTTTGATTGAACTCTGTAAAAATACGAAGAAAGCACTTACATCTCTGAAGTCCAGTGTTCATCTGCGCATGGGGAAGAAGTCTGATGGTAGGGTCACCTGATGCTGGCAAGCAGGCCAGCATGTCACTCCTCAACTAATGCAGCATGAGACACCATCTCATCGTACTGAGGACAAACAGAGCAGGTGCATGAGGCGCTGAGAAACACGTCGGTGTGAAATGACTTTACCGATTTTCACATCCACTTCAGCCTGACCTTTAGAAAGAGGCAGCTTGTAACAAAGCACAAATCGCGGTTCGGTCAAAGTTTGCTGAGCACACTCAGAAGTCAGCATAGACACAAAAAAGATACGACAAAAGCATTCGACTATAAAAACTACTTTAAGTGAGACTATGTGCAGCAACTTAAAATATATTATTTTAATGGTGCTCAACTCAGAAGGGAAGTTTGTAGATTATAAAAGATTGTTTGAGTTGTTAGTTATAAACACTAAATAAGAGTTTAAGCCAATCAAAGGTGTGCTTTATTAGTTACACTTAGCTGAAGGATGAATGTCAGCATTTACAGTTAGAGGACACACATTTTATACAAAGATATATATTTTTAAACAATTCAGCAAGGGTGTAATGATTAATTGACTTTATCGATTAATTGATTTATATTCAATTGATAAATATTGATTTATATTAATTTCCAACCAGATCGATCGGTCCTGGATCCATTTCAGGTCAGTGAGTCGGATTGCTCAAAAATGAACCAATTACAACTATGAATTGTATCAGTATCCACAAATTATGATATGAATTGAATTATTAGAATCATTTCTTACACTCCTATTATATATCCTTCAAGAATAAGCACACCTAAAAACAACTGCATAAAGGTTTCTGTGAGAGAGATGAGTCTGTTTGGGCCATATTAGCCTAGCTACGTTAGAAAACACAAAGCTTCTTAATTTCAATCTATGCTACAATTGAATTTCTGCTGTTTTTAGAGCAGCAAAAAAAATCCTTAAATTAAATTAAAACTTTGAATAAAATGGAAACTGAATTCCAACTACAGATGTAGGTTTATGGAACGAACTGCAAATGAAGCAACTTGCATTATTAGTGACACGTTTTAACCTTAGTGCTATCTTATGGGGTCCAGATGACCCCATCAATATATTGATGTGTGATCCCTCCCATGACAAAGGTGGACAGGATCCTATGTCTACCACAGACACCAGTGAAGTCTTGTGGGGTCCAGATGACCCCACTTTGAATGTAAAAAATGCCGAGGATAGCACAAGGGTTACAGACCCACTCAAATGAATATGGTGTTTTTAACATGTTCTTGTGCCATGTTCCTCATGATGAAAGAAGAAAACTAAGCTTAAAACTGCATTTATGAGTATTTATTTAATGCAAATTGTTGTGAATCAGGAGGAGATGAAAATTAACAGTTTGCACTTGCTTGCAAGCGTGATGTAAAAGCTGCTATGGCAAGCCACTGAATGAATTCATTAAGCAGAAATCTTGCAGTATAACTTGGGGCTCACCTTTCTGAAATAACGTACCCATAAATGAGGGAAAGCACGAATTTGGTAATTAAAAGAAACAACAAACTGCAGCCTTTTGAGTCTCAAAGTGCAATGACAAATAACCAGAAATAAGAACATGTTATTACAAAACAAGCACTGACTTTCAAAAATGTGTTTACATTTTATTCCGAATTGGCATAGTGTTTTTTTTTAACAAGTGTTTTAAAATTTTATGTGGACTATCTCTTAAAGTCTGTTTTATTTCTTTAAACATAAATCTGCCAAGAGACTCCAGATGGAAATTAGCCTGCAGCGATAATCTGGCATGTTTACATTTGTTTTGATGTTCATTAATATGCATTGTCCCTTTCTCAATAACATGATCTTACAAGCTCCCTACAGATGCATCCACTTGCAGTCAAATAGATCCATGTATATCTCTGTTTTCCTTGCTTGAGCAGGTAAATTGTACGGTTGGATTGCTCCAATGTTGTTTGCCATTTCTGATGCACCGGGAGGGGCTGTAAGCTAGCAGGAGAGCACGGAAAAGGATGATGGGGAAGGGAGCAGGCTTACTCTGCCAACAGTCCTGCTAAGAACACAGAGGCAAACTTCTTATGAACTACTGTCGCGCTTTCTATGATCTAGAAAATGACAGTTTTTTTTTGTTTTTTGGCTAAAAACAGTACACTCAGATCACTTAGAGAAGCTTCATCAAAACAAAGTAAAATCTAAAAAAATAAAATAAAAGCTTAGTAAATATCCACATTTGTGCCATCTCTAATGTGGAATTGCCTTTCCACTTCTTCCACTGGAAGCGTTGTGACTGAGGCCATGCCAGCAAATTCATCATCCATTCACAGGCTGTGATTCACTTCCTCTGCTCAGACACTTTGGGGTGGGTGACTCTCTCTTTAGACGAGCCTTTTTACCAGAAGGTCTTAAAGATTTTATTGAGCCTAAAGCTGGAAAAGTGTTGTGGCATGCAAGCAGTCATGCGGACTATTGACGCATCAGGATTTCCTTACATAAAAGGAGCTCCAGGGCCTAGCTCCAGTGCATCACAGCTTTCAACATACACGAATTTCCCATCTGACGACGCAGTGGCATGACAGCTTTTAGGTAAATGGAAACTAGCATTAGCAATCTGGATAAATATAGATCTACAAGATCTGTGTGCAGCTGCGACACATCTAAGCCAGTTCACACATTTAATTTGGTGTCAGGGGTGACTTAACTTTCGGATAAGAGTGGAGAAGCTAGGTCACGTTAGCCATTTGTCTAGCCTCCCAGGATTAACAGACCCTGTATCTAAATACTCACCTTTCGACTCCATGAACATTTGAAAGCAGCCGCACTAATTCAGGACAAAATGAAGCTCAGTGCAGTTTTATTACATTTTTGGGTTTTTCATAAAATGCTGGGATTAGCTTGTGTGAAAGGTTTCCCCGAATCCACAATTAATACGAGCTTCTTTGTGCTTGTTGTGACCAGGCCAGCTGGTTAGCAAACTCAAGCTGTTAAAAGGCAAACAACAGACGCTCAACGTGACTCAAAGAGAGTGATACTTACTCCTCACGAAGCGATGGGTTAAGAAACTTCATTTTGAGCAGCTATCGGTTGATATAATTTAGATATAAGGGAAATAAATCATCTTCGGTGTGGCTGCTACTCCGTGCTTCTGCCTAGGTACGGTAGCAACATCTGTTGAGCATGCGCAAAGATAAGACCCCAGATCTGCATTTAGGCATCGATCGTAAACGCCTGCTCATAATTGTTCACAGAAGAGAACGCACTACCATTTATGGATCATTTCTAAATATTATTGTATCACTCGGGAAATTTCATATTCATTGTTATAAATGGAGATGTAGCAAATTACTCTTTCTATGATTTAAAAACAAATTCAAAATATATTAATTCTCATTAAAATTCATGGAAACCTGGTAAACTGACTGATGCGCACCAGATACTATGTGTAACTGGTGCGCACCCGATAGTAGCCTAAGTACTATGTGATTTTTTTAAGGATTCCCCCCTTTGCACTCCGTAATTTAAAAATATAAAAATAATAATAATAATAATTAAGAAATACATTTAATATTTAAGATGATTTCTTTATCTAGTGTAAAACTGATTTGGAAACCCAGAAACATCTCTTTCTATGATTGTAATGGTGTGGTAATATGTTCTGGCAGGATTTCTGTGATTGTTCTTTACATGAAATAACATTTATGGTGATTTATATAAAAAATACAAAAATATTCAATTCTTAATGAACTATTTGATCATTTTAGGAAATGTTTTTTTGAAACTGAGTCCCATTTTTTTTTCTAACTTTAAATTATTTAGCAAATCTTTTCAGAAATTTGAAAGAAGTAAAGATATAAAATCATCTGATTATTTATCTGTTTAAATAAACTAATGCCTTTTTTCCTTTCAATATTTTTTTTAAATGTATTTATTTGTTTTTATTACTTAATTGAATTAATTATTATTTGGTTTTTTTTATTCTTGTGTCTGCTGCTTGGTCTTTGCTCCAATATTGCATTTTTGGGAGATTATTATTGGGTTATAGTCTATGACTATATGTTTTATGACTTTCAGTGTGTTGATAAAAAGAAAAAAATGAAAAGATATTGTAAAACCATCTACATAAATGTAAACATTTTTTTTCTTGAAACCGTTTTTAGGATTCTGAACACGAATCTCTAAAGAATTAGGAAATCACTGTATGTTAATGTTGCCCATAATAAATCTATTTTCTGTCCATTTTTATCTTAGTGATGCTATCTTGTAAAGCATAATAAGAAAATTTGATTAAAAAAATATGGACACAGTGGTTTCTTTACATCATATTTGCTTCAAAGTATGCAATGCTCAACGTCTGGATTCTAGATGCTAAATGATTCAGGTTGCAGGTCAAATATTTTTATGTCTTACTTAAAATGCAATAAATTAAATTTAATGAAAATTTAGGTTCCTAAGGTTCATCTTTGATAGGATAGGGTCACTTTGTTTCAAACTTTAATATCTGTTCTTTCTTTATAACGGATTAGAACATTAAATATTTTTCAAATGAATTAGTTTAGTTTATTGTTTTCTTGGATTTCCTGCATTATTGTAACTAATGTAATAATCCAATAAATGGATTGAGAAGTTTGTGACATTTATTATCTGTCATAAAACACCACATTTAATTTTAATAACTTCGGTTTGTAAATTATAATCTTGAAGATTTTCAAATAAATAAAAGCAGATTTTTTTGGGGTTTGATTTATTTTAATAATGGTTAAGAAAGAGAATGCTCCTCCGCATACAAGATGACTGACATGCAAAAATGACTGACATGGACAGTCAGACATACGGCATACAGTAGGAGTACAAATTGAAGTTAAATGGTTTCACACAAAGCAAACATCAACAGTAATATTAATAAGTATAACAGTCTTTTGTGAGTTTTGTTTCAACATATTATTATTATTATTAGTCAGGAAAAAGTTTGTGTTGATCATATGTTAATTTGAGACAATCTTTTATTTTACCTATTAAGAAAAAAAAGAAAAAAATGTTATGTGAGGGTCAACTGTTTGTTCATGAGTGTAAATCTGCGTACATGGCTCCAGTTTACAGTAAAAAAAAAAACATGGATGGATGATTCTGACTCAAAGAAAGACTACATTTGAGATAGTATATAAAACACATTAAAACAGGAAGTGCATTTCTTTAAAATATATTAAAATTTGGTTTGTTTCCTCCCCCTATCAAACATGGCTTTGCATCTACAAATAACTGTAGCATAAACTTAAACTTTGAAGAAACCCTACATTGATATACAAGTGCCTCTTTGTGACATTAAAAATGACTAGAATATTAAACTCTTTAAATCTATTCATATTTTTCAACCACAAAAACACAATTAGAACTAGAAAGTAAAATATTTGATTATTTTTTCCTATTGCTTTTTTTTATATCACTTTTTTTTTTGTTTCAACTAAAGTCTTTTTCTTCTTTTCCTTTCGGCTTTTCCCTTCAGGGGTCGCCACAGCCAATCAGTTTCCTCCATCTAAGCCTGTCTTCAGCATCCTCCACTCTAACACCAGCCACCTTCATGTCTTCATTCACCTCATCCATAAACCTCCTCTTTGGTCTTCCTCTAGACCCCTTTCCTGGCAGCTCTAGACTCAGCATCCTTCTACCAATATATTCACTGTCTCTCCTCTGAACATGTCCAAACCATCTCAGTCTGGTCTCTCTGACTTTATCTCCTAGTTTCAACTAAAGTCATAGTTAAAAAGTAAAAATTAAAACTCACTTCAAATGCTAAACTACACTAAAAAAAAACTCACATCATCACAAGATCAGTGTCTGCTACCCGTTTTTTTAACCCGTAAAAACAACAAATTCCAAAAGGTTTTGTAACGGTAAATTGAAAAATCACAGAATCCTCAAAACTGCAAACATTAAATTAAAATTAAGATTAACAAAAATAAATGTTTGTGATTTTAAGCACCTCTTTTGCTTTAAAAAAAACATTTGAATGCAAAAAATGTACATTATGAAGACAGATTTACACCAACGACAAATGCGTATTGAAAGAACTTAAATGTCTCCGAAGAGAGAGGTGGTTCAATGAACAGAAACACGAACGGATTGGCTCAAGTTACACCTGTTCCACTGTGAGCTCATGCAAATATCCAGTAAAGAAATCACATCACTTGATGCTCACCTCATGTGGTGGCTGGTAACTGTGACTGAACCCAGCAACGAGAGTGGCTGTTATGTATAAAAAGAGCAGCGCCACATGGTAGAATATTTCATATTTTCAGTTTTCTGGTCTCAGCTCCCCTTTTTACAACAAAACCACTGACCTATTCAAGCATTTAAAAATGTTTTCTACCTTTAAACACAAAAATATTAATATTAATAATGAACAACACGCCATGCAGATTTTCTGGTCCTGTATAAATTAAGGCACCAGAGGTTTCCAGATTTCTCTATGTATACAAAGTATACATATAAAGCAACTTAAAAAGAGTATTCAAGGCAGTCCACGACGGCGCATGTCGCATGGAGTTCTCGGTTTTCAGGTGCGAGATGCTCCCATCTGCTGCAGTAAAGGGATCTGTAACAAAAAACAAACATTTACTCAATTTGGCACACAATCTCAGACAGAGAGATAAGCATAAGGCATCTCATTCTTTATGTGAAAACATTAAAGATTGATAAAAAATATATTTTTGGGGTGTTTTTAACATGTTCTTGTGGTATTTTTCTGATGATGCAGGACAAATGTTAAGAAAATTGTGAACAGCGGCTCATTTGACTGCAGTCAATGTGAAGATACCATCTTTTCTTCAGCACCTGAACTAGACACTAGGAACAGATGAGGGTTTAGTGCATGTGCAGCAGAGCTGTTGATGGAAAGAAGATCATTTATTCAAACAGAGTCTGTCCAAGACAGTGTGATTGACAGAGATTTAAAAGGAGAAAAATTCGCAAATGCAAAAACAAAATGATTTCTTATTACATTTGTTCTCTTTCATAAATGGCACACATACATGTTAAAAACTCAAAAAACATGATTTTCACTGGATGGTGACTTTAAACAACCATAATTAACCCTTTTCCTGTACTGAGAAAGCACAACAGTGAATAGAACCAATATTTCATTTTCAAACCTGAACCCCTGGTGAGACATAAGAGCAAAGGTACCTTTGTTAAGTCCACTCCAGTGAGAGCATTGACGGACACGGGGAGCTCTGCCAGGAGCCGGTTCACTTCACCCGTCACTCGACTGCTCTCCCCACTAAGAATGACGATCTCATTCGTCTTAGCCAAAGGCGCAGCCACTTTAGATGCAATCTGAAAAGAAACATTCAAGTATTTAAAAAAATAAATGCCGAAAAACTTGTTATAGATCCCATTTTGTCATCTGGTAAACATTTTTTAAAAACTATCATGTGAGACTATAAAATGGGTTTAATTGTTAAGTTTCTACACACAAACATTACAGCTTTAGTATGCATATTCTGTGTGAAAACCTATTAGATTTTGGAGTTGAAATTGTTTTTCTTTGTAGTTACAATCTGTTTGGCGCATCATCTTGATTTAATGATGTGAAGTATTTTAAGACTCTTCATGTCAAAACATCTGTACTAAAGAGTTTTATTTTTCTAAATATTTAACTAAATGTACGCCAGTTTCAATAATTTTTTATGAGAACCCCGACATAATTACAAAACAAATGTTATGAGCAAAGCTGTGGGCTTCAGAGACCAGCTCCTCTGGGCTGCAGTACCTTGGGCAGCGCTTCCAGGACCAGGGCGGTCTTTGCGGCGTCTCCATACTGCTGGTAAGCCTCCGCCTTCAGCTTCATCTTCTCAGCCTCCGCCTTTCCCACTGCTTCGATGGTGGCAGCCTGTGCCTGACCAATCATTTTGATTTTCTCCGCCTCAGCCTGTGCTAACAGCACCGTCTTCATCCTGAAGAAGGGAAACAGAGGATGGGTTCAAAGAACGTTTCCAGAACAGGGATTTATGCAAATATTCCAACTTCTTGATGTAGCGTGATGAGTTTTTCCCTGTTTTAGAGATCAAATGGGGAGAAGTAAGCATGATAAATAAAACGTATTTTACTTACTTCTGCCCCTCAGCCAACTGCTTCAACTTGTAGGCCTCGGCCTCGGCTGGCCTCTTCACAACAGCAACGAGTTCTTTCTCTGTGCGGTCAATCTCCTTCTCCTCTATGGAGATCTGCTTCTTCCTCCGAACAACTTCGATCTCAATTTCCTCCAGCCGGATCTTTTGGGACTCTTTAGCTGCCTGCAGCTCGTACGCCAGCTGCGCCTCTGCTTTCTAAAACAAAATAAAAAAAGGAAACCTGGATGTTTTAGAATGCAAAAAAACCCAAAAAACATTTTAACGTGCTTAACAACAGCAGTGAAGAAACCTGTTTTTTTAGATCACTCATAGTTTTCTTGGTTTCTTGGAGAAGATTATGGATACCAGAGTATTTTCTATGTAACAAATAAGATCTTTTTTAAACAGTAGTTTTTCATCTCCTCCTGATTCCCAACAAATATAAAACTCCTGAACTTTTAACCATATTTACTTGACAACCCAAAATTGTTATCAATCTAGAACCAGAAACTAAATTCAAAAAGGTTACCACTGACAAAAAGCATTGAGTATCATCAACCTGCATGTTAGAGTTTCATGTTCCCACCTTAGTGTTGATTTCTTGGTTGAAAGCGAATTTCTGCAGCTCCAGCTCTCGTTTGGAGTCAGCCATCCTGATGTCAGCCACAAATTTCACATCCATCATCTCTTTCTTACATTCTGCTTCCTGTAAAAGGGTGCAGAAATACCAGGAATGATAAGAATGCAGCCGAAGCAGCTGACGCGAACTCTCAGCTGTTAAGCTGTCCGTACTCGTATTCCCGCGTCCCTCTCCGCCTCCGCCACGCCGATGTCTGCATCTCTGCGCACAGCGGCCGTCTGGGTCTTACCCAGAGAGCTCAGGTAGTTCACTCTATCAAACACGTCCTGTGAACAGAGACAAGCAGGACAACAGATGAGCTGCAGTGTCAAAAAATAGCCAAAAGGGACTTTCCAGGAAAGAACATGAACAGATTTCACTAAATAGATAAAACAATTTAGAAGATTAAAAAAATTCCATGTTTAAGTGTGAATAGTTCTGACATGAATATAACTAAATTAATTCAAAATAAAACAAAGAACTGAAAATATTAGGAAAACTGTAAATAAAACTAAAACAGTTAACTACAGCAGTGTTTTTCAACCTTTTTTGAGCCAAGGTACACTTTATCCTTGACGAAAATCCAGCAGCACACCAGCATCCAAAAATGTGAAAAGGAGAAACTCCATAGTCTGTATTATTGTACAGTACATTTTGGAATAATTGAGGCAGAAAAAGCTGGATTTGCAACTGTTTTTCCTAAAAGTTGTAATAAAAGTTGTGACAGTTTTACACAATAATCTTCAACTAAATTAGTTGAAAATTTGCCCAAGTAGTTTTTTTGCCTCCAGTTTATTAATCTACATTTTTATGTAATCTAAAAAAAATTTCAAACAGTAATTGTTTTCTCAATTTTTTTTTTTTTTTTTATGTTTGTGCATGTTGTTGGGTCTGAAACCAGGACCTGCACGAAGCTACATCGCTAAACACGAGCTTTAGCTGTTATTTCGAGAGACTTTATGAGCCGTGTTGGCACCAGAAAGTGAGGATGTTAACCAGTTCTGATTGGTCAGAGGGATGATTAAGCTTTGAAGAATTATTGGTGGAGACAATTGGAGGGGAGGGTAAAGCTGCAGACGACAAATCCTAGTACTGTCATTCTTATAAAGTGTCTTCAACAAAATCAAATAAACACAAAGAAAAAAAGTATCTTATGATCTTTCAAACTCCTAACTACTGAGTGTTTCATCAGGGCCTGTGTAGATGAACACAGAGCTCATATCCTGGCAATGATAAATGTTTTAAGGTAATGAAAACGAGTAATTTCCCACGGCACACCCGACCATCTCTCACAGCACACTAGTGTGCCACGCCACAGTGGTTGAAAAACACTGTTGTACAGCATGTCAGATTCCCAACAATCAAACTTCCAGTCAAAGGTATGTAAAAACACACGCCGTAAACCCTCCTTTAATCCAAAAAATGTGTTTTTGAGTCACGAGTGTCTGGAACCAAATTTCATAAAGGTGAAATAATTTAGAAAACTGGTACAACTAGGATTATTGTCTTGAAGTTGAGTTTTGGATGAAACGTTTCAAGAAAGAAGACCCACTCCGACGACAATGGTGTTTTGGTGATTTTAACATGTTCCCGTGGCCTTTTTCTGATGGCATATTTAAAGAAAATTAAGCTCTAAATTGCATTTCTGAGTATTTCTTTATTCAAATTGTTGTAGATTGTGGTTTTGACTAAAAACGGCATAATCATGACTAACTAACACTTTGAAAATAGATTAAAAGATGATCAGAGTGGAACTTTAATGTCCAGATGTCATGACTCAACTCCATGACATCACTTCAGCTACAGCAATGATCCTCAAAACAGCTGTACGATTTATAGCACATGAATAAAAGGAACCACCAAGCGCTTGAGTAATAAGCTCCCGATGCCCCACAAAGCAGTACATTTAGAATAATAAATACGCTTTGATTGGACTTCCTGTCAACAGAACCCTCTGCATCACTTATCCATTACTTTAGAAAACACTCCAAGCAGCTCTGCAAGGAGAATGTCTTGCTCGAACATTGGCTGACCAAGAAAACCAAACGGGAATCTATAGACATATCCAATGGATGATTTTGTTTTTCTAAAGATCATCAGCACCATTTTTAAAATGCCTAAGTTAGTTTTGACTCTAACTGAAGAAAAAGGTACCTAGAATCTATTAATTAACAATGAGCATACATTCCAGAATAAAAAATAACCAGCCAGCAGTAAAAACTTCATGATAAAAGAGAAGAACCTCGTAAAAACGTTTGTGGTTCACAGTTCCATCTAAATGTTTGTCCATTGATGTGTATCTTCCTTTTCTGAAACATTAAGTGTTTAGCATTGTAATACATGCACAGCCATAGTTCTGTTTTGACCAATTATTCCCACAATTCACTCTTTAAATCTATTAGGAAGAAAGAAAGACATTTTGTAAACGTGGTAAATTATATTTTGCACCAGAATATGGTGCACAGCCCCATTTTAATGAAACCAACATGTTTTGTTTTTGTGGTTTCTGCTGTTCATGTCAGGTCTCTGAGGACTCTGCAGCTTTGAACTGCATTAACTAACCTTAATGGTAAAGCTGAGAATCTCTATACCCATCCTGCCCACATCCGGAGCAGCAACGTCGCGCACGAGCTTGGCAAACTGGT
This sequence comes from Oryzias melastigma, assembly GCF_002922805.2. Lineage (NCBI taxonomy): Eukaryota > Metazoa > Chordata > Actinopteri > Beloniformes > Adrianichthyidae > Oryzias > Oryzias melastigma. The sequence goes on along the minus strand of NC_050524.1, from coordinate 4,869,024 downwards.
CTCTGTCCTGGAAGATCTGCTCCACAGTCAATGTCCCTGTAAAATAAACACATTCCAATTGATGAACAACCTCACAGTGGAAAATTTCAAGAGTCGAGTTGAAACCAAAAGCGAGAGAGAACCAAATATTCAACTAATTAACATGTTGTAGTTGCTTCTTTATCTGTTCGTATGTCCCTGGAGCATTTCAGGTTTTCCCGTCAGCTGTCAGCTTTAGTTTGGCAGAAAGTTTTACACCGGTTGAACTTCCTGACAGAGCTCTTTATTTTGAATGCACATGGAGGACTCAGTTGGGCAGCATGAAAGAACTTGCCAAAGAACCCACACTGGATTACACTCATTGGGAAGTGAACTTAGGGTTTTGTACGTTATAGACCTACACCCAGCCATACAGCTATGGAAGCCCAAACTGTTCATAATTAAATAAATAAATACGACCTTATTCAATCAAACAGCACTCCAATAAAAGTATTTTCAATAAATAAAAATATCATGAAATTGTGAAAAACCTGCACAAAAAATTTTAATTGACCGTTTTATTATCAAATACATCTCATTTTTGCTTTAAAACATGCTTATTATGTTAAAAATCATTTTATGATAAAAATATTTAACATAATTTTTTTTTAAATCATGTTGAATATTATTATAATAATGTGTTTTTTTCCAGAAACTCTGATTTGAAAATCACCATTTTCCATAATAGCTTTTTTTTTTATTTCACATTGCTGTTTTTCAGAAAGTCGTATTTATTTCATAATGAGCTTTTACAGAATGACTCTGTCTGTCAATCAAGCCTGAAAGGCGGAGACACGTTTGTGATTGGCTGCTCTTTTACTCAGACATTAGCAGCAGCTTCAAGTGGAACTTCAAGACATGGACGACCGGCGCTTTTAGACAGCTCCTCTGTGGTGTGGTCCACTCGAACTCTGTGCTCAAGTGCTCTCAAATTGAGTCGTGGATGTTAGCATACTCTTCTATGTCAAACATTTCAAAAATGTCGTCCAAACGACTAAAATTAGCATCTGCTGACAGATTGTCTGTTTCTATTTGAGCCGCTAAGCTCAGAAAAGCTGCACGGATGTCACCAAAATGACCAACGTCACCAAGATGACATTTTATGAAGAGTTTGGGCTTCCATATTGGAGTGTTGTTTGATTGACCAAGGTCGGATTTATTTATTTAATTATGAACAGTTTGGGCTTCCATATCCACCTGCTTGCATACATGACACGTTGAGAAATGTTTTTAGACAGCTGGAAGAGGCCAGAGCACCTATTTTAACTCTGTGCATCCACAGGGAGAACATGCAAATTCAACAAGTTAAAACAAGGACTTTAAACTCCACTCTGTAGCAGACAGGGAGCCAGTGCAGCTGGATCAGCAGTGGGGTGACGTGTGAATACTTAGAAGTTTTGGTTAAAAGCCTTGCAGCAGCATTCTGGACAACCTGAAGACGTTCTAAAGATTTTTTACTGAGGCATGTGAAGATGGAGTTGCAATAATAAAGACGAGAAGAAATAAAAGCATGAATGAGCATCTCCATCTCAGAACGTGACACAACTGGACTCAGTTTTGCGATGTTTTTCCGATGATAAAGACAAGAACGAACAAGTGTACTGACGTGAGAGTCAAGAGTTAAAACTGGCTCTAGGGTTACACCGAGGTTTCTAACAGATGACCTGACAAAAGAGGCGAGTGGACCGAGCCACTGGACTATCTGTGGGTGGTATTTGTCAGGAGCACAGACGAGGACCTCAGTTTTGGTTTCATTCAGTTAGAGAAAGTTGTCATTCATCGAACTCTTGACAGAATCCAGACACTTGTGTAAAATCTGTATTTTAAAAACATCCTGTGGTTTAAAAGATACATAAAGCTGAATGTTGTCAGCATAAAAATGATAAGAAATGTCATTAAAAGAGCTTAAAATATGATATAAAGGCAACAAATATAAAATGAACAGTAATGGTCCCAAAACAGAGCCTTGTGGCACACCAGAAGTGAGGGATGCAGAGAAGGACTTAAACTTGGAGGAAACCACAGAAAAGGATCTGCCAGTGAGGTATGATGTGAACCAGTCTAAGGCAGATCCGGACACCCCAACCCAGTTTTTCAGCCTGTCTAGGAGGACGTGGTGGTCGACAGTGTCAAAGGCTGCAGTTAAGTCCAGTAGCAGCAGCACGGAGCAGTTTCCTGCATCACTCTGCATCAGCATGTCGTTTGTGACTCTGAGAAGAGCTGTTTCTGTGGAGTGAGCTCTACGAAAACCTGACTGGAACTGATCCAGAATGGCGTGTCTGTCTAAAGCAGCTGTGAGTTGTTTAGCAACAACTTTTTCTAAGAAAAAAGGGTTGTCAGGGTCGTTGGCTGATCATACCTAGAATGGAGCGCAGATGTCCCTCCAGAGTCTGCAGAAGCACAAGTTTGATGTCCTCTACTGATTTACCCAGAAACTGCTCACAAGCCACAGCCAGCAGGTCCGGCTCCGTTATGACTTTCACCTGAAGGGGATCAAAGATGAGGCGAGGTCAGATCATCTGCTGGCATTAGGCTGTCAGCAAAACATTCATGTGAAAAAGCAGCTCATCATTTCAACAGGAATGCTTCTCCTGGAACATTTGACATTCCTCTGACAACTAAAAAGACTATTTACACATCAACTATTACAAAAATGTTATGAAGATTTTCATGTGTATCTGATGGGCAGGAACAATTGCTTCTTCAAGGTTACTGAATTCATTCCTTGTTGGCATTGTGAGGACATAAAACTGGATAGCATTCAAATTGTGATCATTTGTGTTTACAAAACCTTCCTCATTTTATTCGGAAAATTCTACAGAAACATGAGGTGTTAAAAACTATTGCACATTCATAAAAATAATAGAGCCATGTCTTGATTCACAGCATAATAATGAGGGAAATAACATTTCAAGGATATTGGAGTTTTTAAAAATTAGCAGGTGCAAATGAAAGGCTAACATTAAAATAAATGAAGTGCTACAGGGATGCTCTGACATGACTGTAATGTCCAGTAATTCATGTCTATCGAAAGATTTGGAGAGAGTGATCTTTAATATCATCTGGCTTGATGGACTCCTTTTTACAGCTCAGTTTACTGCCCTTGCATACAGTTGATTCACGCAAGGGTTTAAAATCTTGTTTTTAGACATTCAAGACATTTTAACAAAAAAATTAAAATAAAAAAAAAACTACACATTTGACAAGCTTTTCTCACGATCAACACTGTGGAGAATTGTTGTCTCATTAGGAGCTAGGATCTTGAAATAAGGATATTAACGTTAAAATGAGTCAAAATATTTTTGCTCCAACTCGACAATAGAAAAACTCAAATTAAGACTAAAAAACTAAAATGTTTACGTAATTTTTGGCTTTAATTTAAGGATGTTACATTAAAATTTAGTAAAAATTGTTCTGGAATTAATTGTCATTATTTTGGGGGAAAGTATTAGCTTTATGTTGTAAAAATAACTGCTAGTTTTAGATTTTATGAGGATTTGTGACAATGAACCAACTTGTACTAAGACTGAATTTTCATTTAGTTCACATTTTGCTCTAAAATGACAAATTTCCACTTATTACAGTAGTTTGTTGCCACTGAAATCAAAATAAACGACAACTAGATAAAAAATAAAATAAAAAATACAAACCATTTGTTTAGAAGTAACACAAAAAAACATTGTTGGACTGTACAACATTTAATTTAAAGAAAATCTAACAGTTAGCTTTTTTTGGTTATTTTTCCCCATTTAAAGCTTGAGTGGAACTCCTTGTTTCTAGATCTTGATATTTTATAATAAGATTTATTGATTAGTAAAAATATAATGGCTGCACAGAAAGATAATTTTACTTTATTTAAAAAACTATTATTTTTAAGATTGTGTCCTTTTCCTTTTTTTGGCTATATCTTTTGAAGAAACACTAAATTTCACCAAGTGTTTTCGTTAGTTTCTAGTTTAAAAATCTCACTATGCATGATATCAAGCTAACTTTTCAGTAAGACGTAAAAGACAATAAATCTCGAATATCTTTTCAAGTGAGTTGATTATAAAAACATCTTATTTTACGTAAGGTCTCTAATAAAACACTTATCTTTATTAACTTTATACAGTAACTTAAAGCAGAAATTTTATTTGTGAATGGTGATTGGTCTTATTTCAAGAGACATGATTTCTTGATTTAGGAAAACTGTAAAGTTTTATTTGACTCATAACAATGATTTATATTTTTTTTTATAAAAGTACCTTCAAATGTATAATTAGTCTTATTTCAAGATGACTATGTTACAGAAAAAGAATAGTTGGATTGTTGTAGCACCCAAAATAGGATATATTTGGGGAGAAGTGTGTACTTTGTAGAAATAAAACTATTTATTTGAACAAAACCCTCCCATTTTAAGACATACTATTTCTAATATCAATGCAAAATACTTTAATGTGTGTTTATAGATTATTTCAAGCTATAATTTAGTGTTAAAGGGGAGGTCATCATGACTAGTATAAAAATCTTTTTTCATTTTTTTCACAGATAACAAGGGAAAAATATTGTTTATTCTATTATTTGACTTTTTTTTGAGAGGGACATTTTTCCAGTATTTCTCATGGTGACATGATAGACTGAGAGGAGAAAGCAATCCCATGTTTAGGCAACTAAAATGAACTAAAAGAAGCAAAGTAAGTCGAAGTCTTTGACGTTTCCAGGTAACATTCAGAGCAGAGAACTCACCTGGGCCACCCCCGTGACCGTAATAGCAACCCCCTCCGCCGTCTCCACACTTTCACATATAGGGTTGAGAGTCATAACTTCCAGGCTTATTCTAGAAAAGGGAAAGAGAAGAAGAAGGGAGTTCAACATAAATTTGAAAACCTGTAGATGTTTACAATACGCAGCAGCATTGAGTGCACTCAGACAACTTTCCATGTAAACAGGTGGATAATTGGGTCTGTCTACCTGAGGATCTCATCTCTAGAGAGAAAACAACTGATGAAGAACTACCTAGTAACCTGTGTGGTACTTTGTCTTTGTGATTCTGTTTTTTTTAGTTTGCAGAAACAAATATTTGGCATTTTAAATCGTATGCTCATTAAAATACTTACAAATGCTAGATTGCTCAAACAGGAAAGTGCTTAGTATTTAATGCAATGACGTTCATAGTGTCATTAGTATTCATAGCTATTGGTTCTTTTATTATCAGACAAGGGATTTATTTTTTAAAACATACCTGGCATGTCATGTATGTTTTCAAAAATATATCCCTTGTCTGATAATAAAAGAACCAAGCAGATAGTGCTTAGTATTGTTCTGTACACTATTCATTAGGGCTTAAAGTATTTATGTCAATCATTCTTTTTATTTTTATAAACTTCAGACAACCTTTGTCTAGTCAAACATAGAAATTATTGTGATGACATGAATCAGAGAAATATAAAGACTTCTACATCTTCCTCAAGAAGATGACAGGCAATCATGAACAGTGTCTGCCATGTCCACACGTAGGCGGGTATTTCTACAAAGGCATATCTGCTGACCTTCGTTTTAGAAAAAGTCTTGTGTCCACATGTGATCGTTTTAAAAACAATTCCATCCACACGTACCCGCATACTTGAGCTCTTGGACGTGGTTATGAGCTTGCCAGAACAGTAGTTGACAGTGGAAAATTGGAATTTCGATAATAAATCCTCCAAATGGAAACACCACAATTTCGAAAAAAAACTCGCATTTTTCGAAAAAGAGTTTATGCTTATCCTTACAGTAGGTGGCATTTGGGGCGTATCGAAACAGACATTTTTCGCAAAACTGTTTTGGAAACACTTTTTTCGAAATAGATGCGCCTCTTTGTGTATATGTCCTGAGAACAACATGCGGGCTGCAGGAGAGATCGAACAGCTTCATCTGCAGCTGCACTTCTGCAGCTTGGAGCCTGAAGATGCTGAACTCTTGTTTGAGGAAAAGCGCGAGAGCAGGGACAGAAACTTAAATGCATCTCGTCGTGTTTTTAAACAGAAAAAGGTCCAGCAGCTTACTTGCTGGAATGGTTATTTTTTTTAAAAAACCGCTGAACAGGTTTCTCACGCTCACCTGAGACTGTCAATAGACTCTGCGCGGGACGAGCTCTCCAGACAGAGCTGTGACGTCACTGCAATGCTCCTTTTTTAGTGAATCAAATAAAAAAAAATACTTGTTCTCATTCATCGTCGTGTTTTTAATGACTTATCACGTGAGTTGGTTTGTACTTTATCGCAAAATGATGATTTAATGGAAACAGTGTAATTTCCAATCATTGTTTTTTTCAAAATTCCTAGAATTTAGATAAAGTTTTGCGCAAATATGTAATGGAAACGCAGCTAGTACTGACGTGTATGCATTAATTGTAGCAAAAAGTGACGTTTAAAAACGTAAATCACCGGTTACTCATGTCCACACGCAGACGCAAAACCGGAGTTTTCCAAAATCTTCACTTTGGCCGGAGTTTTCCAAAAGCACCGTTTTCAGTGACTGAAACCACCGGTTTTGTGTGGATGATAGGCCGAAACGTATAGAAATATATTCGTTTTAGCAGATACCCGGCTACGTGTTGACAAGGCTTCTGCAGGCCACTCTTCCCAGTGGGGGCAGTTTTTCCTGGGATGAAGGTGCAGAGTTCCACAGATTGGTTATTAGGGATCATTTTTAAGTAAAAATTCACTTATTTTAAGGAAAAGGCATTTTTTGCAGAAAAAATAATGTTATCAAGGAAGTTTTTCAAAAGCAAAATTATCTTACTTAAAGAAAAAACATCTTAAATATAATTTTATTCTTTAAATAGCACTTTTTAGTCATTTTTATCACCTTTTAGGCACATTTTAAAGACACATTTTTTAAAGCTATTGACTAATTTCTAGAAGCTTGTTTTAGCAGGGATACTCAGCCAGCATGCTTTCATGCAAACAACAGCACCATTAACCACACCCTAATTCAAATGTCATGCACAATTGTAGGACAGTAAAAAGCTGCATTTGTTTTCTGTTGGTGTAAAACATTTTGGTGTCCTAAAGAGAATGGATATGTAATAAAAGTGTATTGCTCATTTATTCAACAACCAGAATTATCAACAAAATTGAGCATTAGCTCCACTTCAAAGATGAATTCTGATGTAAATGGTGTTTTTGACATGTTCTTGTGTTATTTGAGAAAATTAAGCTTTAAATTGTATTTCAGAGCATTTCTTGAAAAAGCTCTTGTTTATTATGTAGAAAATAAGCTGGGCGAGCTACAAGCTTCCTGCTCCGCTCTGATGCATCCACTTGTAGACAAATAGATCCTTGAACGTCTTCGTTTTCCTCATCTGAGCTGAAATCTGGCTCAAAACTGTACAACTGGATTGCTCCAATATTGCTCGCCATTTTTATTGCATCAGTAATGTTAGGTCTGAGGAGCTATAAGGTAGCGAGAAATCTTGTAAACAGAGATCTCTCTGCAACTGGGAGGGGGCGGGGCCAGTCCCGCTTAGAATTTGGAGGTGAATTTCTACTGAAATACCACCACTCTGCAGAAACTATGCCCCAGAAACAACACAAGTTTATTATTTTGGACGAAAAATAGCATAACCATGATTAGGGGTTTCAAATTATTGAGTTAATTTTGATTAATTAATTATCGACATTTTAGCGCATTATTTTTTTTAAATTACGTTAATCTCTTGCTTCTCTAAAGTCCGTTCATGTCTGATAATGCACATCTGGAAGGGAATTATCCTGCTCATACTATGGCAATTTATGAAAAAAAAAATCAATTATTAGAACTTTAATCCATTTATATTTTTAAGCTTAAATTGTTTTTCACAAAAAGCAGACTGTTTAATTCACAGTGCATCACATTGTCATGGTAACAGCTGCAGTGTGCGCACTGTCTTTTTTACTTTTCTGTATCTAACTTTGAAACAATAATGTTTACTAATTGGTCACCATACTTATCGTTTCACTTTGGTTGTAAAAACTGTAGAGACTTAAACTGTTCAGAAATATTTTTTTCATCAATAAAATTATGAATATAATAGCAAAGTTTTAAATCTGTTGTTTTAAAGAAAATATGATACCTAATTTTGACAAATCAGTGTTGCGCTTGTATAAGGAAATCAGTTTAAATCCTCCTTTTAATTTTTTCTTTTCAGCTCCGTCCTCTTATAACCATGTGATGCTGTAATTTGTCAAAGCCATACCTGCATGTTTCTCTATCAACACAAAGCAGTGGCTTGTTTAAAGCTTCAACAAACTCCTTCGGAAGTATAAGACGTCAGTGTCATTCAGCTTATGAATGTAAACAGAAACAAGAGGAAATGTCCACTCAGCATTTATCATGAAGCATCCAGGAATAGCAAAAGCGATAAACTATATGCAAATCTAAAGAAAGAAAACTCCACAATTATATTTAATCTAAGCTGTGACTAGTCTAAATTTAAATAACCTTTTCCTTTTACCTTTGAACATCTGTAACACAGCACCAAGCCCACGTGAATCCTCCAATGATATAGGACTTCTTGTTATAGTTACAGCAACCGCCTGGGGGAGAAATAAAAACAGGAAATGTATAAACCATGTGTTCTTCTCACCACTGTAAATGTGACAAAAGCAAGAATAATGAATAATTATAATTAAAAAAAAGCAAGAAATCTTCAGTTTTAAGACATTTTTAACAGAATTTACTTCTGTTAAGCTGTTTGTATGAATAGTTGATGCATTTTCTAATGGAAAGCAACACTTCGACCTGATAGTTTCATCACCCTCATTTTACACACAGACATGTTTCATAGTATTTCACTGCCTTGCCACCACAGGTGCTCACGACCTGCATGAAGTTTAAAAAAGACAAAAAATATGAGGACAAATTCAGATAGTTTTAGTGCTAAGAGCAGTGACTAAGATCCAGATCTCTTTTCATATCTGCGCCATGACTAAGTTGAAGGCCACACTAATGACAAATGAACAATATGCAAACAAAAAGCTAAAAAATGTGGCAAAGGCAAACAAGAAACGCCTGTTTCTGAGGTTATGTAAATACATCATTGTGATTTTTTACTCAGTTATGCTTTGAACAAATAAGTATGTTTGTGTTCTGAGCTGCACCCTCTCAAAAACACTTCTAAAAACATTCAAATAGGCAGTATTAAGGTTGTAATTTTCAAGATTCCAAACGTAGTTTGCACATATTCTAAAAAAATATTTGCATATAAATGTATGACTAGTGTTTTAATCTAAAAATTGATAAAATAAAATTTGCTATAAACCAACAAAGCAGCTTTAACATTTTTATAAAATCTAGTTATAAAAGTTGAAAAAACCACTCCAATGAAAATGGTGTTTATAACATGTTCTTGTGGAATTTTTCTCATGAAGGATGACATAAATAAGGACATCTAGTTTATAAATTGCATTTTTTAGTATTCCTTTATTCTAATTGTTGTGAATCAGAGCAGACAAAAAAAATCAATTTTGAAAAAGCTCTTATTTATTATGTAGAAAATACGTTGGGTGAGCTACAAGCTCCCTGCTCTGCTCCATTCTGATGCATCCACACTTGCAGACAAATAGATCCATGTAAGTCTTTGTTTTCCTCATCTGAGCTGGAATCTGGCTCTAAACTGAACAGCTCCAATATTCCTCACCATTTTTATTGCATCAGTAATGTTAGGTTAGGGATGTGAGGGACTGTAAGCTTGCAGGAAAGCAAGTAAACAAAGGGATAATGGGAAATGAATGCAGGCTTACTCTACACCAAAAATTTCTAATGAACGCCTGCCGCTCTCCAGAAACTATGTTCTAGAAAACAACACAAGTTTTTTGATTTTGGGAAAAAAATAGCATAATCCTGATCAAAAGACCACTGAGAACACTTTGAAAATAGATTAAAAGCTGATCGAAGCTTTGATCATAATGATCTCCAAAACAGTTAAAGGTAATTTGAGCAAAATGCACTCCAAAAACACATCCTAAATTTTGTTTGTAGAGCACTTACATTTGCAATATTGACAAAGAAACTGACAGCAACAGCAATGAAGGCTCAAAATGTAATATTAATTATAAAAAATAGGCTGGAGAAATATCCAGAGCAAAATCATTGACTGTATCTGAGAACTGGACCGGATTAGTGTGATGTCACCCATGGAAAACGGCTTACTTCTGGTTTTAACGAAATTAAGGAAATTCAGTCGACTTTTTTTGTGATATGGACGGTGTAATGTTGAAGCCAGACGACGTCAGTAAGCAGTGATTAGTCTGTGCCAAGGTTTCTATGGCTACCACTATCTCTATCAAGAGTGAGCTTGTTGGAAGCTACTCTCGAAAGTGGGTGAATCTGACTATGTCCGAATTTCCTCCCTATTCCCTATAACTACTGAAAAACTATATAGTACAGGATTATTTGGTACCCTGAATTTTAAAAGTAATTTGGACTCCATGCTTACAACTTTTATTTTTTTAAACGTTAAATATGACATCATAGACTTACCGAAGTAAAAACCTAATAAGAGTTAACGTTTTACAAAGATAATTCATAAATCCACTGTGTTCTGGTAAAGAAAAATTGGATGGTTTATAAAGAATAAATTAAAATACATGATACATTGTTCAGACACAATGCATTGTGGTCTATGTGAACCAATCTAATGAGCATGGATGCACACTGGCTTTTCACAGATTTTGAAGCTCTGCCAACTGGAGAGGGCACTATGTGGGTGAGCAGTGAAGAGAGTTGAATGCTACTGCAGATTAGGACAGTTCTACCAAAGGCTGAAGGAACTATGCAGTGAGTAGTGAAGGAATTTGGACCATAGACAGTAGAGAGAATTGGACTGATCATCCCGTCACCCTCGCGAACAGAAATCCCATAGACTTGTATTGAGAAATAAACAGCTATTACTCAGTCATTCTGTTTGTCAGAATAATCATTCTGGATCTGATTTATCTTTTTAACATGTTTTTGCTAAATCTAATTTTATTTTTTATGATATATTTTCTTTATCGCCAGTTAATCAAGTTATAAACTGGCCAATCAGGTGCCTCAATAAGAGCGCGTATTGCCCGGTGGACCCACCTCAAACGTTCGAAGCATTTGATTGACAGATTCTTGGACCAATCCCTGCTTACTAATGTCATCTGTTTCCAAAATGGCGAATTCGGGCGATATCTGTACAGCAGAAAAATGTCGACTGAATCTACTTTATTTTGTTGAAACCCGAGGTAAGGCCTTTTCTATTGGTGATGTCACAGCCTTGTCCTGTCCATCTATATTTATGTCAATGATTTGGACACAATTTCTGCTAACTAAATATCTTGAACATACGGAAGGAGAATAGACTGTAAATAGATGGACAGATCCAGGTGTGACATCACCCATAGAAAATGCCTTACGTCTAGCCCCAGTAAAATAAAGCCAATTCAGTCGCCATGTTTCTGCATTATGGGCACCACTATTTGAAGCCAGCAGACAATGATTGGCCCAAGTCAATGTTTCTATGGCAACAACTGTTGCCAATCATGAGTGAGCTTTTTCAGAGTTCACGCCCCTTTAAATGATAGGGAGAATGAGTCAATTAAACGTTTGAGGTGGGGGCCAGGAAAGAGGGATCACTCAGTCCAATTTCTATATACAGTCAATGATTTAAAAGCATGTTTTTTTTTAAGTAGCAGAGCGAAAATGTTTAATCTGACAAATAGAATGACTGAGTAAGTGTTGTTTATTTCTCTATAGAAGGCTATGGGGTTTGGCTTTTAAGAACCAGCGGGTACTTCATGTATAGTCAACCCGTCTTTACCCCACGGTTGGGATAGGCTCCAGCATCCCAGTGAGCCTAACCAGGAACCAGCAGATTTGGATGACTGATGGATTGGGAAATAGATTAAAACAGAAAAGAAAGATTAAGAAACCGCATGATATTTCACATTTGACAGCTAACTGGAGCACACTGCAGATGGGTCACGTGACACGACACCTTACGCATACCGTCGCTGAATGAATCGGAAACATTCAGCAAATAGACTGCGCCTCAATCCGTTCCCAGTAAATAAATATATGTCCCCGCAAAGCCTTAAAATAACCCGGCCCTGGTGAGCAGCTCAGACGGGGGAGGATTAACGGCCGAACCGCCTGCCGGCCACAATGACACGAAGCTCTGTGAGCACAGCAGAGGAATACGCACCAGAAACCACCAAGGCTTTATTTGGCCCGACGGTCAGACAGCTCCCCATGGTCCACGAACACAGACGGGATGAGGGGCTTCGAGAAGAAATATGTTCTGTTAAAGCTAAAGGGGATAATATCTATTTTTTGTTGTTGAATTTCTTTGAAACGTGAGCACAGGACGTAGAGCAGCCTTCAAGTTCTCACGCCCCTCACGACAGCAACAACAAAGAAGCCCCGCCCCGGACACCAACACTGCGATGACGTCACAGTCCCACATCCATCGACAGTATATGTATGTCAATTGTTATATATATATATATATATATATATATATATATATATATATATATATATATATATATATATATATATTAAAGTCTATGGTCAATGCTCACAGTAAATTTAAAAAGTGCAATGATTAAAATTGCATGTTTTAAAAATGTATTAATTTATTAAATCAAAAGCCAATGGAAAAAAAATCCAGAACTTTCTGTAAAATTATGTTTTTTGAATCAGCATTTCTACATGTTTTTATACCATAAAACATTTGCAACTTACCCTTCTTTTTTTTCTTCCAGTGGCTCTGAATGCCAAGGTTTCACTTTCATTCTCATTAACCAACTTTCCTTCTGTGGTTTCATGACTCAATTCGGCTCAAATCCAGACTTGGTGGTTGTCATTCCTTCCACGTGAATGCTTGAGACACATGTTCCAAATGCTTCTCATTCTGGGGTGTAAAATCACTAGTAAAAAAAAACAAAAAACAAGTTCTCAGTCATACCTTTACAATACAGAGCAAAATATGTTAACTGCCTTGGACAAAAAGTAGTACACTTGACAATTATTTTATTAAGTATATTTGAGCATAAGCATAGACAGTCTAGTGTAGGAAGAATACTAACTAAATACTTATTCAGAACAGACTAGAACATTTAAGTTTACAGTATAAGAAAACTTCAAGTATGCTGCCTCACTTTTAGTAAAGATTAAGTGTATTTTAGTACACTTAAACAAACACTTAAATCACATTTTTAACGATAAAAACTTTTAATTCAGCCTTGTTAATGAGTGTAGGATATCAGCAACCTGCAGTTCTAAACCACGCTTCTCTTTACCCTTCCATTGTGGCTCTCTGTTTAAAAAAATGTAAAAAAGGTTTATTTAAAGTAAGTTTAAAAAGCAACATAAACTAACTCAAACGTTATTCAATTTATTTACATAGAGTTAAAGGAAAGATGTTTTGTGCGATATGTATTACAGAAAATCTGAGATCAATAAACTGAACCTGTATTAAGGTGCACCAGATTATAAAGCAGATAGTTTACTTTTGAATAAAAGGTTTTAATTGTGTCTTATGATTTGAAAAATATGTTTTAAGTCACTTAGTTATAGTTAGCTCTGATCTAATGTAGGTTTGTTAGATTTACAAATTTCTAGCAGAGATCCTTCCCAAATGTTAAAACAAATGTTTTGTCTTAAATCACTGTTGACAATATTAAAATTGCTACAATGACATGATCCCATGTGACACAGGGTGTCGTTTATTTTGACAGGAAGTCATTAACCTCTGTCAGAAGTTCTAAACTATGCCATATTTTCTGTTTTAGTTTATGTTTTATTTATGATAAATAACACTTGATTTGCATTTATCCCAACAGTAAAAATGACAACAACACAAATTATTTTCATAGAGGGTCAAGTTAGACTTGGTTGGGTTAGTAAAAAACTTTACAGCCTTTCAAGTGTTGAAGGGTGCCACTTCTCAACCGGATTTTAATGTTCTTCCTTTGACCAGCAGGTGTCAGTAAAAACCAAAATGGAATCTCATTTAGCCTTATTTTCTGGCATACTGGACATGGCATGCATAGCTTTCTCCAGACTGTCTCCTTTCTTGTCACAGTACAGAAACGAGGTTAGTGGGTTCATGGGAGACTACAAACCCTCCCTGAGGTGTAGTTGTTTGCATCTTTGTCTTGATGTTGCCCTACGATGAGCTGGAAAGTTGTCCACCACACCAGTGGCTGGGTTGGCTCCAGCAAACCTGTGACCCGAAACAGGAATATAGCAGGTTAAGAAATAGATGATTTAGGTTTGCTAAATCTTCTAACTGCAGCTTCACTACAAAAAAGATCCCTCAGAACCTTCACAAATGAGTTAAAATGTCCCATACCTTTGATTAATTCATTTCTGAAAAATAAATTCATGTTGGAGTTAATTTTGAGGATATAAACTGAAAAATGTTTTCTAGAATGGATTAATCTGAGTTGAAGTAAAAACTTGTTTTGTTTTTGTTGTCTCACTGCAGATCTTCCCCCTGTCAGTATGCCACTCTGATCCATGTCAGCCTCTTTGTCCACGCTCTCTGTTTGTGTGTGTCTAATTACAATCTCTTCTGCGCTGGACCACCTCACCCCCCACTGACTCTCGTCTGCAGGGATCAGTGGCAGAGCGAGCAGCGAGCCATATCACCGTCACACCGGTGTCCTTCTGTACCTTCAACTGATGGAGGACGAGAAGGAAGGACAAAAGAGTTTAGTATAAGCGGTTGGGATTTACAAACAGATAAAAGAAGGCATTGGAATTTAAAGGGTATTAATCAGATCAAAAGAAGATCCAACAAGAAGAGGAGACCTTTGAGATACCCCAGAAGAAAGTAAGCAGCCCAGAAGAGCTCAGATCACGCAAAAAGGTAAGGATAAACGGTCAGTCAGTAGATAAGTGAAGACTGATGGTTTTGTTTATAACTTTCTTACAAACTGTGGATTATCTGCAACCAAAACAATTCCTTTATCGCGAGTATAGTATGAGATGGTTAAATATGGTGTAAGGTATTGGGCTATTGTGGTGTGGGTATGTCTTAAGAGGATGAAGACATACATGGATCTAAATGATGGATCGGAATGGAGCAAAGCAGGGAGCTTGTGGCCTTATTTTCAACATCCTTTTTATTACCTGATCCTTCTTATCAACTTAGAAAAAAAATCAAATCTTAATTTCCTTTATATATGTGTTCCAGCATGAGAAAAATGCAACAAGAATATAATAGGGGTTCAACGATTTGTTTTAACAACGACTTGATTCCAATTATAATTTGGGATTTCTGATACGATTCATTGTCGATATCGGTTAATTTTGATTTGATTTCATTGATCTAAAATGGATCCAGGACATCTTTAACCAAAACCTAAACCAGTGTGACTCAGAGATCAATACCTGGTAATGAACAGTGCAGGAGAAGTTTTCCAGATTCCTTGTATTTCTTCAAGATAATCCAGTGTAAGTTAAATATATGCACAAAACAAACAAGTAAACAAGAATGAATGGTAAATCCATTCACATTTTAGTTTCATAAAGTTCAGCACAGTGTTGTTTTTCCACATTAAAATAATACAAGCAAGTTACATGTCTTTGCAAAATTTGAAATGTTTTCATGCTTTGTACTGTAACGGTGTGTGATCATTTTTTGCTGCTGTGTTGTCTGCTGTGATGGACCTTGGTCGTTTTTATGTTACAGTAAAATAAACCAATTCAGTATTTTTACAGATTGTCAATTTACCCCATTTTTGGAACAATTTTCTTATTGTCGTTAATGGTTTCTTTTTCAGAAACTTTTTTTTGCCAATTTCCAAAATTTGGACACCTGTTCAGTGACATATCTAGCAACATTAAACTGTATGGATTTTTGGATTATCCATCAGTTATTATTTTTCTGCATCTTTATAACAGTGAAGATGCAGGACATGCTGGGACATCCCAGTTGAAACGTCAGAAACACATTGAAATAATTTTGCCACAGAAAGTTATTCATTCCCATCGTAGGTTCCATATCACATAGTAAGTTAGCTCTATATTTTTGTTGATCTTTCATCTGACCTTGCAGTTACAGCAGAAGGAATTAGGTTGCATGGTGTTCTCTGTAAAGGCCGGTTAAATCAAGGGAGTGTTAGTTCTGTGTTCTGGAGCTTCTGGTGTTTGAAGTATTTTCTGTAACTTGTACAGTTTAGATTATCATCATTACGCAGACCAACACTTCAGTTGAACCTCCTCCATTTTCTCCTCCACTTTTCATTTTCATGGCACTAAAACAGATTCTTCTCTTTCTATGTTTGACTTCTCTTATTTCTCCATATATACTGCTCATGGGCTTCATCCCAGTCCCTTTAGGTCGTTTTTCCACAGATAAAAAGAAATCTGTTGTGTGGCAAGGGTGCACAAAAACCCTCGTTCCAGGCCTCTGCAGGGGTTAATTACTTGCTGAATAATTGAAATGGAGTGTGTGTGACGTAAAGAGAGACAGAGAGGCACATTCTTATGTTTCTTTTTATCATGGCACAATTTTAACAGTTTTATTTTCAAAAAAATGTCAAAAGGGATCAGTCAAAAAAAAGAAAAAGGAAAACAGCTGACATGAAATGAAAATTCCCCTCGGGGTTTCAACATTTGCTTGTTCTGAGTTGGAATCCATTTATTGTTAATGTAGAAGAAATTTCTAGGAAAGGTTTAAATGAAAACTAGATTATAGAAGTTTGAGTTTGTTTTTTCTGCGTCTTCTCAGCTATCAATAAAGAAACTAAATAAACATCATCAAATCTGCTGATGTTGGAACTCCATGACCTAGAAAAAGGTATACCGGCAAAGTTTGTGGTTCACTCAGCAAACTAAAAACAAGATCTAAATCGGAAAACCTCAGCATTGAAGAAAGCTTCCTGTTTCTCATGTCTGTTTGTCAGTCTGGCAGGCAGCAGCTTCTAAAAACCCGCAACTCAAAAGACAAGTTGTCTTTCTTATACTTAAGCTGCTCAACTAAAAGTACATATATATAATTAATATTATTATAGTTATAGTACTGAGGCAGGATATTCTTTAATCTATTTAATTTTAATTATTGGTATTTTAAGTATTTTATTGACTAAAAGTCCTGGAACAGCAGTACTCCTACTTACTGGTCAAACTACCAAACAAACTACATATTAAACTACCCATCAAACTACCTACCAAACTACCTATCAAACTACTTGCTGAACAACTCATTGAACTACCAGCTAAATTACCTACCCAGTTAACTACCAACATACCTACCTAACTACGAAGTAAACTATCAACCGAACTCCAAACAAACTAGATATCAAACTAGATACCGAACTACCATTAAAGTACCTAAAAAACAACCTAGCAAACAACCACCAAATTACATACTGAACTACCCATCAAACTACTAATTGAACCACCAATCAAACTACCAACCAATTTACTTATCCAACCAACTACCAAATTACCCACCCAAATACCCATCAAACTACCTACTGAACTACCCGCTAAACTACCTTCTGAACATTGAAAATTAATGTTTTTTCTCATAACTGTGGGGAGTTTTGATTAATTGCAGTCTAAAAAAACTGCTTATGTTTTGGAAGTCCGTTTAAATAAAGACTTTGAAGATGAAGGAATAAAAACTGAGCATTAATGACAGTTTTTATCCAGTAAATACCTGATGTGTCATGGATGAAATGTGAATCCAAAGGAGATGTTTGACTTGAAGTTGCAGATGTAACTGAAGCTGGTTGACTTATCAAACCCGACGACTAATGAGGTGAAGGAGTCACAGCTGCCGTGTGTCAAAGAGTCAGTGGATCAAAACTCACAGTCATGATGGGGGATAAATAATAGAAGAGGGTTAAGGCTAATGCCATACACACAAATATGCAAACAAAGAGTGTGTGGCTGTGTAATATGAACCAACAAACCAAGGGACGGCAGCATTACTGAGAAGCATTTTGTTGGCTTTTGTGTTTTGGAACTATGTAAATTTTACACACAGCAGTTAAATAATCTACTCTGCATTTACCTATTTGTTCATAGCATTTTTTTTGTGGTTCCCCAGATTTGAATTTTTTACAAATATAAGAGCCTCCATATTTAATCTGTTCTGGTAATAGTTCAGTTTACAAGTTTCAGAAGTTAAACTCAATGATAAAATATAGTTTGTTTGTTTTAGATTGAGCTGAATTGAGCAACTCAACAAAAAACTTTATTTTTTGCAAAACTTTTAATTAGTACAAAAATCAGAAATAAGTGTTCACTTGCAGAAAACTGAGGCAGGATTTATGCCTTTCTTCTTCTCATTGTCTGTTTCAAGGGTTCACTGATGACTGCTGATGTCCAGCGATAACGACAGAAACTACAATCATGGTCATTTTACAGCAGGTAAACACACAAACCTACACATGCACAGCAGCACAAAATAGAGTTGATGCTTCAAGCTATTGGATCCTTGCTGTCACAAACAGGCAGACGGCTGGATCCAAGTGCAGCAGGTTTTAATGGCAGACAGGAGAACAGGAGTGAAGCTAAAAGTCCACAAAGCTAAATCAGGGTCTGGCAGGCAGAGGTCTAACACAAGCCTGAGGGCATCAGAGAACAACCAGAGGGGTCAGGGGACAGGCGGCATTTCATGTTCATGTTTATCGGTTTAGTTTGCCATTTGTACTGTTAACACAACAGAGACTATATACAAATCACTGACATTGGTCAGTAATACCAGTAATACACATCATTTGTCTTCTTTCTAGTGATAATCTCCTTAAGATTAGTGTTCATTTCCTATTTTTAGTCTTTTTTTTTTGCAGTATATGAATGTCTTCAGCTTTCTGATTAAAGATAAAGCCCTCATTGAAGATGTATCAGTGATAATTGCTCGTTTCCCTCCACACACACACACACACACCCCTACACATCGCGTAAGTAATGATCCAAATCAGAGGAGATGCTGAATGTATTTCCCTGTGCGTGTGAGAGCCTGCTGCCTCTCCTCGATGTGCTGCTGAACTCGTCTGCCTTTCTGATCGACTAATGAGCTCTGACAACGCTCCCCTGCTGTGGAGACACAAGTGGGGCAACCAATAAAACAGCCCAGCTCACCCAGTTTAGTCCAAACCCTGCTTTAATGTGTTTCAGCGCACACAGTTTGACCTCCATAAACTCTGCTCAGGTGTATTTGCTGCTGCTGGATCAAAAAGAAAGAAAATTTGTGGATAAAAGTTTTTCAGGACCAAACTTTATTTTTTCTTGCTTCTTTTTTGAGATCTATTTTTTTTATTTTTTTCCATAAAGCAAAAGTCCTCACTTTTTTTTTTAATCAGAATTATGACCAGCTTTTAGCTGCTGTGTAGATGCTGGCAGGTTTGTGTGATATCGAAAATGAGCCGCAGAGGATCTGATTGGCCGTTGGAGGGCTGGGACCCCAACATGCGGCGACTCAGCTACAGATTCTACACGCTCATTAAGGTAACTCTGCTGTCAGTCAGTCGAGGTTGAAACACGATGCTGTGATTACCAATAATTGTATTGAAATGCATAGATTCAATGTAAACGATGAAAAAAAGAGATCTATTACAGCTATCATTCTGCTTGTTAATGTTAATGATAAAGTAAACCTCAAGCAAAATAGAATGAATCTCTTATAAAACTAAGTATTTTGTCATGTCTTATATACCAGAGATGTAGCAGTCTCAGTTAGTGGTTCAGAGCCTAAAAGGATTTCAAGCAAAACGTCATATTTATTCATATTTATATGAATCCTGGAGGCCGGTTTGCCTTTGAACATGTTTTGTCTTTTGCTGAGTTTCTTTTATAAATTGAGCCTTTTCCAGCTCCAGTTTATTAAAATGAAACTCAGCGAGGGAAAAAATGTACTAAACATGTACCACACGTCAGATTGTGAGTTAGTACCTCCACCTCTGACTGGCTCTCGTCCTTTCTGTATATCTGTTTATTCTTCCTTATCACTCGCTCGCAGAACACTAAACAGAGCAAAGCCTTTATATTCAAGTGAAATAGAGGTTGTTGGTTCTGAAGACGTATCTCACTGTGACTTGATGCTCATTCGTGTAATCTTTTTATTTTCACTGCTTCAGAGATATTTTCTCCAAAAACAAGCAGATGTGACAACATATGTGTCTATTTTTATTTTATCCTTTATTGTTTTGCTATTGATTTGAACCCCATAAATTCATTTTCTACCATTTGCTTTTAAAGGAATGTAAAGATACTTAATTTAAAAAAAGAGCTACATGTCATTTTATTGGCAACAGTGTTTGGCTCTCCTAAATCAGTTGAAAAAAAAACATAAAAAAAATAAACAAATGTGCATTCATTATTTTAGTTTTAATCAATGAAATCTATGATCAATTATGATCAATCATCCTGTGTTTTTTTTATTTCAACTAGCAATCTAAACTTTATGCATAGAAATCAGGATGATTGTTATCTGCAAAATTAACTAAAATGTCAGTTTTTCATACTTTTATTTTTCCTTTCAGGTGCTTCTTTGCAGCACAGAATCATTGTGTTTACTCTCTTTTTAATATACAAACTAACTGATATTGTAAACTTCTTTTGATTGCATTCACACATTAAGTTAAATTTCCTTTTACATAGTTACAAACATCTTATTTTTAATATGCTTGTTTGTAAAAGTGACATAAACTTCCCTCTAGCGCCTACAGAGGGCAGACTTTCACCTGAAGATGTTTCTGACCTGCAGGTAGTCTTTGTGGAACATGCAGGTGACCTTTGGGAGAACTCCTGCAAAATAAGATATATTTGTCTTGGTTTTGCTTTAAAAAATATTCTTCTGCAACTTGAACAATCCATTTGAATTTTTTGTTTGCTTGCAACAACAAATGTTTAGTGAATCAAAAGAAGATTCTTATGTATTTCTGCTTCTCTAAGCTGCCATGTTGTATTCTGAGAGTTTACTGTCAAATATTTAGCTTTTTTCTTTCATTTGTGTTCTCAGTTCTTTGTGGAAGCAGAAAGAAAACACAGGGTTCCTTTTATTTGTTCACTGAAGCACAAACCAGAGCACATCTCCGTTTTTATGGACAGATTTATTCCGTGGCAAAGATCAGCACAATTATCCTGTCACCATATTTTACACAGTGACCTTTATTTTGAAATGCAAATTAGAAGAGCTGGAATTTACAACCAGCATGGCCTTTTTTCTTGTTGCAAAGTCTGAATATGAATTTATTTTAAAGATGTTTTAAATACTTTTAAGTTACAGGAGAAAAAACTGGAGTCTTTTAGGAAACTTTTATCTTCATTTGCGTCACATTTTTCTGATATAGACAGATGAGCCTTTATTCTGATTAAATTGTGTGTAAAGTTGACTGAACGACTGTGGATTTCTTATATACTCGACAGTCTTTCACACCAGAGTTGCATTCGTAGCTGCAAGTGAATCCCTGGCTCTTGTCCAGTCTAAATAATTTACCGGAAGAAAGAAACAAAGAGAACATGCACGCATGCAGGACATTACATCACAGTTGACGAGCCTGTGGCTCATCAAAGCCATAATTATCCAAAGTATGCTCACAGTGATCTCGTGGCATAGCGGTGTCAGACTGTTTCATGAGTCTGTCCTCAGTTTGCTGCAGTTTAGCCAAAATTTAACTATCACTCATACATGAAGGAGAGAAGCTTAATTCTTCTGTCTTATGTGATGAAAACCTGCATTGCTTCAGTTGACTCTCAGCAGGATTTTAGACTTTAAAGATCTCCAATTTTTGCTCGGCTTTCTTCAGGCCTGTTTTTTCATGAAACAATAAAAAGGCTCCACTTTTATTACCATTTTAGACGTTTTCTGTTGGATTAATATGTTTGACTTTTCATGTTTTCTTTCATTCTCGAACAATCGCTGGAGTTTGTTCCCTCTTCTTCAGAACATCACTGCTCGAAACGTTTAAAGTTCTAGCAGGCGGCTGTATCAGGCTCAAAACTTCCTCAACATCTGAAATAAAGAAAGGTGAAGGTTTGTGATCTGTGAAACTAAACTTAGACTGACATTAAAATCAAAATTTGACTTCAAAGAATCGGACAATTGATTCAGATTTCATGACTGGTTTTCTGCTTTTTTAACGTTAAGCCTCAAGCAACTTTTGTTGACTAATTTGATGTTTGCTCTCTTTGACATGTGACAATGACAAATAAAGATCTATCTACTTTAAAATAAAAAAGAATTTTTTTATGAATACATTAATTCATCTTCTTGGCCGCTTTGTCCCTTTCGGGGGTGCCGGAGACTATCCCGGTTTTTATGAACATTTACCTAGTTTGTTCAAGAAGTATATGACAACACAGCATAAAATGTTCCCAGAATACAACGCGTCTGCTTGTTTGCTCAAATTGTAGAAAGGATAAACCTAAGTTCATCAAAATAGTTCACATATTTTTTTTTTTCTCCTATAGTATAAAAAGTAACCAGCCCGGTTAAAAAATGTCAACCTTTGTCAATTTAAAAACCCCAAGGAGTCTGTATGTAAGTTAGCTTTGGACAATTAGAAATGTTTACAAATACAATGAAGTTTCAATGTACGGAAAACAAACAAAGCAGTTTTGGTAAAAGTTATATTCTTGATCCAACTCTTTTCATATTACATATTGTTTTTATTTTTTGATACAGGATAGAGATGAAAATAATCTGCTTCTTGTAGTCAGGAAAACACAATAGGTTTAGTTTTAAAGCCTGTCAAAACACCAGATCGTGTTGATGCTTCTCCATTACAGAAGCTCAAACAAGGAGAAGGATCTAAATGTGTTTTTCCAACACGGTATATAACTGAAAATACTAGTGAGATGTTCAACCAGATTTTCTCTCTGACTCCTCCCCTCTCGGGGGATTCAGTCAATGAACTTGTTAATAGCTTTAATTCCAACATGTCAAATAT
>NC_050524.1:4829559-4845800 GCF_002922805.2 Oryzias melastigma | reverse complement strand
ATCTGAGGTGGGGAATAGTAGATATAATTAACATGAGGACACAACAACTTCTATTTTGTTGTGATAACGAGGTATTAGATGTTACTTTTATGAGAAAAGAAGTTTTGTAATGTCCTGGTAATGAGGTAGTAGATGTCGTTATCACAAGAAAACAAATGTTGTTTTGTCCTAATATAGAAGTAGTAGATGTCGATATTGGGAGAAAAGAAATTATATAATGTCTTTATAAGAAGGTTGATCTCGTTAACATGAGAAGAAAAATTTTGTTTAGTCATAATAACAGGGCACAGTGTTCCCCCGCATATTCACGTTTCATCATCATGAGAAAGGAAAATTTGTGATGTCCTGATAACCAGATGATGAAGAATATTATTCTGTCATTTTTCTGCAATCTGTAATTTAAATAATTTTCTAACTCAGGGGAGATATTGTCAGTCATAAAAAATGTCCAAATCAGTCATTGTCTTTTGAGGAGAAGGTTAACTGTATTTTATTTGGACGATAGACTGTAAAAAGACGTTTTTTCTTGAAACAAAGGTTGCAATGCAACTTTACCTTGGGGTAATAATAACAATGGACTCCTGGAGGGGTGAAAGATCGGACGATTTATGTACTTGCCAAAGAATATGCAAATAAATGATGTAATTTTAAACATGATATGTGCACTGTAAAGGTAATATAAAAGTTATACATATCTAGCATTTAATCAGGGGACCATTGCATAAGATTGACCTAATAATTACATATGAACTACAAAAAATATGTATAAACTGCATATTTCTCAACCGATCAAAAGTTTTGAACAGCTCAAAACCAAATTCACATAAAGACCTGTCGGCTGAAACCCTCGACGGACATCTGCACCAAAGATGAACTCAAGAAACACGCAAGAATTACAAAAAACTGAAATTACACATGTGGACAATGCGCAAATTCATTCATTCATTCATCTTCTTGTCCGCTTTGTCCCTTTCTGGGTCGCGGGGATGCTGGAGCCTAACCCGTCTACTGATGGGTGACAGGTTGCCAAACCGTCCAATGTGCAAATTGTACAGTGTAATATGGCCTTCAAGCCTTATTTCTTGCCAATTTGCAAAAATAAAAACAAAAATTAGCTATTTTTGTGGTTTTAGTTTAAAGCAACATTTTAAGGGTCCATGACTTCACCACAACCTACATATTATTTTTTTTTTTTTGGTGCAATGCTTGTTTAGATTTTTTTATACATCTGGTTGGTCTACAATTACTATTCATATAAGCAGCACAATTAAGTTCTGATCTTTATTTTATCAAAATTTTAAAATTTAAATATGACCAAACAAAAACTAGGATGCATTCTTAGTTGTAGAAACAGAAATAGAAAATATAATTTAAAAAAGGCAAAACAGAAATCCAACAGATCGTCAGACCTAAATAATTGAACATGAAGCATCTGATTGTTCGCCGTGTGTAACAGGTGCTAGGTGGTGTAATGTTCAGGTGGCTCAGTTTGCCAGACAGTGTATTTACTTAATTAAGTGGACATGTAAGTTACGCAACCTCCAGCCTCCATTCATCTTCACACACAAACACAAGTCAGTCAGTTGCATCTTTACGGCTCAATTGGCTTCAATTCTGTTCACACAGACACAATCGAAGCAGAGACGCATACGTTTATAATCAATATCAAATACATTTTCAAACTTTATGTGAAAATGTTTCACTTCAATTCAAAGTGTTTTGCTTTTTGACCAACAGAGCCTGAAAACTGTGTTCTAACGATCATGTAGAATGTAATCAAAACACATGAACATATATTAAAAAGAACATCTTAACTGATGGAAAAGCCTAGAAAAACAACAAGAACCTCTTATATTGCCAAAAAACATTCAGAATATATATATATATTCCCATTGCCTAAGAAGAACAGGAAAATGTGAATTACCAGACAAACTAAGTGTTGGAGATTTTGTGTGTCTGTGTGAGCAACAAAAAACTGTAATAGTCTGGGGTTTGAATAAATAAAATATTTAAAAACAGATAAAAGTATACGGTATTAGTACAATACAAACATATATGATAAATACATATATATAATATTGTCATTATTTATATTTGTATCCATAAGTTTGTATAATTTAGATTGTATTATAATCATAAACATGTTTCAAACAAATTTAACTAAAACAAAGTCGCTCATCTCCATCCTAGATTCTTGAAGTAAATAATTATATCAAAATATAATCTATATGTTTCTAAATTCAAAAAGCATTTCCCAAAAGTTATAATGCTCTTGCAGTATGAAGTGGATATAGCTGCATAGAAATTCAACACCCTAAGACACACCTGAGGAGGAAGTGGCATCTCGTTGCCATGGACACCGGTGCAGGTGGTGGGGGCTGGGTTAACGTGGGATGAGTGTGTCAGGGTGTTGAGTGTGTTTCTGCAACCCAAACTTTGAAGACATCTAAAACTTTGAAGATGCCTGGATTTTATTTATATTTAATTTTTTTCCATCAAAAAGAAGTTTGATGAGACGACAAAAATTTAAACTAGGATATTTTTTTAAAGAAATTTCAGAAGCCCATCTGGAAACTTTTATGAGCTCCTGTGCCTGTAAGGAACATACAGACCAAACTGAAACTGTTCACACTACGGTTGTCCCATCTGTGCTCCTGACTTCTCATCAAAGCTGGGAATCAAAAGTACTGAATTTTGCGGCTGGGAAGTGCATGTTTCATCACACGGGGGAAGATGTACAAGCGTCGGGACTATGTGGAACTCTACGAGAAGGACCAGGCCAAGTGGGGACTGATACGTAATGTCAACACTGTGATGAAACCCACAACACTGCTGCCGGTACACCACAGGTTTTTGCTCCTGAAGTCATGATTGTTCATTTTTGGAGAAGCTGGTGTGGGGATGAGTGAGAGTGTCATATATGGATTAATAGTTTTCACAGCTGTTTTTATATTCTTCTTTGAACCACAAATCTTAATTGTACATTTAACAACTGCATAGCCTGTGCATTTGTGAACATGAGTCATGTTGTGGTGACAAGAACAGTCAAATTGTGGTTCGCTGTCTCCCTTGAATGACTCAGAGATCACCTGTGATACCTTTGATGTTCTGTCATTCGGCTAACAGTTTTTATCAAAGGACAACAGTAAAAAAATTTTAAGAACATTTTAGTGCATTTATTGATAAATGGTCCAAAATAGAAGTGCGAGTGTTAACAGCTTGTATTATTGGAGGTCAAATTTTCTAAAGGTTTTAGGTTTAGTTTTTATGTCATTTTTGAACGTTTTGTGTTTTTTTATGAGGAAGGTATTAAAAGGTCAAATCAGAATCACCTTGAAGTAAATGGAAAAAAAATGTAGGTGTGTGACAACTAATAGAACTTTAACTTTATTAAAGGGACCCTTATTATAAAATGCTACCAAGACATTTTGCTTTCAGAGTTGTACTGAGAAGATTGGTTATTCTAAAAAACGGAATTACTAGGTAATAAATGTTGGACTATTTTGGGTTCTTGGAGCCAGTAGGTACTTCCTGTTTGGAACAAAGGGGCATCATACATTTATTTGTGGGGGTGGAGTTTTGAGCTCATTTGCTAATAAGACATGATTGACATTGGGCGACAAAGGTTATGGTGATGTAATTTCTGCTTTAGAACAACGTATCAAATTTTGGGAGACCATCATCACTAATGTACGCCACATCAGAGGAATTCATTCTTTCATTCACTTATTCTGATTTGACCCCCATATATTACCAGTTCACCTCCCTAACCAAGGCTGTGTCTGGATTCAAACCCCCAACAGACCATTTACTCAGGGACTATCTAATGTTCTGGATTTTAATACAGTTCTGACACATGGGCACTACTTCTTTTCAATGCAGAATTTGACATCATCCTCTGGGCGAAGTAAAACCTAAAAAAATATGAACATTTTATAAACACTGTATGAATCCCCTGTGTTCTGACATCTTGGATGATTCATGGAAAATCAATGCATCCATCAAACATAATGCATTATGGTCTATAGTCGCCAACCTGGAAAGCATCGATGCACAATGGTTTTTTAGAGACTTATGGGAAATTTCCAGGGCATTAGAGTTAGGAAGGGTTGATTCAGACACCTCAGAAAAGAGGCAAACGTCCCATAGAGTGCAAAGTAGAGAGTGAAGGAATTTAGACACAAAATATATAATCATATATCTCAACAGGGTTTATCTAAATTATATGGGAAGGTAGATTTGGATTGATTTGTTTTCTCATTAACTCTTTAAACTCCAGGATCATCTTGTATGATTCTACATAACATATAAGGAGATTTGGTTATGGATGACTCCAGGAGTGATTGTCAATTTTGATTTAAGGTCAATTTTTAGCCAATTTCCTGGACAGGAAGGAAAAAAGAAGAAAAACAAGCTCATTTTGAGAATTACTACTTTATTTGTTATATGAATAGAGAATACGGCTATCTGTAGTTGTTCTTATAATATTTGTGCAATTTGAAACCCCTTAGATCAGCTGTAAACTCAAAAATAAAATAAGAAGTTTAGTATATTATGGTTATGGGTTTATGTTTTCACAATAACTGCTATGGTGCTGCAAAGGCATCTGGTTAGTCTGATCGAATCACACTGATAAATTCTTTGAACAAAAATGAAGCATGGCCTCTTAATTATTCAAACACACGAGTGATTGATTCAGACTTTGACACAATCAAGATCAATTAGTCGTTGGTGAGGATCCACAGATCCATTTGTTGGGGGTTATTCTTCCTTTGTATCACAGTACAGTAGGTTCAAACCTACGTCTACCTGGCCAATGGACTTGGAGCATCACATGACCTCTCGCTTGGATGTTTTGTTTTTGCCTCAAACTGGAAAGACTTGATCTAGAGTAGACCAAAGACAGTGAACCTGGTTCAGACCAACAGACTTTTCGCCTGAATCTGAATTGCTTTTCAACCCTTACAGCTTCTCTCTAACCCTACATTTATCCCTCCAAGTGAAGAGATATGGAAAAATAGTGTCTTCAAATTCGAGAGTTACTACTGCTTCATGACGTCATCAATGGTCGCCGGTCATCTATGTTAGCGTGAAGCTGCCAGAGCTCAGACATAGCATAACAACATGGGTTTTACAATATTAAAAAGTAATGCAAAACTCATTACTTACTTTTAAATGTAAATTTCATGTTAGCCCACAAGTGTGATTACCCTACCGGCAGGGAGATCTTTCTAAAAAACAAAACAAAACAAAAAAAATTTTGGGCACGACTACAGCTTCAAATACCCCTAGAATTGTAGAAATCGGGTGTAGCCAGAGGGGTAGAAAAGCCTTTTGGATTCTAGTCTGAAAACACCTTTAGTTTTTCTTTTCCTTCATGAATCCATACAAATCCATTCTGTCTTTCCCTTTCTGAGTGATTTAGTACATTTGACAATAATCATAGCATTACTTGATTTAGTTCTGCATTCTTTAAAGGGTCTGTATCATGCTATTCTTAGCCTTTCATAGTAAACTATGTCCATACATAAGATAATATATTTACCTTTGGCTCACTAAATAACATTTTTTTATTTTGAGTTATTTTTGTGATCTCTTTTCCTACCAGGAAGTAAGACGCCTCGATCTCTGAGGCTCCGCCTTTCACTTCTTGTGGGTGTCGCTCATTTCATGACATCAAACTAGAGGCGACTCAGCAGCGTGTCACCCACGAAAACAAACAACACCTGAACTTGTGCAAAGACGGATGTGCATAAAAAATGAATACCTTTGCCGAGAAAATGTGTGTTTGCCCGGGGACAGTGCTGCAACCTCAGGCTCTTCCTGGAAGGGGCTGTTCCCACTTTGTGACATCCCAAATGTGAGGACCCAGTTGTTTTTGTGAATTGGGGAGGGGCTGGTGCTCAGAGTTCAGGTTTTTAGAGGAATGCTCAGAGATGCGTGAATAGATCAAAATGTCACTTTAGGGTTGTTTTTTGTGAGGAATGAACAGTATAACACACTTAAAAGCTAAAATAAAGTTGATTTTGAATTATATTGGTCATTTAATAAAAGTATAATGGTAGAATGCTCAGTGAGAAGAAAGAAGTGATGGTGAATAAAGGTAAAAATCTGAGTTTAAAGTTGTTTTTGTTTTAGAAAACAATAAAACAGACAATTATCTTCAGAGTCTGAAGGTTAGATTTTACAATCAGTGTTTCTTCAAATCTCTACAACTAATTCTCATTAACAGCCCTATAATCACTTTTCAACACAATTGTTTACAAGTTTGGTGTCTCTCAGAAAAACTTAAAAACATTTTTATAGAGGTTTAATTTAAAAAAATATTTCCACTTCTTCACTAGTTTTACGTTAAATGTAAATATGTCAATGACACAATTATTTATTTTCTTTATATAAGAAAAAAAATATCTTTCATGCAGCTAAGCTCATACTAGTTTTCTTTTATTTTTTATTATTATTTAATCCAAACTGGATTTGATTGTTTGCTCACAGACAGCTTGGTGATCCAGTATTGTTTCTACCTTTGTGCAGGGTGACTATGTCTGGCTGGATCTGAAAACTGGTCGGGAGTTTGAGGTTCCGATCGGCGCGGTGGTCAAGCTCTGTGACTCTGGTCAGATCCAGGTGGTGGACGACGAAGGAAATGTGAGTCTTGAAACAAATGTTACACATGTCCTCAACATATTCATAATAAACACCCTCATGTCCTCTTCTACATCCACGAACTTCAACCTCAGCATCCTTTTACTAACATCATCTCAGTTCCTCCTAGATTTGTCCAAACCGTCACAATCTGCTTCCCTGCATTCATCTCCTAAACATCTTCCATGATCTGTTCCTCTGATTGATTCATTCCTGATCCTATCCATCCTAGTCACTTGCAACGTTTTCATTTCTGGCTCCTGTCTCTGCATCAGAGTCTCCAAAACAGCAACACGACTGCCCCCATCACACTCTTCTACACCTTTCCTTTCATTCTTGCTGACACACTTTGGACACACATCACTCCTGAAACCTCACTCCAGTGATTCAAACGCCTCTCCATCACTTTCTCTGGACTTTTGAGCCTAAGTCCTTAAAGCTCTCCATCTTCTTCAATTCTTCTCCCTGTAACTTCACGGTTCCCATTATTGGCAGACAGATAATCTGCACAACCAGAGTCATCCTCATACAACCACCCAATGTTACATTCTTCTCATCCACCAATCTCTTTCATGTGAACAGATGTCTTCACCACTGCACATCATTTGTTCAAGTCCATCACCATCTGTCCTACATTCCTATATTTATTCCTTATCCGTCAGGCATTGCCACAGGTGGTTTGACAGAGAGTTTTATGCAAGATGTCCTTCCTGACACAACACTGTATTTTCAAGGTATAGAGAGGTCCGTAGTTAGATAGTAGCACGAGGACCCACACTGGATTAATCTTATTGCACGCCCTGGGAAGCAAACCCCAGTTTCGTGTGTTCCAGTCCTACATCTGCTTCCCAGTTTTCCTAGACCCCTTATATTTAAAATTTCCATTCTAAGTTTTACAGTCCTGCCTTTCCTTTTCTTTCTCAGCCTACTAACACATTTTCTTCTCCTTTGACCTACTCATCGTTCACCTTTCAGCACATCCCCTCTTGGTTTGCCACACATTTGATTTGTCAGAGCTTCACCCCTGATGCCCTTCCTGACACAACCCTGTTTTTTATCCAGGCTGGGGACCAACACAGGGAAACCTAGACTTGTGCCTCCTTGCGGATACATAATTAGGCAGTAGCATGAACAGTCTTAACTAAGAACCCACACTGGATTCACCTCATTGTGTCCCCTGGGAAACAAATTCAGGGCGCCTGAATCCTCCAGCTGTTTGTCTTCTCCTTCAACTAACAATAGTCCAATTTAAACCTTGTTAACAACAACCAGTCGTGGTGGCCGTGATTGATCCAAGTTCTGGTCATAATAGATTTTATTTTGCATTCACTCAGTCTTGGGACCAGCACACGGTCTGCCTCCTTGTGATCTCATTCTACATTTGATGGGAAGCTTGAGATAAAAATCTCAAACACAAACACAACCGATTGTTTCATGACTGCGTGTTTCAGAAATGTCAAACAGACCTAGTCACGTGACAAATAATGGGACGTTAGCTTTAAACTAAACCCTATACTTAATTAGCATTTTCTTCCAATGATCTTCAGCATTTTTCCTAAACATTTGGGATGGACAGCTATGTTGTAGCACAGACACAATTGTGACACTGCCACACAGAATACAGCAATTCTATCAGCAAAAACTGAACCTAAAGGCTTCACAGTGGTTTTAGCTGTGTTATTTACATTTGGAAACGTTCATAGTTCTAGTCTGAAATGGTCAAGAGCTGCATTCATGTGTGGGTAAGGAATAATACTGAAAAGATGTGTTCAGTTTCTTTCACAGTGCTTAGAAATAGCAAAAAAAAAAAAACTGCCAATGAGGTAAAAATGCTTTTACCAAGAATTATTATTCTAAGAAAGAAAAATGAAGACACATTTTCTTGAAGTGGGATTTTTTTTCTACTGAAAAATCTTCTTGTTAAGACCTTTTTTCTTGCAAGACAAAAATGATTTTTTTTTTTATCTTGAAATGAGTGCCATTTTACTATAAAGATTTAATTTTGAGTGCAGAATACTTCAAAATTGCCATCTCCTCTTCTTTCCTGCAGCATGTCACCTATACTTTTCCCTCCAGGAGCACTGGATCTCCCCCCAGAATGCCACTAACATTAAACCGATGCACCCCACCTCCATCCACGGGGTGGAGGACATGATCCGGCTGGGGGACCTCAATGAAGCTGGCATCCTTCGGAATCTGCTCATCAGATATAGAGAAAAGCTCATCTATGTGAGTATTTTCACCATAACTACCAGGTAGTGAGCATCAAAACACAATTCTTCTTCTTTTTCTATAGCAGCTATCTCTTCTTAAATCTAACCCAACACTTGTGCTGATTTTATCTAAATGTCTTGCTTATTTCCTTTTACTTCCATCATTTTCTTCTTCTCTCTTCTGAAGACAAACTGTGGTGGAAGGGTGAGTGGATCCCTAACCTAAAGCATGACTACAGAAAGAGGTTCCCTTTTATAGCTGCACGCTTGTCAAACCTTTTGAGTCGTAAACTGGAGAAGGAGCGAGTTCGTCATAGTTACTTGTTGTTCAAATCATCTCATTGGACGTATCACGTTTGTGCAGCTCAAGTCAAACTGCTTTGTGTTACTGGCTCAGCTGTCTCACTCCGTCTTCCCGGTAACCAAGTTCAGCCCTGGGTGCATGCTGATTTGTTTCCAACATGGCCGTTCGCTCTCTTGTGGCGAACACTGATACTCTCTCATTGTCCGCCTTCAACATCTGAGCTACGAGAGCGCCGTCACATCATCACCCTCAGGAGCTGGCTGTTACCTCCCTGCAACAACAACAAAAAACAGTGTTTGACAGACATTCGTCGTTGCATCTTTTATTTTGAAGTGCTGAAACTGCACAGAACAGCGTGTCGTAGATGTGAGTGAATGCTCAGGAATGGTGTAGAAGCACTAGCTACGTTGGCATGGCCCCAAGTAATCGGGATAAACGCCTGATCAGAACAGAAATGCGTCATGTAAACACGCCTTTCGGAACACTCTGGCCCGATCAGACTCTTTCGGATCCAAATTTCTTTCCGATCAAGACAGGTGGGTTATACCGATGGTTGATCCGATCAAGCTGCATGTAAACAGACATTCTGATCGTGTGTCATTACCATAATCAAAACTAAATTCTTTAAGTCATCTTAAGTCTTTTTTGTTTTTTGCAGACGTACACGGGCTCCATCCTGGTTGCTGTCAACCCTTACCAGCTGCTGCCCATCTACACCGCTGATCAGATCCGCCTCTACACCAACAAGAAGATCGGCGAAATGCCGCCACACATCTTTGCAATCGCTGACAACTGTTACTTCAACATGCAGAGGAACAACCGAGACCAGTGCTGCATTATCAGGTATACAAAGGTTTGCAATACCAAAACAAACAATACAATATTTGTATCGTTTTTATGAGAAAACCTGAGATCAACACAAATAAATAAACCTTTAGTGGAATCTATTTTTCTTTAAAGCTGAAATTTGTATTAGACAAAATAAATAAAAAATTAAAACGTTTGAAAAAGACTTCTTGAGGTATGGCATGCAAATATATAAATATGGAATAAACCATACTTTTATTGAAGCAGTAGAGTTATAAAAAATGTTTCTAATGTCTTTTCCCGCTTTGACTGTCTGTAACTTCAGTGGAGAGTCTGGAGCAGGAAAAACCGAGAGCACCAAACTGATCCTGCAGTTTCTGGCCGCCATCAGCGGACAACACTCCTGGATTGAACAACAGGTGCTGGAGGCCAACCCCATTCTAGAGGGTGAGATCACATGACCACAACACGGATTCAGGTTAAAGACTCGCACACGATTGGGCCAAATTTGTTTTCCCACTTTTACCTGAGTCTCAGCTGTTTGTCCTGGGCGGGGTCAGACACCTGTCGGGTCTATATGACTGATCACATCATGTTTGTCTAAACCTAAGGACTCTATTGGTCTGGATGTGCCCTCAGGGTGCTTTCACACTAAAAACACTCCTGAACTTTGTTGTTATCAAACGAGAGAACTCTAGTTCATCAAAATAAGGGGTTTGGTTCACCTGGTACAATTCATTTCAAATGAGCTTAACTTTGGATCGAAGATCAAAAACAAAAATTTGAAGTAAAATCTGTGTATTTTCAGCAGGAAATAGAATATGAAGGAGTTTGAATCACTTTAAAAGCCAGAAAATAATTTAATAGCTTAGTTAACTGGGACAATCCGTGTTTTTCATTTGCATTCCTCCTAGCTTTTGGAAACGCTAAAACAATCCGCAATGACAACTCATCCCGTTTCGGGAAATACATCGACATCCACTTCAACAAAAGAGGAGCTATAGAGGGAGCCAAGATCGAACAATACCTGCTGGAGAAGTCCAGGGTCTGTCGACAGGTACGACTCTCTGCAAATGATCAAACCTCTCTCAGGTCGTTCTAAACCTGTAGTTTCAACATGTGACGCCTTCGTATCTTTATGCAACATTCTGTCTTTCAGGCTCATGACGAAAGAAACTATCACATCTTTTACTGCATGCTGAAAGGCATGACTGCAGAGGAGAAGAAGAAACTGGGGCTGAGCAAAGCCACCGACTACACCTACCTGACCATAGTCAGTGATGCTTCATCCGCACACGATCAAAGAGCTGTCATGTACACATACTCAACTGATTAACATTTCAAACTCACTTAACTGGATACAATTATTTTCTATAAATGATAGCATGACTTATCTGTGAGAAATTTGATTAAAAAAGAACAAAAACATCAGAAATCATTATTTCATCTACATTTCTGCGATTCTGCAGGGTAAGTGTACAGTTTGTGACGGCCGTGATGACATGAAGGAATACTCCAACATTCGCTCTGCCATGAAGGTACTGATGCGTTAAATACTTCCATTTTCCTCTAAAGTCATATTGAAACCTCATTCCTCTGGTGTAATGAAGAATTCTGTTGTGTTCAGGTGCTGATGTTCACAGACAAGGAAAACTGGGAGATTTCTAAGCTTTTGGCAGCCATTTTACACATGGGAAACCTGCAATATGAAGGTAGTAAGCTCTTTTATTTCCTATAGCTTCCATGGGTTTTAGAGTTTTCTCAAACTCACCTCTAAGCTTAAGACCTGTGCAGTTTTCCTTTGTTCCTGCTGCTGCTTTTTGTACGGTGGCTCGGAAGTGCCAATCACACTAACAAATGACTTAAAGCAAAAACATGTTAAAGATCACAACGGCAAATAAAAACTTGAAACAATAATAAAAACATTACAGTTTAGAAAAACAAAAAGCTTCCAGAAATTATTTAAAGGAAATCAAAATATTTCGGAAGAGAAAAGTAATTTCCAGAGATCAAAATGAAATGTTAAAAAACATGAGAAACTGGATTAGAAGTATTATGGGACCTCATTGATTAGATGAAGATTTTTGTCTATCATCTTAACCAAAAGTTTTTTGGAAAAAGTGATACTACTTTTGCTCTGTTCTGATCATAAAACCTTTATAAGTATGTAGACTTCAAGAAGGTATTTAAAAACCTGCAAAAGTAAAAAATCAGGAGTCTTCATCCAATCAGTGATGTCCCATACCACCTACCATTTCAGTTTCTCACTGGGTTTAATTTAGATTTTTGGAAATTACTTTTGTTTTCTGAAATGTTTCACTTTTATTCAGCTTCTTTCTTTTTGTTGTGTTTTGATTTCTAAAATCTTACGTCCTTTTTTTTATTAATTGTTTTTCTTTTTTAAATGTCGCTATGATCTTTAATATTTTTATACTTTGAGTGGTCTCTTGGTGTGATTTGCACTTCATGGCCACCTTAGAAATTTGCCTTTAAGTTGTGGGTGGGACTATTGCTGCGGAGCAACCCTACCCCCACTTCCCATCATCCATCTATTTACACGTTCTCCTGCTAGCAGGAATAGAGCGGAGCAGGGAGCTTGTGGCCCGCCTGTATTTTCTACGATCTTTGATTTACAGTGATTTGAATAAAGAAATACACTTTGAGCTTAATTCTCTTCAAATAAATTCTCCAATCATCTAAAAAATGCATCAAGAACATGTTAAAAACACAATTTTCATCCATGCGGGTTTCAACTTTGTTAATTTAGCTCCAGTTTTTTTCCTTTGACTTCCAGCTCGTACCTACGATAACCTGGACGCCTGTGAGGTCGTCCGCAGCCCCCACCTCACCACTGCTGCTACACTGCTGGAGGTAATTGTGTCTTCAAACGGTTGTAGTGACTCCAACATTTACCTGCTAATTATCAAACCTACAATCACTGAGGCTGAAGGTTTTGGTGAACTTTCCGTTGGATTGATCCAGAATTCGTGTGATTTGATCAGGTGGACTTCAAGGATCTGATGAACTGTCTGACCAGCCGAACGCTCATCACCAGAGGAGAGACGGTCTCCACGCCGCTCAGCATGGAGCAAGCTCTGGACGTTCGAGACGCCTTTGTCAAGGTGAGGCTCAAAGCTCATCAGATTAAAACTCACTTTTTATCATGAAATATTAAGACTTTCTTTAGGCTAGTTTCATGTGGCTCACAAATGAACAAAACACTCGTTCATGTGAAAACAAACAAAAAAGGAAACCCACATTTGAACCGTGTGAGTTACAGATCCTGGGCTCTGTGTGTGTTTGTTTGTGTGTTCAGGGGATCTACGGACGTTTGTTTGTGTGGATTGTGGAGAAGATCAATGCGGCCATCTACAAGCCTTCGTCCTCACAGCCCAAAGCTGCGCGGCGCTCCATCGGCTTGCTGGACATCTTCGGCTTCGAGAACTTTGCTGTCAACAGGTGAAAAAAAAACAACACAAAAACTGTTTTAAGAATCTGCAACAAAATAGACAAAAAAAAACCAAATCAATCAAAATCAAATCTAATGAAATATTATCCCAGAAGAAATTTGTCTATAAGAGCATAAAACATACAAAGTATTGAATATGCTGTGCTGGAGTTACGCACCTCTAAGAAAAAGTTGCTGCACAGTAACTCAACATCAGACGAGGTTAAAATCGAAAAAGAGATTTAAAACACCCATAAAACGTTAAGTTCAACATCTAAAATCTGTAAAGTCAGAAGTCCAAAAACACGAAGAAACAGCCTTTAAGATAAAAACTTTTAAAACAGCATTAGTTAAAAATCTTTATGTATATCTAATAAAGTACAACAGTTCATAATTTGGTTAAAATGGACTCCAGTGTGCTTAACCAGACTTGTTTAGTAGTGCAACAGATGTTGGGATAAATTACTTATTGCTCAATAGCGCCGCCCTCGTGGTCAGAGTTCATCTTCACTGTGCGGTGGATTGGAGGGTACGTTCTCGATTCTTTTTGCCTGTCCCCTGATCCAGGTCTCATATACCTCTGGTAGAGAAAAATACTCTGTTTTATTCTCAATTTTCATGGCGTTTTACGGCACGTGACTGTCCCAGCATGCAACAGGGCAATGCATAAGGTGATGTTGATTGTTAAAGTTTATAAGTTCACCTTCTCAAGCCTTCAAATACCCACTGTGATTATCTTTTGATCCAGTTTAAAGCATTCCCAGTGGTCTTTTAAGTACGATGATGCCATTTTTAGCCAAAATAGAAAAAAAAAACAGCATTTTCAGATCCACGATGATCCCAGATTTGTCTTTTCCCTCTCTTCCTCTTCCTCCAGTTTCGAGCAGCTGTGCATCAACTTTGCCAACGAGAACCTGCAGCAGTTCTTCGTCCGCCACGTCTTCAAGCTGGAGCAGGAGGAGTACAACCTGGAGAACATCAACTGGCAGCACATCGAGTTCACCGACAACCAGGACGCCCTGGACATGATCGCCA
The DNA here is from genome assembly GCF_002922805.2 of Oryzias melastigma. Taxonomy (NCBI): domain Eukaryota; kingdom Metazoa; phylum Chordata; class Actinopteri; order Beloniformes; family Adrianichthyidae; genus Oryzias; species Oryzias melastigma. The sequence continues at coordinate 4,831,348 of NC_050524.1, read as the reverse complement.
TCAAACCCATGAACATCATCTCTCTGATTGATGAGGAGAGCAAGTTTCCCAAGGTGCACCTGCTCAGTGTCTCCACCTTTAATATTAGATGTTCTCCCTCTGACATACAAGTTTAATTATTTGAATCTCTGCAGTTTGTAAATGACACAATAAATACATTTCACTAATTTTCTTAACTCTGTCTGCTTCTGGTTTGTCACTGTTTTGTTTTAGAGAACAAATGATAAGTTAATCTTAACCAGTTGACTAGTAACCAAAGACAGGAGAGTAGAAACATCATCCCTTCTGCCTCTTGCAGGGCACCGACACCACCATGCTCAACAAGCTCAACTTCCAGCACAAACTCAACACCAACTACATCCCACCGAAGAACAACTACGAGACTCAGTTTGGCATCCAGCACTTCGCTGGGGTCGTCTTCTATGAGACAAAAGGTCAGAGGTCGGCGGAGCAGAGGCTGATTTCTAAATGTCTTTTGCTTCACGCTCGCCACGGACAGAAACACTTGTTTTCATGCAAACCAGATTATTACCAGAGTCGATGCAAAAAACAGGAAGTCAGTTAGGAGAAAAAGTGGAAATATTCTTTGTTCTGCTGAAACACATTTGTTTGTTGTGGTTTTTTTTTTTGGCAGGTTTCCTGGAGAAAAACAGAGACACTTTATACGGCGACATCATCCAGTTGGTTCACTCCTCCAAAAACAAGTTCATCAAGCAAATCTTTCAGGCAGACGTTGCCATGGTAACAGACTCCTAACATCTACTTGCATGAAAAGGAAAAGCTACAAGAGATGCTTTGTGTTTTTATTTTTACACGAGAGATGAACTCTCTGAGTTTGATTCTTCTTCTCTGCTGCTTTTTGTTTTGTTTCCTCATACTGCAACTTTTACTTTGAAAAAGCCTTTTGAAGACAGATTTTAAAGCCGAAAGTTCAGGAAATGAATTCACTTGAACATCAGATTATTCAAAAATGATCATAATAGCAATTAAAAAGACATTATTTTAACCTTTTTGCTTTACTTAAAATTTACAGTAACATTACTTTGTGTATTGTTTGATTTTTACCTGAAATTTATAGATTTATTTTCAAAAATGCAACCAAGTATATCTGAGTCTCCTTTTTGGCATAATCCTGCGTTTTTTTTTCTCTGCATGTTCTTTTATCTTGATTTTTCTTGCATGGTTCGCTGTAACTCAGTAACATTGCTGTCTCCTGTCTCCCTTCTTTGTATTTGTGTGTTTGTGTGGCTTTGTGGTCTCTTTGTGTGCTGCTCTTGCAGTTTCTGTGTGGTTATGCTCCTGGTGCGACAGCTCTTTCCAAGGTAACACAAAAAGTTCCTAAAAGATCTCAGTCTCTTTTCCATTCTAGTTAATCATGATGGACTTCCTTTATATGAAGTTAGAAACAGTGTTCTAGCATGCACTTTTGTGGCAACATTTTTTTGCTAAATATTTAGAAGATTTTCAACAAAAAAACTCCCAATATTTCAGCTTTCAACCTTTACTAATAAAAATACATGAAAGTACTGCCCTCTGGTGGTCAAATTGAAATTTACAAACAGCACTCACTCTTTATGGATACAAAGATATGTACTTATACTGCCCTCTGGTGGTCAAATTTTGAAGTTACAAATTGAACCGTTTTTAGTTTTTCTTTAACAAAAGCAATTATGATGAGAAGTTGTATTTGTTTCATAAGTTAGAAGCAGTGTTGGGACTAACGCCGTTTAAGTATAACGGCGTTACTAACGGCGTTATAAATCAAGTAATTTAGTAATCTAACTAATTA
>NC_050524.1:4799824-4828606 GCF_002922805.2 Oryzias melastigma | reverse complement strand
AACAGCTGTGAAATTTCACATGTGACCACAAGAGGGCAGTAGCTCATTTGATATTTTGTCGTTTCAGAGCGAAAGCGGATGTGGAACCGGATGTACGCCTTCAAAATAAAACCACAAAGATAGATTAATTTTAAATTAAAATACAAAATTGAAGAATAAAATATGATTTTAGGTCATAATGTTCTAATCGATGGCAAATTGAAAGCAATTTTATAAAGAGTTGTGGGTTATTAGTCAAGCGTTGGGGCTGGTTTATTACATCTTGGGGACTAACATGCATAACATTTAAACAACTCATTTTCTATGGAACATATTTTAAAACCACATTTTTCTAGAGCTCCAGAACAAACTGAATCTACTTTAATTTAAGAATGGGAGTTAGAAAAAAGAATACAGGAAAAAGGGGATGTTACATCCCAGTGAGTCTGCATTGTTTTTGACAGATGTGTGTGTTGTGCATGTGTGTGTCTTTTAGGGGGCAGAGACCAGGAAGCGCTCTCCCACTCTGAGCAGTCAGTTCAAAAGATCTCTGGAGCTGCTCATGAGGACTCTGAGCGTCTGTCAGCCTTTCTTTGTCCGATGCATCAAACCCAATGAGTACAAGAAACCCATGGTGAGCAGCTGCACTTTGTAGAACTTTAACAGTTTGTTTTGGTGGATTTGATGGAGTTGGGGCCAATGGAAGATTAAACAAACTGGTCTCCTAAGGAGATTGGATTGATTTAAGTTAGTATTTGCTGTGATTTTAGTGTCAGTTTTTATGGATGTGTTGAACTTCTGCCTCTTAAAAGACAAACAAAAATTTCTAAAGCAGGTTTCTGCATTAACACTAGAGTTTTTCTTTGACCTGATCATTGAAAGCTTCTGCCACACTTTAACATCTTGGAGATGATCTTTCCAGGTTGATCAGAGGTTTAGGGATTTTTTGTGTTTTTTTTTCTTGCAGCTGTTTGACAGGGAGCTGTGTGTGCGTCAGCTGAGGTATTCTGGGATGATGGAGACCATTCGCATCCGTCGTGCTGGATACCCCATCCGCTACACCTTTGTGGAGTTTGTCGACCGATACCGAGTGCTCATGCCTGGAGTCAAACCTGCGTACAAACAGGTGCTGCACTGATTTAAAGAGCTTTATCTACATATAATTTCACTTTTAAACTTTTGTTTCTGCTCTTTTTCTGTGCTCTGAGGTCCAATATTTTTTTTTTTTACGTTGTGCAGCAGTGATAATGTTTATTTAACTGTGTTTTCGGAGATCCTTTTCACTCCATCCAACAGCTGATTGTTATTCTTGGACATACCCTCCACATTTGCCTGAAAAAACAAGATTTCTTTGGGTGCTTGTCCAGATTCCAATACTAACAAAGACTTTGAGATTCCTTTTTAACAATACAATCTAATTTAAAGTAAAAAAAAAGTTTAAACCTTAGGATTTTAGGACTTCAGGTTAACATAACATTAACATCAGGTTATTCTGTCATCAGGAGGACCTGAGGGGAACCTGTCAGAAGATCGCAGAGGCCGTCCTCGGCAGAGACGACGACTGGCAGATGGGAAAAACCAAAATCTTCCTCAAGGTAGTCATGAATTAAAGTCATTTTCATTGATATGCAATACATTAGTTTAAATATGTCAAAACTAAAAGTCAAAATCCATGAAAGAAGAGAAAAAACTACTTAAATGCACTGAAGATGATGACTGTAGAACATTAAGAAAGGACAGCAGGTGAGACTGACTGGAGGAGTAAAATCACAAAAGAAAACATGAAAAAAAGAAATCAAAGAAAATCAAACGAAAGGAGTTAACTTTTTTAAGAGGCTTGAAGTAAAACTCTTTCACTCTATTGCTGAATAAGGAGTGGAGACTTATTTTCATTAAATGGTCCAACAGCTCTGTGAAGATAAAGACTTGAACTCAATATTCAGGGAGATTTTTTTTTTTTTTTTAATCTAAAAAACCCATCTGAGTGTCATTTTTAGCTCGTTTCTGCGCGTTCGGATCAGTGATGGCCGCTGCTGTCCAGCCATGTCCATTTGTCCCAAAATGAAAACATGATCTGCTGATGTTTCAGCCTCTGTGGTTTGTTTTGTTCTATATGGAGGACCTTCTGTCAAAACAGACTTTTTTTTTGCTGGTTTCTCTATTATTTCAGTTCACTTTGACATTTTATTTTGAAAGTCAGAGTCAGACTTCCTGTTTCTTCTAAAGCTTTGAAGATTCTATTGAAGTAAAACATTTAGTTACTTTAGTCATCATTTTTTTTTTTTTGCCAAAGAAAAGGGAAAAAAATGTCATAGAACAGAAGAAAGAAGTAACTTGTGTTAAATGTTTTTCAGAAGTCTTGCATTGAATTTTGAAACCAGAAAAACATTTTCTTGACCAAAGATTGGTTCTAGGTCAGGGGTCTGCAACCTTTAGCACTAAAAGAGCGAACCTAAAGCAATTTTCTTACAGAACAAAACCCAGTGAGAGTCGCAAAGTTAACTCTCACTGTTTTTATGTCCATCAAGCCATTCCTTTATTAAATGTAGCTTTCAAAATTTTCAAAATAAAAGGCATGCTGCGTCAAAGAGGATTTTTTTTATTTTAAGAGCGTTGTCTCTGAAAAGCAGCTAGACTTAAAATAAAAATATGAGTTTACATTTATTCAAATAATAAAGCACTAACATTAAATCAAACCTTTTTACCATCATTTTGCTCAATCATCTGACATAATGGAGGTCTGCTGAAGCTCTCAGGGCTCATATGAGTTAAACAAATACTAATAAATCTATTCTTCAAAGACAAAGAGCCACAACAGTGCATGGGCTGCATGTGGCTCCGGAGCCTCAGGTTGCATTAAGTTAGTTATTGAGCATTTAGGTTCAATATGTTTCATTTTTGAGTCCAGAAAAACCCTGAAAGCTTAAAATAATATGTATATTTTTTTTCAATAAACACATAAAACACTGCACAAACTCCCACATTCTCTTCTTGGATCAACTCATTTGAAGTCACTTGATTCTCGCCCGACTCTCCTTCTGAACGTCCCTGTTCGGCAGTAATCTGCAGAGCGGAGCGGATCTCGAGCTTCTCTGGATTTCAGGTTTTTCTGTCGCTCAGCTGGACAGGAAGCAGGACAGGAAGGAGAAAGTGCAGCGGTTAAGATGAGGGCAGCACCCACACTTCCCCCACAGGACGCAGTCCCATCATTCACAGGCTGGATGAGCCCACAACAGGAAGAAGCTTTAGAGGGTCGGCTTCACTTCCCCGCTTTTACTTTGTCACAAAGTGTCATGCACATACGCTAAATATAAAGATTGGTGAGATTTATAAAATGGAAACTTCCTATGTTTATAAAGGAAAATATGATTTTTCTAACTTTATGAAGAGAAAAAATATTTGGAACATTTTTTTTCCAGTGAAGCCATTTACCAAAAGTATTTTTATTTTTAGTTGTGCTTCTCTGTCACTGCATACATGATTCCTCAGATCCAGAACCTGTTGCTTCCTGTCCGCCGCACGCCGTGGTCACGCCGCCATGCTGATGTCAGCGTTCAAACTGATGAGTCAGAGCGGAGGAAAAAAAAATCTGCTGACTAAGCTCATCAGAGTTTGTTCTCTTGTGGATTTAGGATCATCATGACATGCTGCTGGAGATCGAGAGGGACAAGGCCATCACGGATAAGGTCATCCTCATCCAGAAGGTGGTGCGGGGCTTTAAAGACAGGTGGGATCTGAAGAACCCGGTTTTTCAGAGACTCAAACATTCTGGTATTTTATTTTTCAATTTCTTCCATCAGATCGAATTTCCTGAAGATGAGAAAGTCGGCCGTGTTCATCCAGAAGACGTGGAGAGGCTACCACTGCAGGAAGAACTACGGCGCTGTGAGGAGCATCACCGCGTCCCTCCACAGCAGCTTCACCTAGAAGATGGTCAACCTTTCTTCTTCTTCTTTCCTGCAGATGCGAGCGGGCTTCTCTCGCCTGCAGGCTCTGGTTCGCTCCAGGAAGTTGTGCGCGTCGTATCATGTGGCCCGTCAGCGGATCACAGTCTTCCAGGGTCGTTGCCGTGGTTACCTGGTACGCCGGGCGTTCAGGCACCGGCTGTGGGCCGTCATCACCATCCAGGCGTACACCCGAGGGATGATCGCGCGGCGGCTGTTCAGGAGGCTGAAGGGCGAGGTAACGCTCAGCGGACCGGGCGGATGTGTCAACCATCATCAGATTTACTAACTTACAGCAGCACGAGTTTATAATATTCAGCTTTGTTTCAGGAAAGAAACAAGTATGTCCACTTTATGAAGATCAGTTTGCACAAAAACTATGAAAATATGTTTAAAAGGACAAAACTTTAGTTAAATATTTGAATGTTTGCTCTAAAATAAGTTTACTTTGAACACTTTTACTTTTAGTAAACAGAGTTTCTGCACACTAAAACACTCAAGTTATTTTTAACTCCATGGTTAAAAACATTTTTTGGTGAGTTAGTTTAATTTAGAATAAAAAATAACCCAATAACCAAAAAAGGTATTATTGCTCCAAAAAGTAATTGGGTCAGATTTAACAAATTATATAAAAATTGTGTGTTCTTGTGTTGCTGCAGGTGCTCTAAAACCATTTCAAAACATTCTTAGTTTAAATATTTGGAGATGTGTGATTAAACTTCATAAATATGTAAAGAAAATTGCAATAATTGCAGATAAAATGACGCACTGTTAGCTTCTGAAGCAGCTGAACCGTTTGAAGCCTCAGAAGCTTCTAGACGAGCCAATCTTAAGACTGAATGTCTTTGTGCTTCGTCACATCGGGAAACAGAAGATCTGACGAGATTCAGTAAATGATATTCTTTGAGGGTGTACTGTACTGCATCTTAATATTAATTTAAAGACGCAAAAACGTGAGGAAAACAAATAAGAAAAAGGAATAGTGTCCAGTGAATCTGAATTCAGATTCTTTTCTGGCATCTTTCTCATTTTCTCTTTATACATCGGCAAACACCCCCTAAAGTTATCTGACATCATTCCCTCATTAACAATATTCCAATAGGATTAGTCCAGAAATTGTCTTGAAAAAACCCAAGTGTTTTAAGAATATTTGTTTGACTCAACCTTTCGGACATCTAGAATCTCTCATATTTAAGTTTTTGACAATAGTTTAGAAGTTCTGCCTCTAATTGAACTCGTTCCGCTCTCAGTACCGCAGGAGGCTGGAGGCTGAGAAGATGCGTCTGGCGGAGGAGACCAAACTGAAGAACCAGATGTCAGCGAAGAGAGCGAAGGCCGAGGCTGAACGCAAACACCAGGTGAGTCCAATAAGTTCACTGATGCCTCCGTATGGAACCGTTTTCTAGAGTATTCTCAGTTTTAAAACAGATTACTTCAGCTTTAAGCTTAAAGGAAAAAAAAAAAGATCTCAAGGAAACATCCAGTTTGAGTTAAAGCAACTCAGAGGCAAATTTCCTGTTAAAAGACTTTGACGAAACTGATATTCACAAGATCAGCATCTTCAATATCCACATAGCCATAACATGACTTCAAATATTCCTTAACAAACTATCTTTCTAAATAATAATCAGTCCTTCAAGAATCTTTTCACTCATTCTGTCGGCAATATAGTCATCTTTATTGAACTTGATTCATAATGTACACTGAACTAAATGAACATGAATGTTTTACAAAATTATTTTAACTAAATTATTAATGTTGTCGAATATATTTCCTATTAGATGGTAAAATATTTATTATTTCTTTCACAAAAAAACATTAAATAAAATATCCATGAATTATAACAAAGAATAAATGTTGACTGACACTGTTTCTTCAGTCTTTCCCATGACTGCCATGTTTTTAAACACAATTCCTCAAGATCATTTTTGGTATTTGGTATTGAACCCAAAATATGTATATTCAGTAACACAAATAACCCCAGTAAATGAAAAATGTTTCATAAAGAATTTAACTGCAATATATAAAAATTAATTGCAGCATTGTCCAGTTTAAAGTAGCTTCTAGCATCTTTATAATGGAGTGCTAGCATTAGCGAGTTAGCTTTAAACAAACGTTATATCCTTCCAACACACGTTTCAATTGTCATTACATTAAAACAAATCGTCTGTGAGATCTTCAGGCTCAACATTCTCAACATTACTTTTAAAAAATAAAGTGTTTACTAACCTGTGATTTCAAATAGAAACACAGCACACGTGTTGGTGCTGGTAGCATTTGTTCTTCCTCTACTCCATAGAGCTGCGCGCTACGCTGCCACCTAGTGGACAGTCTTGGAATAGCAATAACTCAACGAATTGGAACGGAAACATATAAATCACAATAAAAGTAATTAAATTAAAATTTTAAAAAACATAAGGGGTTCCAGTTTTTACTTTAACCATTTTTCCAAGCCTCTACATAAAACTCTTCGTAGTGTTTGAACGTCTGGAGTTGGAGATGATGCTTTTCTGTAAATATTTATGAACAGCAGGCAGCTAAGTCAGCTTAATTTTATTTTTTTATGCAGATTTTTATAAAAACATGTCTGAAAAATCTTGAAGTTGCCCTCATTGTTTATGTTTGCTTGATCTCTGTCGATTTCCCGTTTCAATCCCCTCTTTTGTACTTTAGGAGCGACTAGCCCAGTTGGCCAAGGAGGATGCTGAGCGAGAGAAGAAGGAGAAGGAGGAGGCTCGGAGGAAGAAGGAGATGGTGGAGCAGATGGAGAAGGCCCGGAAGGAGCCCGTCAACGACTCCGACATGGTGGACAAGATGTTCGGGTTCCTGGGAACGACCAGCTCTCTGCCGGGTCAGGAAGGACAGGCGCCTGCCGGCTTTGAGGTGAACTAACTTCAGAAAACAAAATCAATATATATATATTTATAATTAAAAAGAACATTCCCAAAATTTGTGCGAAATTTGTCTTAAAATAAGACATAAAACAGCATGACTGTGATGTTCCTGATCTTCTGCAGGACCTGGAGCGCACGCATCATGAACTGGTAGAGGAGGATCTGGACGAGGCCCTTCCTCTTCCTGATGATGATGAAGAGGAGGATTTATCAGAGTACAAGTTTGCCAAGTACGCAGCGACCTACTTCCAAGGCACCAGCACGCACACCTATGTCAGAAGACCTCTGAAGCAGCCGCTGCTGTTCCACGATGACGAAGGAGACCAGCTGGTGAGAACACAGAACCAGATACTTGTGGTCAGAAAAACTGAAAAGTTACCCTTCATAAACCTGTGGTCCTTGCAGGCCGCTCTTGCAGTCTGGATCACAGTTCTGAGGTTCATGGGGGATCTGCCAGAGCCCAAGTACCACACAGCCATCAGTGACGGAAGTGAAAAGATCCCAGTCATGACCAAGATCTATGAGACGCTGGGAAAGAAGACCTACAAGAGAGAGCTGCAGGCGCTGCAGGCGGACGGGGAGGTGAGGAGGAGGAAGCGGACACAAGTGTTCAAGTCTTAGAGGAGAGTGGGCGTGGCTTCCTATGTAGTTTTCTCATTCCTCCAAAACTTTTCTACAAAAGTTCAAATAAAATGGATGACTTGATTTTCTTTCTACTCACGTCAAGATCAGCTGTTTTTACAATCACAGCAGCCACTGAAGCGACCTCCATGTTTTCTTTTCTTCTCTGCAGACGCCTCTCTCCGACAGTCACAAGAAAAACAGCGTTCGGCACAAACTGGTGTCCCTCACCCTGAAGAAGAAATCCAAGATCACAGAGGAGGTGAGAAGAACCATAAAACGCGGATTTATCTTCTGGTTGGTTCTCAGTTCTGGGGTTAAAGTGGAAAAACAATTCACGATGTGATGCTTGGTTGTCAGGTCACCAAGCGTCTCAACGACGGGGAATATGGTCTCCATGGCAACAGTATGCTGGAGGACCGGCCAACGTCCAACCTGGAGAAACTTCACTTCATAATCGGCAACGGAATCCTGAGACCCGGACTGAGGTGAGAACGAGTCTGAGTTCCAGAGTCGTTACGAGAGGTCATCCTAGAGTCAAGGTGATTGTACCATTGAATGGAATCAAACTAAATCTAATCATCCAAGTTAGTTAAAACTTTATTTAAAAAAAAATCACTTTTCATAATTTGAGCAAAATATGTGGAAACTCATTTCTCACTTCTTAAAAATATCTTTTAACAGTGTTCGGATATAAAAAAAAGTATTTACAGTTTAAGTATTTTAAATAAGCACTGTACATGTGTTTTAACCATTTAATCGTATTTAATTATTTACAAAGTTCAGATTCAAATGAATAAAATATTCATTTTAAAACAACTGTATGTCAGAGTTCATCTGAAAATGTGAGTTTTTATTAAATTGAATAACTGCATGTTTTTCTGCTTCCTGTGAAGTGAGTTAACCTTTCGGCGTGTTCGTGTGTGTTGATGGGTCAGGGATGAGATCTACTGTCAGATCTGTAAGCAGCTCACTCAGAACCCGTCTAAAAGCTCTCACGCTCGCGGCTGGATCCTCATCTCGCTGTGCGTCGGCTGTTTCGCCCCATCCGACAAATTCGTCAAGGTCAGGATCTGGAGAGTTCACAGCGTTTAGGATGTGTTTGGTTTCCTGAATGTGCTCTGAACGCTGCTTCTTCTTGTTTTTCTCTGACAGTATTTGAGGAACTTCATCAGCAACGGGCCGCCGGGATACGCTCCGTACTGTGAAGAGAGGCTGAGACGGACTTTTGTCAACGGCACAAGAACTCAGCCTCCGTCCTGGCTGGAGCTGCAGGTCCAAACTCCCATAGGAGTGTACATGATAAAGATAGCTGTGTTGAGTGGCTGGTCAGAGGTCCAAATCCCTGGTAGTATTTGTGCAAGAAACCTGGTTCTAGAGTTAGAGTTTTTTACTATTTGTAAGTTGAAGTGCATTTGAATTTTCCTTTCTCTACATTGGCTCTCATTGTAAATATATTTTTGGATAAAAGAATTCTGAAAATGTCTGTGATAAAATGATTATTTTTATACATATTTTATTTTTTTTAGGACAAACACAACATCCACGCTTTCTACTCTATTTATTTTCATTCATCTTGAATCTATCACTTCCCAGAATTTGGATTTTTGTAGATTTCTGAATACAACGACAGCATTTACATCCATTTTTTTTTTTGGCAAAAAAAATTATTACATTTGATTTTATCAAAGATTTGACAGAAAATACAGTTTAGGACACAAAAGTGTTTTTTTTAAAACATTTGATTAAATCCCAATATATATATATATATATATATATATATGTACATCAATATTTTTATGAGATTATAAATATTATAAATTAGAATGAATTTGATCTACACATGCTTGGTGTGACTGTAATATAAAAGAATAATGATCACATTTTACGTTATTTTAATACAGCAAGAAATTATTAAAAAAATTCACAACAATAAATCAATAAATGAGTTATTCTCACCATAAAGTTAAGAAAAATAGTAAAACTTTTCCCGCCAAAAGTGTTTCTGAGATTTCAAGGAGGCAGCCATTTTGAAAATTGCTGGAAACGCCCTTTTACTGCCCCTAGTGGAATGATGATAAACTACAGAATAGAAAACAGGAATGAAGTTATATAAAATGTAAAGTTTTGATGAAGCTAATGAGATTAGAGTCTCAGAAATGTGCGTAACATTTATGATATCAATGGTTATATAAAGTTAATGTATCTGACTGATGTTTTTACACATTCAGGCCACCAAGTCGAAGAAGCCCGTCATGCTGCCGGTGACGTTTATGGACGGCACCACCAAAACACTCCTGACCGACTCTGCCACCACAGCGAAAGAGCTCTGCAACGCCCTGTCCGACAAGGTCAACCTACGAGACCGTTTTGGCTTTTCCCTCTACATCGCTCTGTTTGACAAAGTAAGAACATCCAAACATTAGAACCTAAAAGTTCATCAACATTATTATTACTATGTTTTTATTTTGAACAGATAAAATAAAAAACTCCATAAACTAAAGTAAAATGATAAAGAACAATATTTAAAGGCCTTTTTAGTGACTCCTAGCCTCCATTTTTTGAAACTTAAATTTATACCAGACAAATTTTTTTACAGAATTGCGTCAAATAAACACTGAAAACTATGATGAAAAAATTACACATCAATGAATCTTGTTGGCGGTCTTATATCTATTAATTTCATCATCCTTTAGAGTTGTTTTTATTTTTCATTGATAATTTTGAATGTCTCTCCTGCAGTTATTCCAAAACTGAGCCCCTCTTGTGGAATTAAAGTTAGAATTTGTTCTTGATAATCATTATTAATTATTTATTTTCTCCGTAATTCGGGTGTCTTCCAAAATATAGCAAACCATAAACTTGTTTAGGTTATTCTGCATTCAGGTAGTGTTGAAAGATTTGTTGTTTTTCAAACGTTCTTATGTGTTTTACAAGTCAGACGGTCATTTTTCCAATCATTCTAACCCCACATGAACGCACCATTTCTCTAAGTTCGTGTTTTTCCCTTAAGGACATAACTTGCTGGTGTAAATGTCACTAAAATGAAATCAAAAGCCACAGTTTTGAAATAAAAACCTCCAAAATGTTCTGTTTTAAGATATATAAATACATTAAATGATCTTTTCATCCAGATTTTTCCTTCTCTTATGAGGTGGATTACCAAATACTCCATGCATCTGCTCCTGGTCCAGCCCTTCTGCTGAGTTTTGGGGCCCTTTGTGGCCCCAAAACAGTCAAAAAGTTTCCCCACCTGTGTTTGGGACACCAGAGAAGGCTCTGTGTTGGTTTAAAAAAATATTTTTGTGCAAATACAGGTTTAAAATTCAAATTATATGAATGATCATTTTCCGGTTCCAAACCTCTAACTAGACATTTATAGGTTACCAACACAGCTACAGGTCATTAATCATCATTAATAGATCATCTGTAAGTAGACGTAACACTATTTCTGTAATCTCAGTGAGATGACTTTCTGACCTCTTCTTGTCAGCAGTTTAAGTCTGTGATCTCCCGCAGGTGTCCTCCTTAGGCAGCGGGAACGACCACGTGATGGACGCTGTGTCCCAATGTGAGCAGTACGCAAAGGAGCAGGGCGCTCAGGAGAGGAACGCCCCCTGGAGGCTGTTCTTCAGGAAGGAGATCTTCACGCCCTGGCACGATCCAACCGAGGACCAAGTCGCCACCAACCTCATCTACCAGCAAATCGTCAGAGGCGTCAAGTTTGGAGAATACCGCTGTGACAGGGTGACAGCAGTTACTTCCACCAGCATGTCACATCTTCTCCAAAAGCTTCACATACGTCCTGTCATGTTGTTGTTTTTGGTTTAAAGTTCTTGCTGATGTTCCTCACTGCAAACACAAATGCTCTCAGATTTGTTTGATTCTGACTTGGTATCTGAAAGCACAAACCTGTTGGTTTCTGCAGGATGACCTGGCAGAGCTGGCCTCGCAGCAGTACTACGTGGACTATGGGTCAGAGATCCTTCTGGAGCGCCTGCTGAGCCTCATCCCGTCCTACATCCCCGACAGAGAGGTCAGCTCCTCCAAGACTGTGGAGAAATGGGCTCATTTCATCATGGCTGCTCACAAAAAGGTACTGCTCCATCTTAGAGGGGATCTACCAGTACTTCTATGATCTAAGTTAAAACTTTATGACTTTTTAACTTTTTGTATGACAAAAATTTGAATCCTGTTTATGATCTTAAAGACCCACTTCTAGTAACTTTGGTGTTTTAAACAGGTTCTTGTAGCATTTTTTCATGATGGAGGACATTTATTAAAAAAACAAGATAAAAATTGCATTTCTGAGTATTTCTTTATTCAAATCATTGTGAATTAGAAGCAGATTTGTTTACTTTTTTTTACATTTTAAGATGCACATTTAGTTGGATAGCATTAATCCTGTGAGGACTTCTAAGGATCTTTTTTTTAACACACGTCTCTGCTGGTCTCCAAAGGGCATCTACACCCAGAAGAGGTTCGACTCCCAGAAGGTGAAGGAGGAAGTTGTGGATTTTGCTCGCCACAAATGGCCTCTTCTGTTTTCTCGGTTTTACGAAGCCTTTAAGTTCTCAGGTAAGAACATTTCACTCTTCAGAACCCACTCATGAAATCATAATTACTTACACAGCAGAAATATGGAAGATAGATGTACATTTAAAGAGGTTATTGTCATGAAATTCCTCCATCAGTTTCTACTGGTTCATTTTCCGTTTGATCTAATCACTAATGCAGGATGTTTTGGTGGTTTGTGTTTGTCTGCTTTCTGTTGTCTCACTGCTGCAGCTGATAACTCACCTCTTTAGTCTAATAACAGATGTTTCAGTGTTTCTGTTTGTCTTTTCATTGACTCTGGTTCTTACATGGTTTGGTTCTGCTTTCACTTCTTTTCTTTGACTTTAAAGCGAGTTTTCTTCTCCACTGTCGTCCATTACTTTCTCAATATGGAAAATAAACCCAAAACCGTTCAATGTAAAAGTTTGTCGCTTAAATAAGCTGTCATTAGAATACAGTTGAAACAGTTTAGCCTCATTGAAATGATCTGGACTCAATTAGATTCTTAAAATAAATACATAAATAATGTTAGTTGGTTTTAGAATTTCAATTTTATAAATAAATGGTAACATTTGATTTAATGTTTCTGTTTCTTCTGCCTTAAATTGATCAAAGTTATAGTAGTGATTGTTTATTTATCTGCATGATTCCATAAAAACATCTACAGAACCTGCTGTACCCCTTCAGGGTCACAGGTTTGTTGCAGGGTAACACATTAACAGTTAGGGGCCATTTAAGCATAAAATTTACCCATGTAGCATGTTTTTGGACGCGGAGGAAGTCGGACAAACCCCAAACATACAAGAGAACACGCCAACTCTTCACAGAAAGAACCCACCTGGGATTCGAACCAGGCCCTTCTTGTTTTGAGACGAAAGTGCCAACCACTGCAGCACCATGCAACTCCAAGAAAAACTTAAAATTGTCTACTTTAAAATTCCACAAACTCAAATTTGAATTAAAGTATTATGCAATTAAAACATCTGAAAAGTTCTTCTGAATCAGTTCATCTGTAAGACCAACACAAGGACAACACGGACGCAGATTTATGTTATCTATGCTCTGGATTATCCATTTATCTTTGTTGTTCCTCGCAGGTCCTAATCTGCCCAAAGACGACCTGATAGTGGCTGTTAACTGGACCGGGGTTTACTTCGTTGATGAGCAGGAGCAGGTCCTCCTGGAACTCTCCTTCCCAGAAATCACTGCAGTTTCCAGCAGCAGGTGATGATATTATTTTTAAAAATTCTTCGTTTTCTTTAGTTTAAATACAATTTCAAACACATCTTAATAAATCTGATTAAATCTTACATTTGTAGAATCAGGAAAGCCTTTGTGTAGTTTTTTTTAATGTTTTTGTTGTTTTTTTTTTTAGGGGAGGAAAGATGCAGAGTCAGAGTTTCACACTGGCAACCATTAAAGGAGAGGAGTACACCTTCACCTCCAGCAACGCAGAGGACATCCGGGACCTGGTGGTGACCTTCCTGGAGGGCCTGAGGAGGAGGTCAAAGTTTGTGGTGGCGCTGCAGGACAACCCCAACCCTGGTATGTCCTTTGATGTCCTCTAAAGATCATTTGATCTATTGTTAAAGTGTTTCCAGTGCTTTTTAAATGATGATGATAATGATGATTTTAGCCCAAAAAAAAAAAATCTGTTGTTTTTTAGGACATAGTTTCTGTAGAGTGACAGGAGTACTTTAAAAAAAAACCTCTGAGTTGTGGGCGGGGCCGTTGCAGAGTGCTCAGAGCAAGAGGAGCTTTAAAGAGTATTTTTTACGCCACAGTTATGATATTTTTTAAACTGCCTTTTTTGTCCGCTCCTGATTCATTTGAATTTATAAATACTCAGAAATACATTTTTGAGCTGAATTTTCTTCTATGTCGTACATTATCATAAAAATGCCACAAAAACATATTAAAAACACCAAAAAAAGTAGTTTTGTAAAGAGTGGGTGTTTAATCTAAATGACTTCCTCCTGCTTTAACGTCATAGTAAAGTTTTAAAAAAATGGAGAAAAAAACACAGATTTGTGCTTTAGCAGAATTTGATCAAACTTTTCCAACAGTAAACAGTGGATAGATGAGATGTTTATGAATGAAGGTGGACTACGAATGCAGCTGTAAACACTTAAATTTGGACAAGAAATCCATCGCAAATTATTTTAATATCGACGAGCCGCTTTTCTCCTTCACAGTCTACTGGAATTACGTTGATCGTGTTAACAATTAAAAATGACAGTAATTCAAAGAACATAAATACTGGAACTCCGGTGTTAAAGAATTAATCTGTTTTATTGTTTCACCTTAAATAACTTTTCCTCTCATGTTATTTGTCTGATCCAGATTCATCCACAACATTTAAAATTTGGATCATTTCTTGTTCGTTTATCATCTTAATCATCAACTGTTTCCCTCTCGTCCCACAGCAGGGGAAGAGTCAACGTTCCTGGGCTTCCAGAAGGGAGACCTGATCATTCTGGACCAGGACACTGGCGAGCAGGTCCTCAACTCCGGCTGGGCACACGGGATTAATGAACGGACCAATCAGAGAGGAGATTTCCCGGTTGACTGCATTTATGTCCTGCCAGCCATGACCCGACCTCAGCAAGACATCGTGGTGAGGCGGAGTGTTCTGATTTAGCTCTTTTCACTCAAATTCAGAAAATATTTTCAGAAACTTTCACTTCATAAAAAGAGCTATAAGATTTCAGAATTATAATCTTCAAATGAAGCAAATAAGCAAACCAAAACAGTTGAAATATCTTTATTCTGTAAAAAAAAATATGCTGAAAAGTTTTAATTAACACAATAATTATAATTATCATCATTTTTACAGTCCAAAGCACTTGTGTTTGTTTTTTTTTTTTTAATTTAAAAGAAAAAATTAAAGTGATGAAAGTAATGAGTCACTGGTTAACATCAATCAACCATCAGGCGCTGATTACCATGACACCGGACCAGCGGCAGGAGAGTGTTCGGTCCTCGCAGATCATCCTGCCGGAGACAGAAGGCAGACTGAAACCTTACACGCTGGAGGAGTTCTCCTACGACTACTTCAGGTACCTTTAAAAATCACACTAACTTTTTTCATCATATTCCTGTTAAAACTTTAAAGGGTAACCAAACTCTAAATTGACTTTTTTTGGCTGCTTACCTCTATAAACGGGGCTTTAAAAGTTCTGTCTTTTGGTCATTTTCACAATTTTGACAAATTAAAATATATTTTTTTTCAATTCTTAATGATATAGTCAAAACTACCTGTGTGCTGCCTCCTACAGGTTGAATTGAGGTATTGCAGTTGAATTTCGTGATTGGTCAAATCATTTCAGTTC
Organism: Oryzias melastigma; assembly: GCF_002922805.2. Lineage (NCBI taxonomy): Eukaryota > Metazoa > Chordata > Actinopteri > Beloniformes > Adrianichthyidae > Oryzias > Oryzias melastigma. Next base: position 4,813,279 of record NC_050524.1, on the reverse strand, counting down.
CACGTCATTTCAGAAGTTCCACGTCATGATCTGCAGCTCCAGTAATGATAGTCCTGTTAACCCAGCCCCGCCCCTCTGACTGGATGTTCAGATTTTGGTTGTGGGTGGAGTCAGCCTCCAACTTCCCTGTTTGGTTACCCTTTAAGTAAAGCTGCAGATTCAGTGTATTTTCCTAAAGATTCTATTAAATCGTTCTCATATTCTGGAGTTGAAGATGCTCAGCATGTTGATTTGTTTTGACGCGAGCTGCATTTCTGCAGGCCTCCTCCTAAGCACACTCTGAGCAGAGTCATGGTCACTAAGAATCGCGGGAAAGATAAGTTGTGGAGCTGCACGAGGGAGCCGCTCAAGCAGCCGCTACTGAAGAAGGTGGTCAACCATGAGGACCTGGCTCAGGAAGCCTGCATGGCTTTCATCGATATCCTTTGAACTGATCATTTAGGACCTACACATTCTCACTCCCAACTTGTCATTTATGAATATAGGGTTCAGGTGCCCTCCGAGTCACTTTTTGACATTTTGGGTGTCCCCAACTCATGGTTTTTTTGACGTTTTGACTGTTCCCGTTAAATCAGGGGTCCCCAATCCTTGGAATGACAAACCGCTACCCTAATCTGGTACCAGTTCCGCGTCCCGAGAGTTGGGAACCCCTGATTAGTGCTCGTCTTTTCTTCTTTGGCCCGATTCCAAGTGGTCCTCGGACTAGTATCGGTTCCCAGCCTGGAAGTTGGGGACCTCGATTTAATCGGAACAGCCAGCACGTCAAAAAAACAACGAGGTGGGGACCCCCAAAACATCAAAAAGAGACACGGAGGGGGCCGGAACCGTACGTCTATATATGACAAGTTGAGAGTGAGAGTGCATCGTAATGGCCCACTCTGGGGAAAATTGTTTTTTTTTTTCTTGTGGCATTTTTCTGATAAAGGATGACGAATATAAAGAAATTGAAGCTCAAATTTTAATTTCTGAGTATTTCTTTACTCAAATCATTGTGAATCTGGAGCAGATGAAAAGATAACCGGGTGAATTTCTTGACTTCAAACCCACCTATGATGAAGTACATGGGCGACTACCCCTCCAAGAGGACCCGGTCCGTCAACGAGCTGACAGACCAGATCTTTGAAGGGGCGCTGAAGGCCGAGCCGCTGAAAGACGAGATCTACTGTCAGATCCTCAAGCAGCTCACGGACAACCATGTCAAGTGCGTTGGTGAATCCTCCCTCAGGTTGAGCGATGCTTTGGAGACGCTGAGCGCGTTCTGTGCTGCTGCAGGTACAGCGAGGAGAAAGGCTGGGAGCTGCTGTGGCTGTGCACCGGCCTGTTCCCCCCCAGCAACGTGCTGCTCCCGCACATCCAGCGCTTCCTCCAGTCCAAGAAGCACCACCCGCTGTCGACAGACTGCATGCAGAGAGTCCACAAAGCTCTGCGGTAAAAGCTGAGCCTCTGTCTGCTCCACGAGAATCCTCAAAGACAGAAACAAAAACAGAATAAAAACATTTTGAAGCCATGTATTTTACACATTAGCATTAAAGCCAAGCTAACATGTCTGGTGTTTATAATGTTAGAATTGTTCTTGTCTTGGTGACAGAAATGGATCCAGAAAGTATCCGCCTCATTTGGTGGAAGTGGAAGCCATCCAGCACAAAACAACCCAAATCTTCCACAAGGTCTACTTCCCCGATGACACGGATGAGGTGCGGCACACTTAAAACAACCTATAAATGTAAAAAAAAAAAAAAAAGTTTTTTAAAAACTCAGAGATTTAACCCTAGAGAACTCAAGAAAATTTTTTTTCCAGGGTTTTAAAGTTAATATACAGTTTTTTTTTTCATTTTGGATAACAGCAGTTAACAGCAGCCAAAAAAAATAAAAGTGAAAAGAAAACATTAAAAGATAAAATAAATAAAAAAGATTTGACCCCATGGGTTCTGCAGGGTAAGTTTGTGTTTTTTTTTTTTCATCCTGCAGGCGTTTGAGGTGGAGTCCAGCACCAAAGCGAAGGATTTCTGCCAGAATATCTCCACCAGACTGCTGCTGAAATCCGCCGAGGGCTTTAGCCTCTTCGTAAAGATCTCAGACAAGGTCAGAGGTCAATCCTCACAACCTTAGAAGAAGAAAGACAGACGAGAACGATGAGTTCATTTGATGTTTTCTGTCCTGCCCTTTTGACGATTCATGTTTCACTAACTGACTTTTTTATCCTGAAAATCAGAGCCGAACAGTTTGAAACACTTTTGTTTTAAAGATGCTAACTTTAATTTAACCCAAATGTAACAAAAGTCTACAAACAAAATTTATTTTTAAAGGAGGTGTTTTCAACTCTGAAGAACACATTCTAAGCTTTTAGGGTTATGTTGTCTGTAGACGGATGCATTTGATTAATTCTTTTTTTTATTAATTGTAAAAGTAATAAGTAAAAAACTTTTTTATCTTTAGCTTAAAGGTTTAACTATTAAAGTACCACTCCAATGAAAATCATGTGTTTGGTGTTTCTAACGTGTTCTTGCAGTTTTTTTTCGGATGATGGAAGACAAATATGCAGAAAATTAAGATAAATTTGCATTTCTGAGAATTTCTTTATTCAATTTGTTGTAAATAAATTGAATAAAGAAATGCTGTTTGAAAAATAACTTATTTGCGATGGACTTGTGAGGAGCTGTAAGCTAACGATAGAGCGTGTAAACAAAGGGATAATGGGAAATGAATGCAGGCTTACTCGGCTCCAACAACCCCGCCCACAAATTTCGAATGAACTCCTGCAGCTCTGCAGAAACTACGTCCTAGAAAACAACACAGATTTTTTAAAAATGTTGCTCAAAAATGACATAAACTTAATTAAAAGACCACTGAGAACAATTGTAAAATAGATCAATAGATAACCAAGTGGGACTTTTAACTGAAAAATCAAAAGGGAGATCTTTTTGTTTAACAGCTTTACTTACAAATGTATCATTTTTGATGTGAAACGTTTTAAAAATGCCTTAAAAAAGGTACAAAAATATGGTTTTGTCTTGAATTCATGATACTTTTTGTTGAAGCTGCTCCAGTCCCTTACTGACATGTTTGCTTCAGGTGATCAGTGTCCCGGAGGGAGATTTTTTCTTCGACTTTGTCAGACATTTGACCGACTGGATCAAGAAATCCCGTCCAGCTAAAGACGGTTGGTATCTGCTTCACTTTCACCTCTAAAATTCCGAAAACTATTCAGACGTCTGACTCGATCCTTGAAATTTGACTTTCTAATTTGGCTTTCTCTACTTTGATGGAGAAGATTTTCTTTTCTCCCTAAATATTATTGATTTATCTTGAAAATGCGGTAGAAAAACAGCTTTTCCAATGTGTCAGAATAACCAGTAGAAATCGATTCAACTGTGGCTTTAGCCTGTAAAAATGATAAAAAAAAATATATTTTTGTAATTTTATATTTGATTGTTGCTGCTAAGAGATAAAAAAAAACCTCAATGGTAGACACACACAAAAAATTGATTTTGCATCTACTTAATAAAGAGATACAATCTCTAAAGTGGTTTGTAAAAAACATTGTTCCAGTTTCCAAAGTTAAAGAATAATTACAGAGTCATTACAGGGTGAAATAATTTTACTTTTAAGCACAGTTTCTTAGATCCATTAGACAAAACACACAATCCGTGATGTACTAGCTTTTAAAACAACAAGTTTTCCACGCGGTAATTCAAAAATAAACACAATGTTAGATAATTATTCTCAAATAACAAAAATAACATTATTTTAATCTAAATAAACACTTAAAACAACCACACACATGTGCAGTTTGGGGTATTTTAGGTGTAAAAACACAAATTTCTCCATACTGAAATTCATCAACCAATTGGTGCAGTTGGCACTAAAATACAATCAAAACTCATACATTTTAAATGAAAAAGCATTTTTTTTCCAGATTCCATGTTGTTTCTTTGTCATATGAGGTCGCTCACCAAAAAACTTCAAGCATCCGATCCAGTCCATCTGTCAAGTTTTAGAACGTCCTTGTGGCCCATGATTAAAAACTACTAAAAATCACTGCAAATAGTACACAAATGGCTAATCCATAATTAAGCTTCAGATAATGATAAAAATGAAGTTAATTTTAAGACTTTTAAAGGGATTTTATTGCAGATTTAGGTGAAATTTACCTTCATATTTAGAAATAAAACTCTCATTGTGTCCACTTTAGTACTCAAAGATAGATTATAGAATTGTATAGTAATATATTTGCAAATAAGGAATGACAGACTGTAAATGTTGAAGGAAAAAAAAATCCATCTTTAGTGAGTTTTTTTTCCTTTTGGCCAACAAAGTTTTTTTGTATTTTGAAAAGATTTTAAATAAAATTTTTGAAAATTGATCTAATTGCAAATGTATAATCCAAATTACAGCCATTTCTACTATTCAAGCAACTACAGCAGAACCCATTTAATGTTTTAAAATGTGTTCTCCATGTGAATCATGGTGCAGAAACCAGTGCTGAGTCATCACTAAATAAATTCTCTTTTTATAGTTTGTGATTTGAACCCATACTCCCCCAGCGTGGGACAGACACTCTACCACTTGACCACTGAGCTAATCTGTATTTGTATTTGTACTCTATTTTAACGAAATAAAAGTAATCTCCAAAAACTCCACTGCTGAATCTGTTTCTGCTGGTTATTCCGGCATATTGAAAGGGCATTAAAAAAGTATCTGTTTTAAAAATCTCAATAGTGACCCCTGTAGACTAAGAATAAAAGTGCTTTGTTTTACCTCCAACTCTGCAGGAATCGTCCCCTCTCTGACCTATCAGGTGTTCTTCATGAAGAAGTTGTGGACCAGCACAGTTCCAGGGAAGGACTCCTTTGCAGACTCCATTTTCCATTACTACCAGGTCATTCTTATCACATTTATTTTCAATGATTATCTTTTTTTTTAATATTCAGACTCACCTGTTTTTATGGATCTTATGTTAGGAGCTTCCAAAATACCTGCGGGGCTACCACAAATGTTCCAGAGAAGAAGTGTTCCAGTTAGGAGCGCTCATCTACCGTGTCAAGTTTGAAGAGGACAAGTCCCACTTTCCTACAATACCCAAGATGCTTCGGGAGCTGGTGCCTCAGGACCTCATCCGCCAGATGTCACCAGATGACTGGAAACGGGTAAAAAAGCTGAACCTGTCTGAAAAAACATCATTTGGGTTTGAATTATCTTAACAGTCTAATCGTCTCAACGTTTGTGACGACGACTTCAGTCCATAGTGGCGTACTTCAACAAGCAGGCGGGAAAATCACGAGAAGAAGCCAAACTGATGTTCCTCAAGATCATCTACAAGTGGCCGACTTTTGGCTCCGCCTTTTTTGAAGTCAAGGTGAATGTCACTTCCTGTTAGTTCCTTTTCATTTAGGAGCAAAATCTTAACATGGAAATTTTTGAAATTTCCATTTAAATGAACTTCTCCTTTACTTAGGAGGTCATGTTTACTGTGATTTACAAAGTTGTTTTAGAAAATAAAAACATGCTGTTGGCAGAGCAGACAAACACCCCTGGAAAAAGTACTTCTTAATTTATCTTGTAGCGTCAGTGAGGGATTGAGTTATTCTGTCCATTTATTCTGAATTTTTCTGCTGAAAGTAAACTATATAAAACTGTCAGCTGCTAATTTTTCCACACTTTTTTTTTTTTAATTAACATTAAAATCACATAAATGTTTTTCTTTATTATACCAATTAAGCAAAATTCTGTCTAGAAAAAAGATAAGAGATTAAATTGATTATATTTTACCTGCGCTGATAACATTTTCTTTATTTTTTTTTAGCAAACTACTGAACCCAACTACCCAGAAATCCTGCTGATCGCCATCAACAAGCATGGAGTCAGTCTTATCGACCCAAAGACAAAGGTTTGTCTTCTACCCATAATCCTCTTCATCCTCACATGTGATCTCCAATCTGCTTTTATTTCAAATGAAACAGCTGGGGATGTTTGTTCAGATATCATTGAATAAAATCATCAGAATACACCACATTTTTAGTCCTGTTGTCAAATGTACGGTGGCCCTGAAGCGCCAATCAAATCACTTGATGCAAGAACATTTTAAAAATCACCATGATAATTTTAAAAAGTAAAACAAATAATAGGAAAAAAAAATAAAAAATCCTTTCAGATTTCATGACCTGCCACTCTGCTGACTCATTTGCCCTCCCCCAAATAAAATGTTTTAGGTCAGCCACTGTCGGAAACATTTCATTTGTATTTGATTTCATTTTTAATGGAATTATGTTTTGGTTTCTGGAATTTTATTTGATTTCTAATATGTAATCAAGTGATTTGCACTTCAGGGCCACTGTACAAACCTCAGAGCGGCTATGTCTCCCCACCCGAATGATCCGTTCTTTCAGTTCTCTCTGACCTTCATGCCCTTCAGTCGTCAACATCATCATGTTTCAGAATTTTAGAGCCTGGTGAATTTCCAGCATGAATCGCTCCATTTCTCAGAACTGGGATGTGATTCTTGACAGTTCTTTGAAAGACTATTAAAATCAACTTAAATTAGTCAACTTTTATCTTTTATGACTTTTCCTGATTAAAATAGAAGAAAATTGAAGTAAAAGTAATCCTACAAAATTATTTTCAATTTAACCAAGAAGAAAAAAGTTTGAACAAACTTGGTCCATCACTAACTTCACTTTATTGATCAGTTTTAGTTTTTTGTGTTATTGGATTGACAGTTTGGGCGTGGTCTCTTCCAGCCACTTAAATTGAGCATGTGTTGTATCCGTCTCTTTGTTATGATGCTTAAACTAATGAATTTAGTCGGAGTCACACTTTTTCTTCAAAATTCATGTGTTTCCTTTCATCTAGGAATCCCTCTAAAGACTGAAAATTTGGCTTTTTTACTTTGTAAAAAAATGTTATTACATGTTACCAAAGCTCCAAATGGCCTTTCTCAGCTTCCATTCTTGTTCTATATTTAAAAGTTGTTCATTTTGACTTTTCCGTCTTTTAGATATACAGAAGCTTTATTGTCACTTGCCTTCATATTGCAGACTAAGTGAAATTGCGTTTCCTGGGATCATGAGAGTGAAAAGTTAAAACAATAATATAAAAGTGTTAAAGAAGAACCTAAAATACAAGTGAAACGCTGATAAATACACATAAAAGGTACAAAAGGGAGTGAAGAAGGAGTGACCCCACTCACCCCAACTCTACCCCCCACCCCAAACTACTTCCCATCTTCGATTGATGCTCCCCTAAAGATATCACAGTATTTTCTGCCTAGCCAGTCAACAGGTCCAAACATGATGCCGGCTTCAGGGGGACTAAAGATAGACAGATCAGATTAGTTGTTTTGTTTATTTTGTACTGATCACTGAACCTCCGTGTAGGACATCCTGACCACTCACCCCTTCACCAAGATCTCCAACTGGAGCAGCGGGAACACCTACTTCCACATCACCATCGGCAACCTGGTGAGAGGCAGCAAGCTGCTGTGCGAGACGTCCCTGGTAGGTGATGGCAGACTCCACGAACCGGAAGATTGTGGGTCAAACAGAGACAAACTCCCCCATCCGTCTGTGTTCTCACCTGCAGGGCTACAAGATGGACGACCTGCTGACCTCTTACATCAGCCAGATGCTGACCACCATGAACAAGCAGCGCTCGGGGCGGGGCCACAGCAAGTGAACGTCTTACTGGCAGGAGGCCACCGAGCTCATCCGCTTGCTGCGCCCCATTGGTCAGCACTGCAGCTGGGGGTGGACCTTCGCCCATCAGCTGTGGTGGATGAGCCGCTGTCCTTCTGCGAGTTCAGGCGGGTCGGAGCTCACCGCTGAGAGCTCAGCGGCGAGCAGCAGCAGCAGCAGCGACCCCGGCGAAGGCCCCAGTAACTATTACCACTACAGTTTCAATGAAAACGACTCGTCCAGTGAGGATGACTACCTCTGACAACACAAACTCTCCGTCCGGTTCGTTCGGGTTTGGTTTACGGTCTGACTTGATACGTTTTTTTTTTATTTTTTTCTCTATCAGAATTCAAACTATTGCTGGTCCATCAACTGACAAGATGGCGCCTGACATCATACCCTAACCCAAAAGTATTTCACAAAAACTTTGATTAAAGCTTAAGACAGGAAAACCTCTGCCAACAGCTAAAGTAAAGCGATATGGGAGGACTTCCGGTACTGACTGGTCATTTCTGCAGCCGGGTCCTCTGGGCCGCATCACCAAAAATCTGTTTCGTCCTCTTCTGTTTTCTAAGTTCTAAGAGTGACGTTTGGTGAAAATAAGAGAACTAAACTCCATAAAGCTGACAACATCAAAGAGTTGACCTTTTGGAATGAAAAGATTTTTAAAGCCCTTTGATGAAATCCACATTAAGCAATTTTGTTTTTATGAGATATAAATAGTAAATTATGATATTTTGGGTGAGCGTTTGCTTGTTAGTTAATATTGATATGAGACTTAAAAAAACAAAAAAACAACGCCTTATTTACCTAATGTCTCAAATTTGATCCACATATTTTTAACTTGGTGTATTTATTTTAAACAGATTTAATTATCAATAAATGTTGCATTCTCTAAATACAGCAATTAGTCATTTAAAAATAAAAGAATAACAATGGATGACTTATTTCCACCATAAAGTGGAGAAATTTTGTTAAACTTTTTCCTGCCAGATTGTTGAAGTTTAAATATTTTAAATAAGTATCTACAAGGTCTTTTACCAATGGACTAAAGTCTATTGAATACAATTTAGATGAAGATTTCATTATTTGCCTTACATTGTTATTACATATAATGAATAGAAAAACTGTAGTGAGATGTTTTTTTAATCACTGCAATTAGATGTACAAACTATTAATATTTACATTTCTGGATATTTATTTTTTATCTTTATGGTTTTCAATATTAACAAAATTTAAATGTACAGAAAAAAGTGAACATAGAAACTGCTAACTCATTATTTGATCATTTTCTACAGAAAAGTTGATGGAGATTGTGAAAGCTTGTCTTTGTGAAGCTCTTACTTCAGCTCAACTTCCTCCAGAACAAGTTCTATCTTGGTTGTTTGATGTTCTCACAGGAAACAAAAACCAACGAGTTTCTGTTCCTCTTCATACCTGCTCTGTGTCAAATCTTTTCATTCTTCAGGGACATTTTTCAGAATAAAAATGTTCCTAACCTCAAACAAATTAACGACAAATATATGAACTAATTTATGTAGAAAGTCTTTAGTTTGTAAAGCTGCAGAGTTTTTGTCTTACCCGGAAGTTTGATTATTTCATGCATTTCTTGTCGTTTGTGTCATTTCAATGTCTTTGTATTTATAGCAGATACTATTTAGCTGTGACATGCAACTCACCTGAAACTTTTTGATGCTTCTGAGAGCACAGAAATTTTGTTTACTCTTGTCTTTGGATGTAGGTCAGAAAAACAAAACATCTCACATGTTCATGCAGGTAATAAATGATAAATGATTTTTCTAAAATTGTATCAATGATTTTTTTTGTTAAGTCTTTAATTGTTTGCCTGAATGCCTTAAAGTTTTGGTTTTAGATTTAAAAAAAAGTTTCATTCAAAGCTGCAAACATATTTTTAAGTTAACCACATGTCAGCTTCAGCGTAAAAGTTATTTGAATTTTAAGGAGGTGTAGTAAAAACAAACAAAAAAAACGTGTGAGATGATGAATAATTAAGGGAATGTTCCTGTTTACTGATTTTCACTCACAGATTGATGCGTTCAACTTTTTCCAGATTTCTAACAAATGAATTCTTGCTGTTAAATAAGGTTTTGCCACAAAGACTCGTTTTGTTTTGCTGAACCCTTAGCAAGAAGTAGTAGATTTAAGATTATTTTACTAAATACATTTGAATATAGCAAGTAGACCCTAGAGCATGTAGTGTAGGAAATATACGGATGAAATACTTCTTAAGATTCATTTCGAACATTTTAAGTTTATAGATCATTTATTAACAGTATTTGTACTTGTTTTTAGTATAGAGTAAGTATACTTGTAGTAAACTTGGACTACTTTTTGCTAAGGGAAGGTCATTTTGTAAACCCATCATTCTTAAAGCTTCTGTTTTGTACGATGAGAAATCCTCAGATCCAAACTGTGCCAATCCAATCCATTTGTTACAGCAGGTTTTGTGAACTAGTACAGCCTCTTTGTGTGTTGTTGCTGCTGTCACTCGCCCCTATTTGTCACCATACATAGTTCAATGTGACACACACGTTTACAAGAGTGTCTTTGCACCGTTTGTGATGTGTATCCGTTTTGACTGATGCTTGTGCTTAATAAATATGCTGTGTCACACCATGGAGGGATGCTCTAGATTGGACCAATGTTTTTCTTGCGGAGTAAGTGAGAGAGGAACACATTCTATTGTTAACTGCAAATGTGAACTGACAAGATAAAGCATTGTCTAGCAAGATTGTAATATATTTATTCTCTGTGAATCGATCTAGAGGAGTCCCATCAAGAGTGGAGACTTTGAGAAGGTTTAAAGTAACATCTCCGTTCTTGCCAAACCACATGATTTTGATTTAGGAAACATCTAGGGTCAGTTGTAGATTAAAACTACACTGCAACTTTTTTTCCCCACTTTGTTTGGTTAGGGGGTACGAGAATAGAGGACAGTGTCATCAGCATAGAGGAGGAGTCTCCTACAGAGAGAGTTGTGTTGTTAAAGTAGATTGAGAAAAGGGTTCAATTCAAATTTTCACTTTTATTTTATTTAAGTTCTTGCATAGTTCAAGAAAACTTGACCCTCATGCTCTCTTATGGGGTCCAGATGACAGAATCATGGGAAGAGAGCATAGACTGTAAAAATAATTATTATTAATATAATTATATAATTATATTATATTATATATAATTATTTTATACACAGTCTATGGAAGAGAGCCGGTCGGCCCACTTTGTGCACCTGATAGTTTTTAATTGCATTATTAGGTATTTAATGAGCTTTCAGAAGTTTGAATCGACACACCTGAAGGTCTCTTCCAGTTCTCCAGACAGGGTCAAAGATTCTCCTGGTACTGCAGAGAATACAAATAACACACAAATCAAATGTTTACCAGTCAAAACAGATAAATAAATAAAGTATTCTGAGATGTGGCTCCATGCTGAACCTTTAATCTGTTAACCAGGTTCCATGTTGAACCTTTCAGCCTGAGATCAAGGCTGTTGTTAGACAGTCTATCCAAAGAACACACTTGGTCATTGAACAACTTTTCATTTCTGTAGCATCAACCTAAACATTGTTCTGTAGAGATCATCACCAAAACCATCAGGGTGAAGTGAGTCAAGAAAGAGCTTCTGTTTCTCAGCTATAAATATTGTCGGAATAGAGACGTTATCATCATCATCCACAAAACACGACACATCAACCTCTCCTTTTCTTCTCTATCCTTTTAAAAACACAGTGAGAAAGACCGAGGACACTCACACAAAGCAGGTAGAGGTCAGCTTGAGCTGTCTGTCTGCTCCAAGCTGGAAAAATCCACATGACCTCAGACCTGAAGGTTTCCTACAGGGATTCATACTAATTAGTAAAACAAACATTTTCCAGTAAAATGACAAAATAACATTTAGTGCACAATCTGTTGCATGTGACAGCACTCTGAAGCTTCAGGGTCGTCCGTGTGGTGCAGCTGGATTTTATGGAACATAAACAATAAGAGCTTAAATATCGGCTGTTCATCCTGAACTCTGTAATCTACTTCCTGAGTAAAAACACATTTCTGAACAGTTTCAGCTTGAACAAACAGACTGACACGTTTCTCTGTAGAGTTCTGATGCATCACATGATCTGCTGCTCTGACCTTCACTGTCCTCTGAGGACATCTCTGTTCTTCTGGTGAAGCAGACGGAAGCTCTGCTCTTCAGGAAATGTTTGATCAATATGATGATCAAAATGCCTCAAAGTATCAAGTACTTTTTAGTTACAAAAAGATCATTTGAAAACGTCTTATTTCAAAATATATTAGAATACACAGAAACATGTAGAGATGAAAAACATTTACTCTCAATTACTAGATTAACCTTTAGGATGAAATAGAAGTTTAAACACCCACTCTAATGAAAATTATGTGTTTTTAACATGTTCTTGTAGCATTTTTCTCATGATGGAGGACGTGATGTATATAAAAGAATTTAATATCAAAACAGATAAATACACGAACCGTCATCATTTAATCCGGATTTCATTCTGATTGTTCTCCAAAAAAACAAGCAATTCCTATCGCTACAAACCTTAGACATCGGATAGTGGAGAAAAGACCAAGAACATAGAAAAGAGAATACTGGCGTGGATCCTCTCCTGGTGTCGCAGACGGTCCTTCTCAAAGGTCACGGATTCCCTGAATCTTCTGGGGCACTTTCTCGCAGGCGAAAGGCCTCCGCTCGCTGTGGGTGTCCGTGTGCTTCTTCAGCTGAAGCTAATGGCTGAAGCTTTTGCCACGAACAAACAACAGGATCTGGGACCTCCTTCGCCTGTAAGCTGGTTGACGCGTTTCGCGTTCTGCCCCCGGGATCTGGGACCTTCTCCGCTGGAAAGCTGGTCGGAGCGTCTCGTGTTCTGCTGCTGAGATCTGGGACTTCCTCTACCAGTAAGCTGGTTGGCGCGTTCTGCCAACAGGATCTTGGACTTCCTTGGCCGGTAAGCTGGTTGACGCATTTCGCATTGTGCCCCCGGGATCTGGGACTTCCTCTGCTGGTAAGCTGGTTGACGCGTTTCACATTGTGCCCCCGGGATCTGGGACTTCCTCTGCTGGTAAGCTGGTTTGAGCGAATCGCATTCTTCCCCCGAGTCCTTGGACTTCCTCTGCCAATAAGCTGGTTGGCGGGTTCTGCCAACAGGATCTGGGACCTACTCCGCCGGTAAGCTGGTTGACGCATTTCGCATTGTGCCCCCAGGATCTGGGACTTCCTCTGCTGGTAAGCTGGTTGGTGCGTTTCACGTTCTGCCGCAGGGATCTGGGACTTCCTCTGCTGGTAAGCTGGTTTGAGCGATTCGCATTCTGCCGCCGAGATCTGGGACTTCCTCTGCCAATAAGCTGGTTGGCGGGTTCTGCCAACAGGATCTGGGACCTACTCCGCCGGTAAGCTGGTTGGCGCGTTATGCCACCGGGACTACCTTCACTGGTTAGCTGATTGCCGTGTTCTGCCGCCGGGGTCTGGGACTTCCTCAGCCAGTAAGCTGGTTGGCATGTTACACGTTCTGCCACTGGGATCTGGGACTTTCTCCGCTGGTAAGGTGGTTGGAGCGTTTCGCGTTCTGCCGCCGGGATCTGGGACTACCTCATGGTCCTGTACCACCGTACCAATAGTGGGCCGCTCTTGAACCGCTCTTAGTCTGGCTCGTCACCTAGAACTCATCTGTCGTAGGCATCATACCATGGGTATCAGCCTTGGACAGATTAGCTTCTAAGTTCACTCGAACACACAAACCCCTCCACCACGT
>NC_050524.1:4728440-4798950 GCF_002922805.2 Oryzias melastigma | reverse complement strand
CCACACGGTCAGTTTCTGATTTCATGTCCTTACATTTAGTCTCCAATGTTTGACGGTGTTTGAGAAGGTCAGTCAGCACATCTCTTTGGTCTTGGAGGGTCTTTGTTTCTGCTTGAAGGGGTCTCAGTTTATTCTGTATCTTGTTGTGCTGAAGAACCAGTTTACGTAACTCTTCCTGCTGCTGTTTCAGATGTGAAGCCTCATCCTGAAGCTGCTTCTTCTTGTCTTCAAGTTGAGACTTTTCTTCAGAGATTTTGTGGAATTCAGCTTTAGCCACTTTTAGTTCCTCATCTGTCCTCTGGAGATCCTGGATTTCTTTCTCTAAAACAGCAATTTCCTGTTTTGGAGCCTGGATCTGAACCTGCAGGTCTCGGATTTGTTTCTGGAGAAGGTTGTGTTCGATCTTTGTCTTCAAATCTTTCTCCCTGGCAACATTCAGTTTCACTTGCACACGATCCAGCTCTGAAAGGTGTGCATTGTCGGCAGTCTTTTTCTGGAGTTCCTTCAGTTGAGACTGGAGAACTCTGTTCTCTTGTTTCAAACTTTTTCTCTCAGACTTGAAGACAGAAAGTATTTGTTTCATTTCCGTTGTATAGTTCAGCTGCTGAAGCTTGAACTGAAGTGTGGCCATAACTGCTTTCAGGTCTTGGTTACTTTCAAAGACCTGAGACGTTCTTTTCCTCTCTTCTTCACACATTTTTTCCACGTGTATCTGCTTTTCGATGTCCACTCTTAGACTCTCCACCTGCTTCACCAGTCTTTTGTTTTCTTCGATAGCAGCTTTACGGGATTTTTTCAGTTCCTTGTATGAAGCGTCGAGATCTTTACTTTTTTGCAATTTCTTGCAAAGGTTCTCAGCATGTTTGTTCAAGGTGTCATTTTGCTGAAGAATTTTCTCGGTGATGATGTTCAGTTCTTCGATGGAAACATCCATCTCCTGAAATTCTTTGTTGTAGGACATTTCCAAAAGGTGATGTACTCTCAGTTTCTCAGACAAATGTGAAACGTGCTTGTTTCTCAGTATGTCGTCGATCAACTCAGACAGCTGTCTGTGTCTGAAACGCCAACTATAAGTAAAACAAGAGCAATGAGACGATGAGGTCATCACCTTCAAAGGCTAAAATGAGTGACATCACTATTACATATCAGTGATGTCACTGTGTGATGTCACTGTGTGATGATGTCACTGTGTGATGATGTCACTGTGTGATGATGTCACTATGTCTATGATGTCAGTGTGCAGACTTTTTTCTTTTTGTTCTGTGTTCAGCTGACCAAGCAGACCTTAAGTGAGAATATCTTGTTTCAAACTGACTTTATTTATACCAAAAATATGAATAACAATAGGCTAACACTGGACGCGGAAGCAGAGTGCGTGCAGCATCCGCTTTCTTAAACCAAACATGCATTTTTCCGTGATGGTCGACAGGCACTTCTTTAACAGCTTTTTTTTTGTTTTTGCCATCATGGATAAATTGTGGGGGGTATCTGTGAAAGTTCAACCTCTAAAGGTTGTCTTGTCATTTGGACAATATGGAAACAGGTTTCCCTGTAAATGAAATGATTACTTTGCTCTTCTGTGGAGTAAGATAACTGTCAAAAAGAAATTGTGCATATATTTAAATTTTGTTTACAACTTTACATTAAAAAAATGAATACAACTTTTAGTTTTACGTTTGACATGTCTCTTGAAGACGACTTTCTCCTGTTCACAAACTGTCAAAAATACGTCATGGGGTCACAGGCTTATACATCGAGTCCGGAACATCGACCGATCCAACTTCACGTGTATGTTCATTTAAAATAAAACAAATAAAGTAGAATTTTTTAGAATGGTATTGATGCCATAAAAGGAAAATTATCTGGATAACCAAAGCTGTTGAAATTTTAATAAAACATAACAAAACACATCGATCTCTGACCACATTTGTGGTTTTCAGCTGATTGTGTAAACAATGTAGCAGGGGATAGTCGTAGACCCAGAAGTGGTGATAAACAACCCAAACGGAGTTGCAGACATGCCAGTCCACTTTGTTTGCCTGCCGCCTCCACCAACCCTCGCCTGGACTCTTAACTACTCTAGTTTGATCTCTGATAGTCCCTGCTCGTGTCTGATCTCTGCCTGTCCAACCCTGCTTTAGTTTTTTGGGCTTTTATCTGTATTTGTCATTCTGTGTGTGCTGTTAAACCTGCTGCACACGGAACCAGCTGTCTGCCCGTTTGTGACAGTTGGGAGGTAAACAGTATGCTACGTGTGCAGTTAATAAATATCAAAGTGCAAGAACAGTACTAAGAAATATTCAGTGGGTTGTAACAGAATGCTGATGCACCAGGTGGCCCAGCACAGGCACCACCCCAGGAGAGTGCCCTCGGCACCAGATGAGCAGCGCACCCCTGCCACCTGGGCCTTCCCCAAGGAAGACCCGTCCCACGCTTCAGGAAACCACCCACCAACCCCAAGGTTCAGGAGAGAACCAGGCAGCGCCCACCCAAAGAGTGTTGTAAACATGGCCCGACCAGGCTCAACCGCAGTTGGAGTTTTGGAGAAGCCCGGCACCCGAGGACAAGGACCAGAACCTGCACCACCGGGACATTGGCACCCCCAGGCTCAGATGTGATGTAGCCCCCAGCTCATGGTCTTACCAGAAGGAAACGTTTGACCTGTAGAATTGCAAAGATAGGCCTCTGTACCTCTGATTTTCTCAGATGTTCAAATACTTATTTGCAGCAGTAGTATACAAAAAATGAATTTAAAAATCATGTAATTTACATCCAGTGTTGCTCTGGAGACACTGCTCTGCAAAGCTCAATAACATGAATCCATTTGATGTCATCTGAAATGCTGCAGCAGCTGGGAGGTAAAACAACAACAAAGAAACATGTCTTTAGTCATCCACAATTTATTGGCATCAAAGCATAAAAGGCAAAAGCATTTTTAAAATCATAACCTGACTAACGTCCGGCATTAAATACAAGCAAACTTTTCTCTAACGGTTTAATTCCAGATGACATGATTTATGACCCGAAAAGTTTAAAACAGAACACATTTTAGAATTTAGCATCACTTTTTAGTACAACACTGTGTGGCAAATAAAAAAAAACAGCACTTTATTCATTTTCTCATCAACAGATTTTCATCATCAAAGTGTTCTGATTCAGAAATTAGTTTTGGAGCTCAGATTCTCTTCTACTTTGGGGTACAGAGAATCTCTGGAATGACATTCAAAACTTCCATTCATCTTTGCAGGTCAAAAAAAATCTAAACTACATCTGCAGGCACACAGACAAGAAAGCGAGAAAGCACTTAATTTTCCTCCTTGGGTTTTTCGGAGAATAAAAAAATATTTCCATGCATCCGATAATTTAGCACAGCAGCCCCGACTGCTGGAAGCTGAGATGAAGTTAATCTTCTTTGAGGTTAAAGTGAAGTTTCACACACACAAAAGTTTCTGATTGGGTAAAAATCACATTTCTTTGTTGGGCACAAACTAATTGATCAGTTTGCATCCATCTATGACCGGGGTCTGCAACCTTCAACACTTAATAAGCCATTTGGGTCAATTTCTCAACCACAAACTCCCAACAGGAGCAGCAATTCACTTCTCAGTAAAATAAGATACCGATTTGTTTTCATATTAATCTTACTATTATGATTACTATAAACAAACTGTTGTTTTTGGCAAATTAAAATGAAGCTTTTTTTTTCTCAAAACTTGAAATAGTAAATAATTTTTGTCAGAGATTTCACATGACTTCTTTTCAAAATAAAAGACAACCTGTGTCACTTAGGATCGTCTCAATGCAGCAAATCATTAGATTTTCCATTTTCAGACAAAGATTTGCAAATTTAATGAACTAAATCAGAGCTAAATCAGTGACAATTTGTCTTACAAACACTTCAAATCCTTAAAGTTGTTTAAAAAATATAAAATCTGGCACTGAAAAATCTGTCAAAAAGCTTCTGATACGTAATGTCCAACTGCTTGTATATGAGTTGAATCTAATTTTCATAGTTTTTTTTTTTTATTTTACTACATACTTACTTTTAAGAGTTCTATTTAATTTTTTTTTTTTCCTGTAACCAGAGAGCTACAGTGGAGGGGTCAAAGAGCCACATTTGACTCTGGAGCTGCAGGTTGCAGACCGCTGATCTATGAGGATGTAATTAAATTTAGAGAAGGGAAAGAATAAACTGGAACACAGTTTAACCATTAAAGACCCATTCTGATAAAAATCCTGTTTTCCGTGTGGCATTTTTCTGACGATGAAGGTCATATATAATGAAAATTAAGCTCCAAATTGTTTCTTCTGAGTATTTTGTAATTCAAAATGTGAATCAGAAGCAGATTAAAAATGTCTTTGAGAAAGAAACTATTTGTAACATAAAACGATAAACGTAATTCCAGTAGTTTCAGAATCTGCTGGAATTACTTTGATCGTTTTAATGATTAAAAAATGACAGTAACTCAAAGAACATAAACAATGAAGCTCAGATGTTAAAGGGTTAATTTGGGGAAAAAACAGCATAATGATGATCAAAAAACCCACTGAAAACGCTTTGAAAGATAAAAAAAATGATCAGAGGTGGACTTTAACAGCAGATTTAGCTAACTTTTAAGATGATCTATAGCATTTTCAGATTAAGTTCCTTCTAGTAGACAGTAAACTTCTTTTTAAATTTAAAAAATGTTATGACGACATTTACAAAAATACAGAAAATGTGAAAAACCCTTTCTCTAAAATTGCTAATCACATTTGTCCTTAATTAGGGGAATAAAAAATAAGTTTTAAAATTTTCTAAAGCCTATTTTGGTACAATCTCTTTGATTCTCAGGGTTATATTTAATAGAAACTACCACTATAAAGAGCCATTAAATCTGCCTCGGTTCAAACGATGATGCAGAGATGAATCAGTGGCTATCACATCCTTTCAGAAAAGCATCAAGAAAACTAAAGTTGGATAAATCCAACACATGCAAGGCTCAAAATGCAAAGCATCTTGGGAGGAAAACCAATGCAGCGCTGCATTGACACCAGAGTCGCTCACAAAAATAAGCTGTCTGATGGTAGAATTCATCATATTCCATAGAATAAATACGGCTGTGCAGCTAGAGTGATGACTGGAGCTAAAATGCTGAACACAAATGCAGCAAAACAGAAACTCGCGACAGCGTGCTGCATAACTATAAGCTCGTCGGATCTGCTCAGACCTTTGACTCATTTTCTGACTTCTTAGACAGCAGTTCTCATTTAATAGTCTTAAAATAAATCAAGATTAAGAAAAAAAAAAGGTTTATTGCAGCGAAACATTTTAGTTTACTGAAACACAAATAAAAATAATGAACACCTATAGCGAAAACTCTAAACTTACAGGTTTTATAAAAATTGTCAAACTGAAAAGAAAATCTGAATTTGGTCCTTTTGCTCGTCTTGAAGTTCAATACATTTCATGTAGGCAACTATCTGTGTATAACTCAAAGTTTAATATTTGCTAAATAAACTCCTGAACGTTACTATCGATGAGCAAATAAACAGTTTCAATGAGTCGTGGAAACAAATCCACAGTCTTGTTTTAAATGGCACTTCCTGAGAGCATCCTGCTTAACCAACTCTCTGGGTTTCAGCTTTAAAGAAGTTTAGCCTAAAACTGCACAGATGACATTTACAGCAACACTTTGGTAAGTTACCGCTTCTGTATTTAGTGTAAAATCTGGTTTTGTCCTGTTCAAAGAGTAGTCTCCGGTGAGTTTCTTTGTTGGTTGAGCTGAAAGGAGCTAAAGGAAGCCTCCATCTATACAGAAGCTTAGCGCAAACACAAATAATGGCTGAGAAAATCTTTCTCAAACGTTTACATTCAGTCACTCGAAGAGTGTTCAAATAACACGTCTAATAACTCACAGAGTGAAGCTTAAAGGAGACCTACTGTGCTGGCCTCCAGCTCTGTGGGCTTTGATGGGATCCAGCAGCTCTGCAGAATTCACAGTTAAAAGGATTGCTTCTCTAATCGCTTTCTCGGCTGCATCTCAGTCCAGCCTTTAAACCAGCTGTAGGACAGAACCCATCAGCTGTTTCTGGGGATTATTTTTACTAAATTGCTAACAGGACATTGTTTGATCCTGAATAAGTTGCCTCTTTGAAAACAGAGAGGCAGATCCACGACATGGCGTGTGGAGAAAGTGATGAAAGAGTTTGGAAATAGCGAGTTCACTGCTATTATTCCTGTGGTTACAAACACTCCTCAGTCTTTACTCATCTGTGGTTCTGTTTGTAACAAAAAATACTAATTAAATAAAAAATCTACAAACTTAGATTATATTAATGTTAATAAACAAATAATGCCACAAAGAAAGAAAAAACTGCTGCTTCTTGGAGCAAGAAGAAAAGGTGCAACAATTGTCCGACTCCATCCATGTTGTCAGCTGTTTTACATCCATCCCAACTTAATCAGTGGTCAGAGTCCGCCTGCTCGCCACGCCTTAGCAGTACAGTGACATACTGACAGCAATCGTAAACTTTTATGGGATCTTTTTAGGAAATGTTTAACCAAAAAATGTGACAGGGAGTTCCTGAAAAACCTTTTTAGGTTAAGCCTCGTTTCCACTGAGCGCTACGGTACGATCCAGTTCATTCTGGCGAGCGTTTCCACTCAGGGAAACTTCGGTTCCTTTGAGCGGTTTGTTTTCACGGCGCATGTGGGGTGTAGACCGCTAGCGTGTCATTCCGTCATTGTAGTGCGAAGACTAAAAAAGCAACAACAATTTGAAAAACAACTTTTTCTTGCTTTACTTCTTGTATATAGTGTATAACAAGAATTGAATGTTGTTTGAAACAAGATTGGG
This sequence comes from Oryzias melastigma, assembly GCF_002922805.2. NCBI lineage: Eukaryota > Metazoa > Chordata > Actinopteri > Beloniformes > Adrianichthyidae > Oryzias > Oryzias melastigma. The sequence goes on along the minus strand of NC_050524.1, from coordinate 4,792,111 downwards.
GCGTAGAAGCATACCACTGTAAAGAGGAAAACTGAAATGAGCTTAGCGCTATATTGCTTATATTTGTCATCACTTTCTGCCAATCAGCAGGTGGCTGCAGCGACTGCACCCCAACCGTCCTGTTCCATTTTCTATGACCTATAACAGATGGGGGGCCTCAAGAGTTACGGGTCGAAACTGCTCAATGGGTCCATTTTACAATAGAAACGTTTAAAATACTGTACCGGAGCTCTCAGTGGAAACGAGGCTTAAGTGTTGTGTTCTTGAGAGCAGTTCCATTATTTTGTTGGTTTTGGACATCTCGACTGTGTTTGCGTAATGCTACGTTCACATCGCCTCTGGTGACGCCTGTTTAAACAGCCACTATCAATGAAAGTCTATGTGAGCGGACAAAGTTTTACATTTCGGGTTTCTGCATTCAAATTATGTCCTTTTTTTGGTGTCCAAGTACAAAACGCCATTGAACGCCCAATAAAAGTTAAATTGGTTGACCAATCAGGGACTTGGATGGATGGCATCCCTTTTAAATCACTGAACCCTTTGAAAACTGATCATAAAGGAGAAATTAATAATTGTGACATTTTGTACCAAACTTATTGTATTGGATAAAGACCGTCCAGTGTTAACCCCAAATGCTAAAACTGAGTTCTTGAGCGCGTCAAATACCCGCTGTGAACGTAGCATAGCCCCGGGCTCACACCGCTAGCGTTACAGCTCTGATGCGAGCGCCACAGTCTTTACGTAACTTTAAAAGTACGAGAGGAAATCCCACAGCAGGCGTTCTCGTATAAAGTGTTCTCAGACAGTGAACAATGAAAAAGTCTATCTTACGCAGAAAACATCTGCTCTCCCATCCTTTGCATTCAGAGTTCTGAGAACAGCAGCTTCTTCTCTCCGAGGTTTGGTTTTCAATATCTAGGCATAAGAACGAAAGCAGCTTTTGTCTTTTTACAGCAGAATCTATGTTTCCTTCCTGTTGGAGTTCCCACCCCCAGATGTCCATATGTTCTCGGACGTGTCGGTCTCCATTTTCATCATCTCCACCTTCCAGGCGTTCGATGCCACCTGTGAAGTCAAAGAGCGGACGCAGGATCTCAGGAGCTCTCTCCCAGAGTCGTGTTGCTGAAGGGCACTCGGGCAGTCGGAGCGCAGAGTGAGGATGGCAGCTTACCGAAGTTCCTCTGATGTTTCTGATCACTTCTCTCTCAAAAAATGTTGTGTTTGCTAATCTGACATCCAACCTGAAGCTAACCAGGTCGAGTTCAACTCTATCTAGATGATAATTCGGGTTGAATAAACTAAACTCAGGCACTAGACTAGCACGTATGTTGGCTTAACAAACACTATAAACAAGTTCTTTTTGTGTGATCCTTTTCTCCGTTCTTCGTAGATGTCTTTCTTGCCTCTCTTTCTCCGTCTCTCCTCCGAGTCACTCCTCTGAGATGGTGGGCAGGTGAGGCACGCTGGGGGAGCCGGGGGTGCTCCTCAGATCAGGCCGAACATTCACACTGGAAATGGACCACACGTCACTCATCTCTGAGGAACAGAAGATCAAACAGGAAGGAGTTTACCCACACAGGTGAAAGGCATCCTGGGAGTTAGAGGCCAAAATTAGATGGAAGGGGAGCATCTAAGACTGAAGCTTTAGCTACTGCAACTCTTGAGCCATTCACACAATTTCTGAAGCAGAGAAAAGCAGCTTTGTGTTGATATGCAACACTTTACAGTAGTAAAGTGTTTAAAGTGTTTACAGTAGTAAAGTGTTTAGGACACAATCAATCAGCCAACCCTGTAAGCTTTGGACTGTTATGCAACGGTTTAAGTTAACCATGTGTTGTATCTCAATGTAAAGTCAATATTAAAAGCTGCTTTTCTCTGTTAGATTCAGCCGATTCATGTTGATCAAAAAAGCGTTTGTTATTTTGATCTCACAAGTGTTCTATAAATCATTGCTACCAGAGAAAGGTTTCTACCTTCACCTACTGGACATGCGCACGCTAAAATCACGTCATATTTTTCAGTTTTGTTGTGGTTACTGTGCTGTTATTTGCTGTTTGTGTGACTTTAGGTGACATTTAATTGTATACTTAATGTATCTAATGAAATGCTATTCTTGTTAACTTAGCTCTGGACTTTTAGGCAAGCTCACTTCTTAACCTCTGGGACTCCTAAATAGTTTTCACACTGCTCTATATCTCCGCTGCAGATCCGTGCCTACAGAGTGCCTCTGCGCTCACATTTTTAAAACTAACCACTATGAGTGCGGAATGCGAATAAAACCTTAGCTGAGCGGTTTAGTTCCAGCGTGAATACATATGCGCCACGCTCCACGTGTGGACAGAGGGTTACTATAGACACGGATCCACCAAAGGATTTCCATACTGCTCATTAAGTATACATTATATATTAGTATATTAAATATATATTTCAACCCATGAGTCTGAGCTGCTTCCCCGTAATTGTGTACTACTCTTCTGTGAGTCTTTTTCTACCCTGCTGTGTTTACGTAGTAACACCAAAACTGTGCGTTTTTATACATTTGGATAGCTACATCTATCATACTGTGCTACGGGTAGGAGAAGTTCATGGGGTAGGACAGATCGAAAGAACACCGGTGACATCTCAGAGGTTAAAAGGTGGACAGACTGAAGTGAGCATTAGGGTATGTGTGTAAGGGGCAGCGGGGAAGATGTGGATCCACAGAAGCTCTGATCAGGTCTTAACCACTGACTGTATCTGAGAACTGGAGTGTGATGTCACCCATAGAAAATGTTTTTCTTCCTGATCCAACCAAATGGTGTCAGTTTAGTCAACATTTTTTTGAGATATGGACGCAGCCATGCCGCTCCTTTCTACGACTCTCCACGACCACGGACAACCCAGTAACCTGCAGCATTCGTATGGGTCAACCCCTCTTTACGCGTCCATGTCACTGAGGCACATGCAGTGACTGGTCGAGTCAATGCAACCACTCTCACCAATCAGGAATGAGTCTGTTGGGAGGCCACACCCCTAACACTTTAAAGTGAGCTACTCGAAATCTGTCAATCAAATGCTTTGAATGTTTGGCGTGAGACCACATACTTTTATTGAGGCATCTGATTGGTCAGTTTAAAACTTGAAAAACTTGAAAAACATTTAATGAAAAATGAGGATTATCAATAACATTTTTAAGCAATATTGGTTATTCTGACAAACAGATTGACTGAGTAATAGCTGTTTATTTCTCTATAGAAGTCTATGGGATTTTGGCTTGTTGGAGCCAGGTGGTACTTCCTGAGGAGGGATTACTCCATCCAGTACTCACATAGAGTCAATGGTCTTATCCAACGACCATCACTCTGGATCATGACTTTAAAACGGTGACCTGGATCCGATCCAGAATTAAAGAGGTTCTGGCTTTGCTGCATGATGCAAGGACACGTGTTCTGTGGTTATCACTTCATGCCTGCTCTGATTTACTGTGGCTCCCAGCAGGAGGTCAGTGCTGGTGATGGATGTTATTTCCAACCTCTTTCCTTCCAGTTTGATCTGCTCGCATTTACTTTGTGAGCAGCTTTTTTTTTTTAGGTATTACTCACATCAACTATGATGCTTGAATAAAATTTGAGTCATAACTGAAAGGCAGGAGGGATGATGGGTTTTAAATAATATCCTGCAGTTTTATGATTTCACTGAAAGGTGTTGCAGTAAAGTGTGCTCACAAACAACGGGAGACACTTAGGTTAACAAGCACAAACACAGCTGCTGCTCTTTCCTTATGACAGCATCCCTGCTCATTAGTTGCATGCTTTTGTTTTATACCTGAGCTGGGCTTTAAAGACCCACTCCAATGAAAATCTTTTCTTTTTGGTGTTTTTTACACGTTCTTGTAGCATTTTTCTCATGATGGAGGACATATGTAAAATAGTTTAAGCATTTCTGAGTATTTCTTGGTTCAAATGGTGCTGGATCAGGGGCAGTTTGTGACGCAGCAACTGCAAAAGGCAGACCAAAGTCTCCTTTATCTGCTGCAATTTTGACGCAGCCACTTGCAGACAAATACATCCATCAAAATCTTCATTTTCCTTGGCGTTTTTGGCTACGTTGTTATCTTGGAGTTATGAGGTGCTATAAGCTAGCAGGAAGGAGTGTAAACAAAGGGCTGATGGGAAATGATCGGAGGTTAACTTTCGCGCCAACAGTCCCGCCACAACTCAGAGGCGAATTTCTAATGAGCTCCTGCAGAAAATACGTCTTAAAACAATGATGCAGGCTTTTAAATTTTTAAATAATAATTAAAAAAAACACTTTAAGAAAAAAATTAAGTTGGAGTGGGACTTCATGCTATTTCAGTAAATAAAGTGTTTTTAATATTCGGCTTTTCATGTCTAATGTGAATATTAATAGGGTAATATGATGGTTAATATACTTGATAAGATTCAGAGTTTTTGTTAAGCAGCTGCTGAGTTAGTTAGGAAGCTTGGATTCAAACCTCTATGCCCTAATTTTACCTCTAAAGAATGATTTTACAAACACACAGAAACTTGTAAAATGCAAACAGGATGAGTGCGTACAAGTTTCCAGGAGGGATGGGAGGGCATGCAGGTGTCACTGGCTGAAGACCGATGGGAGGGAAACAAAAGCTCCAGCAGAAGGGTCAGAGTGGAGCGGGTTCCAGTGAACACAGACGATACCAGAAGACTCTGAGGTACAAAAACATCTCAAACTCTCCACAGCCACAAAACAAAGCATCGCACAAAACTCTGCGACCAACAAATTCACTCAAATCGACAAAAACCTGTTTGGTTTGTATCGGACGGTAAGGTTACCTGTCCTGAACTTGCTGTACGGTCCATTCTCGTGGGTCTGGCGGCTGCCGGACCAGAAGGGCAGGCCTCTTTCTCTCCACCTGAGACAAACAAGCATCACACACTGTTCATCAAAGGGAATCGCCGCCGCCCCCGTCTGTGCGCCATATCGGCTTTGATGCTTCTCCTGCAGGGCTGCTGCGTCTGTTCACAAGCTGATCACAGCTCAGGCAAACATCTACAGATGTAACCAGTTACTCGTTACTGTAGTTTGGTTAAAAATGACGGATGCTTTTGACTGTCTACGTACAATTTAAGAGATTTAAAGACCCACACTGATGAAAATTGTGTTTAAATGTATTCTGATGGTATTTTTCTCATTATGGAGTATATATATGTTCTGAATCAGGAGAAGATGAAAATATGCAGTTTGGAAAATGACATATTTGTGTCGCTGGGTGGACCACAAACTCCCTGCTTCACTCCATTCTTATGCATCCACTTGCAGACATATAGTAGGTGTGTTACATTATCGCATTAATCATGATTAATTAATTAATTGCAGACCTTTTAGCACATTTTTTATTGCATTAACCTGATTTTTGCGTTGAATGGTTGCTTCCATAAAGTTTGTTCATGTCTGATAATGCACACCACAAAGAGCATTATCCTGCTCATACTAGGGCTGGGTATCGCCAATCATTTCCAGAATCAATTTGATTCACCAGAGCCTGGATGGATTCAATGTTAATTTATTTTATTTTTTTACTATTATTTCAATCTTCTCAATTCAGTTCGATTCAATTCAATTTTGAGTTTACACGGTTTACAGATTTAGACACATTTGTTTAGAAATACATTAATAATCTATATATCTTTTAAATATATATATATATATATTAATCTGATACAGTTCACATACTGTAAAATTTATTAGTGAAATATAATGAGACTGTTACCAGCATACATGGTTTCTCAAACAGAGAAGCTCCAACAATTGTTCTGCCTCTCCTGGAGGGCGTTTCAGTTTGGCCACTAGGTGGCGATCATGCTACAGTATGACACCTTATTCCAAAAGAAGAAACTAAGAGCCAAAAACGATGCTTTAGACCAGGGGTCCCCAAACTGAGCTGTGTCTGGCTGTACGGCTGGAAAGCTCTGATACTGTTTGCCATTTTTGTTGCACTGCTAATGTCAGCTTGGGGTTGTGAGGGGCTGTGAGCTCGTGGGAGAGAATGTAAACACAGAGCTCTCAACAACATTGCTGTGTGCCACCCACAACTCACAGGGGAAATTCCAATGAACTCCTGCCACTCTGCAGAAGCTATGTCCTAGAAAGTGACAAAGGTTTTTGATTTTGGCAAAAAAACGACATAATCCCAACTAAAAGACCACTGGAAACAATTTGAAAGTACATCAAAGACGATCAGAGTGGGTCTTTTTAGAGAAATACATGATTTGCATCTGAAGTTAAATTCTTGTTTTCAATTAGAACAGATAATTTGTCTGTGACTTTATAGATAGATTTGGCTAAAATAGCTTGATTGATTTAGTTAAATGGGGCAGAGACGATAAGTTTTCTTCTTTCTGTCCCCTTTTGAGTATTATGATTTTTTTTGTAGTGTGCTATGAAAATGAAGAAAATAAACTAAACTAAATTTGAGTTGGTTTCAGGCAGATCATGTTCACATGACTAAGCGCGTAAAAAACATCGGTAGTGATCTTATTTATCATTTTTATAACAGTCTTGATGGACACTAAAAATCCAGAGTAAACATGAACCATAAACTCACAGACAGTCAGGGTGACTCAGCCTGGCAGAGTCTTAAATAACCGCACATCAGACACGTCACTGAACTGGAGAAGGTATTGAATGCGCCTCTTACCAGTGGAATACGAAAATTGCAAAGATGAGGATGGCGGACACCACATCCGTGAGGATCCACATCAGACCGTATTCTTCTGGCGTCTGCAGACGACAAAGAAAGCTTTGGTTTGAGCTGAGAAGAAATCAAGGTTGTGAAGCGAACAATCAGCTGTGAGAAGAAAAGGACTTGAACTCAGATTCATGAGATCAGACGTGTGGGAAATGAAGGGAGTGTTATGCAATCCTCAAACACCCACGGTACCTGCTGAAGCCACCTGTGATTATCCTCCAACTCACCACAGCAGTGGGAATATGCCAGATGTTAATAGCTTCAATTACAAAATGTGCTTTTAACCAGAATGTTCTGAGCTTTAATCAGAACGGCGGAGATCTTTAACATTTACAGATCAGTGAATTCAATGAAAGGGTTCATTTTGCAGACTTAAAATGAAAGTTTAATGTGGAAAAATACTTTTTTTTATGTTTCTTGCTTCTTTTTAAACATTTAATCATCTACAACATTAAGGTAAAACAATGGTTAGAGTCTCCGGCTCACCATGAGGAAGAGTGGCTTGTCCATCTGGGACAGGATGTGGATGGAGTTGGTGGTGACAGACTGAGCTCCGGCACACCAGGCCAGAGTGTAGAGCCACGGCTGGCTGATGACGTACAGGTTGGTGCTGATGTTCACTGACAGATATTTGCTGCACATGAAAACAGGAAGTCGATTGGAGGTTCTGGACTGCTTTATACACATGCTTCCATCCAAAACTTCAAAAGTTTGTTTGAAATACAACCATTAAAAAAACTCGACGTAAGTAATGAAATCTTAATAATCAAAATCCACAATAAAACCATGTATTATTATTATTTTTAATATTTTGTTAAACTTTCTATGCAAACTGACTCAGCTTAAACTGAAGGGAAAACTAGATTATAAACTAATAAAAAAAATAAAAATTTGAAAACAGCTTTAAGCTCTTATGTATTAATTGTAAAGTTGAAGAAATTTTTAAAAATTAGAAACATAAAATTGTAAATATGCCAAAATAACATCTTAAAATTGATAGAAAAATTAAAAACTGAAAAAGAAGTAGTACATCTGAAACTTGAACAAAAATAAACATTTAAACCTAAAACAGTTTCCAAAAAAAAAAAGAATAATGTCTTTCTGTATTTTCAACTTTGCTTTCGGTTTCATTTCATAGTGTTCAAGTTTTCACTGCTGATCTTAATTTTACTTGAGGGTGGAGCTTTGAGCTCATTGGCTATTGGAACATGATTCCCATCATTCCCAAAGGCGGTGATGTGAAGTATTTTATGCTCTGGAACGGTGTCTGTTTGGCTACAACTGAATTCCCACTCCAATCCCTAACTACTAATAAACTATACAGTGGAGGACTATCCAGTGGTCTGGATTTTAAGAGTAATTCAGACATCATGCTCACTGGTTTTCCACAAAGACTTCTAGGGCACTCGATTTTGGAACTGTAGACTCGGACAGCTTTACAAAATCTTTCCCCAATTAGAATCAAGTCCTGGCAGCCAATGAGCCTAAAGTCCCGCCCCCCACGTACAACCCGGATCTGGAGCGAAACTGAAAGGAGATAAAATGAAGTGGAAGAAAAGAGTTGAAAATACAAAACAGCATCTTTAGATATAAATGTTCTTGTTAGTCAACTTTCAAATGTATTTTTGCTTCAAATTTTCAGTATTTCTTTCAAGTTATTATGTTTTCAAATTTACAATTTTATTTTTCACATTTTCAATATTTCATTCATGTTTACAATGTATAAAAAAATGGTATTAAATGTACAATCTGGTTTTTCACTCACTTTAAACTGATTCTGATTTGACCTCATTATTCTGTCTGATACTAAATATCTGTGATCCGTCTTTAAAGGCAATAAAATCAAACTAATAAATATTTTAGAGGACTATTTTAGAGGATCATATTTTTCCCAGAGTTCAGGGCCTGCAGACCTCAGGACATGCAGACTGGTGTGTCTAAACCTCCTCCACCTTCTTTCTTTTCAATAAATGTCGTTTTAGTTTCTTATCCGTCTTTTCTCTGTCCACTCTCCGCCTCCTTTCAATCACCTTTTTTTTCCTACAAATGATAACGGCGGTTCACAGGGGGCATATATTACACAGGTTACATAACTAGAGACGGGAACATTAGCGCGGAAGAGGCCGTTTAGAAAGTTCAGAGAGAAATGCCTCAGCCTCAACAGCATTTGCAAAGCGCACTTTCTAAAGGTTATATGGAGGAGATTACATAACTAAGAGCTTCAGCTACTGTAGGTGTGAAATACTTTCAGTTTGTCTTTTTTTCTTATATCCAGTAATGCTCCCTTTTGAGTAGAGATTTTAAAAGTTAGTTGATATTTGTATTTTATTTTCAAACAGTATTTTCTGTCACAAGCTCACATATTTATAGATTTATCAGATTTTAATTCCTTTGTAATTTTAGCTGTTTTACATTGACACTACAAAAACAAAACCTTCATAGGGGAAAAAGACAATCGTTTCATGAGAAATTGTCTTATTTTGAATTACATTTTTTTAGCCAAGTAATCTTAGACATAAACACGTCTTAATGACAAGAACTTTTTTTTAATGAGACCACTTTTTTCAACTTTGTTGGCAGATTTTTTTTGCTTTTTCAAAGAAAATGTTTCATGAGTTTGTACCGTATCTGCTGCTGTGACATGCTGCTGTAGTGCAGGTTGAGTCTGATGATGTGGTCATCGGTCAGTTCCTGGATGGAGGCTTTTTCTCCTGACGTCTGCTGCAGCTCCGGATCGACAGCATGGACCAGCTTCCTGTCTTCTGACGGCAGCCACAACACCTAAAAACACGTAGAAACAAACTTATTAAGCATTACTAAAGATGCTGAATATCCAGATAAAGTAACCTAAAGCCAGTCTGCTTCGTGGATCTGAACTACGCTCCATGTCACGGTACCTGGGAGGAATTGATGTGGGCCTGCACGACCTCCAGAGTGGTGTTGATGTATGACTGACTGTAGGGGTGTCCGTGAGGGGGCCTCCGCAGATCAAACAGCACCAGTCTGTTGCTTTTGGCAGCTACCTCCAGGAACTGGGCCAGTGAGGGCACCGACTGGTTTTGTGCCTGCAAGCGATCTTCCTCAGACAGCGACGATGCCGTGCCAAAGGGATCCCTCTGCAGTGCACAGGAGGGTTTGAAGTGTCAACAAGCAGAAGAGGAACTGACACTTTTGCAGACATTTAGATTCAATCGTTTTTAGTTTTTTTCTATTTATTGGCAAGTATCCGAAGATCTAGAGGATCTTATATTGCAATAAAATCATAATTAAAAAGGAATGGCTTACAGCTCATGTCATATTAGGCTTGAAAGGTAAATACATGACGTCTGTGTGAAGAAATAAACCATTTTCTCTAATCTAAGCATGACACATCAGCTCCTTAAAATGACCTAAAAACAGAATGGGGTAACTCATCTTATGCCAAAGACACCTAAAGAATACGTTTGGGTCACATAGCCTGAATGCTCTATATTACTGTGCTGGCCTAATGCCAGTAGGTAACCGTAGCAACAGAAACTTGGAACATCGGAGGACATTCTACAGCAAGACAGTAGAAAAGATCTGCTCTTCAAATCTCTCTGATGAACATGTCAGAATTTCTATCAAATTTACCAACAACAGCAATTTAAATTTAAATAGTTTGCTCCTTGTCTAACATATTCTTTGATACAGAATAAATTCTTGTTTATGAATCATTTAATTTTTAACTAATTAAATATTTCTTTGAAGTATGTCTTGCAATAAAAGTGATCTAGAAAACTACTTGTGGATTTTGTTTAATCATCTGAGCAGAAACAAGCAAACTTTTCCACTAAAATGATGCTTTGGATCACTAAACACAACATTTAGTGTATATACCACTCCTCCCCACTGTAACAGAGGGAGGTCGGTGCAGGCTCTGTAGCCGTTACCATGACAACGCATATCAAATAGTCCACTTTTTAGGCAAAACAATTTAAATGTAAAAAAATAACAAGCTTATAGTACTAAAATTTGATTTAATTTGTATTTCTTTTGTAAGTGACTATGGTATAAGTGGGATAATGCCCAGTGAGGTGTTTATTATCAGAAATTAATGGTCTTTGTGGAAACAACCGTCTGACACAAAGAGGGGCATTGATAACTTCTAATAATGAACACGTCATCTGGTATTATCCCTGACCTATTTAAACCTTTATGACTGGTGTTGAGGTCGTTTAGTGGAGCTTTCTTTGGCTAGGTAGCAATAGTCTGTTGCATGACGCACCGATAAGAACCAGCTGCCAGCGTTCAGCTGCTGTAACTCTGTCCACGTAAAGTTGGAGGCGTCCAGGTGTGTTTGGTTTGGAAAAACTTCTGCCACATTGGTGGTCCTCCTCAGAGTGGAGTCGTGCATCAGGAATGGAACACCGTCATAACTAGACAAAGGAAAAGAAAACAAACTTTAGGTCATTATGTAAAGAACAATGATGCATCTGGGACAGACATGTTGAAAACACTATTTTCATCGGAATGGGTCTTAGCATGGTGATTCAAAAGCTAGAAAAAGATAAGAAGTACAGAGCAAACTAGGCAAATAGCACTACCTGTGATAATGCAAGCGTGAATGCTGTAGGCTGAATGTGACCGCTGAAGATGTAAGAGTTGTTAATAGCTGAAAATGCTGAAACGGATAGCTAAAAATGTTCAAGCTGAAAGCTAAAACGCTGAAGCTGATAGCTTGCCAAAATATAAGCTAAATTCTAAAACAGCCAAAACACTGGAAAAATGTCTAACTTTGCTAAAACAGATAGAATAATGCTAAAGTATTGCTAAATTCCACATTAGGCAAAATAACTTTAAAAAGTCAAATTTTGTCAAAACAGGTAGCATAATGCTAAAATATTAGCCTTACTCCAAATTTGCCTGAAGAATTTTAAAAAGTCAAGTTTTGTCAAAATAGCTAAAACATTAGATGAACTCAAAACTGGCATAAAAACTAGAAAATGTATATTTATAAAAAAAAAAAAAAACAAACAAACAAAAAAAACGTTAGCATAATGCTAAATTAAAAGCTATATTCCAAATTACATTAAAAAAAACAAGTGGTTGCTGAAGGTATTAAAGTTTGTTGTCTCTAGCTGAAGTATGCAGAAGTTCATAAGTTTCAAAGTGCACAAAGTTTTTCAAGGATTTCAGCGATTTCTCATTGACAAATGTCCTGAACGAACTGAACGTATCGATATCAAGATTGCTATATTTGCTGAAAGTGCGATAGAGTTTTTAGCGAGTCGAAAAATGTACGTAAAGGAGCAGGAGTATCACTCCAACACAACAAGAGAACCAGAATGTGACTTTATGTAACAAAAATCTAAAATAAATTACTCACAAATTATGTTTGACAAAAATGAATCCATTACATGGGAAAATAATAACAAATAGGCTTTTTACGATGCTGCTTTTGCAGTTAACTGTATTATGCAACAACTCATTGACACACTCTTACATAATAATAATATACATCTTAACAGATTGCTTCAGAAAACTCTTGATAGCTTAATAACGCAGAAACTGCCACGCCACGAACAAACACGCCTCCCTTTATCGCACGTGAACGCTGCACTGGAGTCCCCAGGATCAGCAGAGGCTTGAGATTACGATAACCTGGTAATGCTGAGTCGTGTCATGCAGATAATCCTCTTTTCAGCCCATAAAATGCCAGACCCAAAGCTACGGGCTAATGGGAAAGCTAAAGGCCAGCAGGATTAAGGGAACGGTAATCACCTTCGGAGGGAGAGCAGCAGGCGAGCATCTGATCTGAATAATTAGGATTGAGGCACAGATTCGGATTTGCTTTCAAAATGCACAATCAAATGTGCAACACAGAAAAAGTTAAACTTCCTTAGAAGTTTTCCAGATTCTTGAAACGACAACTGATCCATCTGTGAGGCCTTGAGATGAACAGAACCACATAATGTCCCGGTTGTGAAAGCAGGTCGTCGGGGTTCTAATCATTCTAATTAGTTTTTGCTCTAGTTAGTTTCATTATGTTATATTCACAACCATATCTGAATGATTTAAATATTGTTGATTCTATAGTCTGAGATAAGCAAAAGAAATGGATTAATGACACATTTGGATTTTACATTTTCCAATCTATGTGGATTTCTCCAAAAAACAGCTGACGTATTAAAGAGAAGAAGGGGAAATACCTGATGGTGACGTCCGTCTCCAGTCCTTGTGCTCCAGCTTCCACGGCCCTTTCAAAAGACATGATAGTATTCTCCGGAGCAAGCTGCAAACGCAGACATTAACAACACTGTGGTCAAAGGAAATCCACGCTTTCAAAGTCAAGACTTATGCTGAAGAACGTTCAGACTTCCAACTATAAACTAATATGCTGATTTTTCTAACCTCACACGTGCATATTGTGATGAAAACTATTTTTCCACTTGAGTGCACAACACAAGAATATCAATACCAATTTAGCTTTCCTATTTACAACTCAAGAAGGCATGTGTTGTTTATGCTCTTTAGTTTATGTTTTGGTAGTGGTCGCTGATTTTCTGTCCTACGTTTTAAAAGAATCTCAATAAAATAATGTGATGTCAATTTATTTTTTAAGTGAGAATGTGTTGAACAACAAAAATGTAGAAAGTTTAAGATAAAAATATCCTAAAAAGATTTAGAAGTCTCTGCAGTTCAATTCAGTCATACATCCTTTAAAGTTAATTTGCTCTAAGGTCACGTATAGAATGCTGAGCTTAGAATAATAATAATAAAAAAACAAATTCTACATTTCCAACCTATAGTTTGAATACATGTCTGTTGCACTCCCAAAGCTCTCTATGCACAGATTTGAACCCACAACCTGCTAGTTTGGACACTCTTCTACTGAGTGATTTCATATTTGTCCCTTCATTTCCTTAAACTCTGCAAAATGCTCACTCCATCCAGTTTATTAAAAGATCCAGTGCCCAATGACACACTTTTGTTTATATGAACATCTTGATCATCTAAATACTGTAAAAAATGCTTCCTAGAGCCAAGTCAAAAAATCTTAAAATTTGAAAAATAAGCAAAAAAAAATAAAATAAAACAGCCGACGGGGAAAGAAAAGTTCTCTTACCAAGAATTCTTAAGACATATTTTCTTAAACTAAGATTAGTTTAAAGATTTTTCAAATTATTTAAAATCTCAGCCGTTCTGATTTTGTGTTTGTTCTTCTTTAGAAATAGTTGTTTGGTTTGTTTCAAAGTTACCTGTAGTTTTAATAGAACCTAGACTTGTGTAGCTCGCTCTTACCATTGGAGCTCCTCTGTGCCCAATAAGAGTGGGTGCAGGTCCCAGTGTTCCCGCCTCTTTAATGCAGGGGGAGTACATTCCCAGAGGCACCAGATACAGCGAGAACAGGACAGACAGGAACAGACCCAGCACTGCGATTTGACGCACTAAGAACACAACAAAGAAACTTGTCTTTACGTTGAAGAAATCCATGATAAGACCTTCAGGTATTAGAACAACGATGCTTTGGATTCAGACTCATATGAACAGTGACTACATGGTGTTATTTTTTTCCGTGTAATCTGATTCTGATGGAGGTTTTATTTCTGATTCTCCCCATCACACTCAACTTATTCTTCTTAACGCATGTCAAGTCACTTGGTCATGTGACGAAAACACAACCGCTACTTTCTTAAAGCGGCTGAGTTTAATTGAACCCCCCTAAACTAGTAAAGTTAATAAACAACAAACGTATTTGGAAAGCTTCTTTTGAAGAGAGAAATCTGCATTTTACAGACAAAAACCAGGAGTTTTTAGTCCAAATATAAATTTATTGCATAGACTGTATATGAGAATTGGACTGAGTAACTCCTCCTCCTTTTGCTCCAAACAGGAAGTAACCGCCGCTCTCAGAAAACAGAAATCCCATAGACTTCTATTGAGAAATCAGCAGCTATTACTCAGTCCTTGTATTTTTCAGAAGAACAATTCTGGCTCTGGTGCCTTTTTAAACATGTTTTTGATAACCCCAATTTTTCATCTCTTTATATTTTTTCTGTATCGCTAGTTATTCAAGTTATTAACTGGCCAATCAGGAGCCTCAGTTAAAACATGTGGTGCCCGAAACATTTGATTGACAGATTCTCCTGAGCCCGCGTTCAGAGTAAAGGGTGTGGCTTTAAAACAAGCTGACTCATGATTAGTGAGAGCGGTTGCCATAGAAACAATAACTCAGACCGACTAGGACCAATCACAGCTTACTAACGTCATCTGGTTCCTACATGACAAAGTTCATATCATGAAAAAATGGCGGCTAAATTGACTCAATCTCGTTGGAACAGGAAGTAAGGCATTTTTAGTGGGTGGTGTTACAATCAGTGTGTTCAGTTCTCTCTTATACAGTCAATGATTTATTACGACAGTCATTCCCACAGACTATAATAATAATAATAATAATACATAATATTCAGCAACTGTCTGTTTAATGTTATGAGGATGTTGCTAATAAAGTTGTTCCAACAGTTTAATGATTATTTACCAAAAAAACCCAATTGTTTCTGTGATTTTTTTTTTCAAATAATTTCATAGAGTTGGACGAGGCTGAAGTTGCCGTCTGATTTTTTTTGCTTCCCCTTTGACAGTTATGGGTTAAGGGGGAATCAATATCTCATTTCTATGGTTCCAAATCTAGAGTGCAAATAAAGTTCAAAGCATCTGCAAGAATTTTACAGAGGATGAGGATAAATTTCACCCTTAAAAGTTGAGGGAAAAAAGTCGGATTCTCCTTTCAGTCTGGTACAGACCAGTCCGTGAAAATACACTGACATTAAACCGGTCCATGGCCTGAAAAAGGTTGGAGACCACGGAGTTAAACAGTTACAATGACTCGTTCCAATAACACACAATGGTTCTTCGTCAATGATCATAGCAGAAGCACAGATAACAGTGTTTATCTTTCTGGGCAACACTCAGTGAATTAAAACGTAACATTTTTTTCTGGATACTACACAGTTTTACTATTAAATAAGTCAAATTTCAGGTAAAAATAAAGAGAACACCAAGTTAAAGTTTTAAACCGTTTTCTTTCCACCTAGTAGAATGGAAGAAAGCCAAAGTCCTTTCACTCTGCCCACTCCCAAATTTTCTTTTTTGTATCTTTTGCCAGGAGAGGCGCCCAGCATGACTCAGCTTTACTGTAGCTGCTGAATCACCATGGCAACAAGGCACTCTTCCCATGGTGACAAACTGAGAAGATAGAGACGCAGCAACCGGGAGGTCAAAGTCATTCAGAGGAGAGGAAGAGTTCTCCAAAACAAAATGCACAAGAGAAAATAGATCCAGATGAAAGCATGAATAGAAAAAAAGAAGAACATCACGAGTGAGAAAAAACAAAATACACAAGAGGACAAAAAGACAGATGGACAGGAAGTTTTTTGTTAAAAGAAAGTAAAAAAGACTGCTAGTACCAAATGTTCTGCACCACAGGTACACTAAAAAAGTCTTCTTTTTTGTACTGAACATGATATTGCACCTTTTTTATTGATGCATTTTTGTTGTGCTGACTGATATTTAAGTGATTTTGTGGGGTACACGGAGCTCTGTCAAACTGTCAAAAAAAAATAAAAATGCTAAAGCGAGTAAAAGGTAGCTGCGTCGGACTTCTTTTTTGTGTTTACAAATAAAGTTAGGAGTTACTAGCTGTGGTTACATGTGCAAAATGTATTTAATCGGATCAAAGATCGGATTAGAATTGAACTGTGTACATGGTTCTGAAAAACTTTATCCGATTGTAACAAAAGTTTACATATCCAACACGCTCGATAGGAATAAATCCTGATGACATAGGCAGAAGTATCTAAAATACCGGAAATGTCTGTAGAAGAAGAAATAGCGAGTTCCATTGCAAACAAACAAAGTAGTGAAACAAACAGAGTCGATTTCCTAAACGTGCAATTACTATTATTATTATATTTTTTATTTTACAGTGACTCTTCGCTCAAAATTTTCTAAATACGGTGCTTTATTCCTGGCTCCACATGTGTGGAAGAAGAGTTAGGTTATTGTTGATACGTACCAACAACAACATTTAGTCTTGCACACACTTTAAAAATGTGCGGTCCATACAGCAATGAGGCTGCATGTAAATACACGGGAATGACATCAGCCTTTATTTTGTCTGGACATGACTGGAAACAGGAATTCATGGGTTTGTTTGCACCGTTTCTCAAGATCGCGCAGTGCAGCATTTCTGCTTTCAAAAGCTGCCACCGCCAGCTCACACAGCTCTGAAGCCGCTCAGAGACACAGTTCTCCCAGGAGACTCTGTTTTCCTGAGGTGGACTGCGGATCTGAAGCCTCCTCTGGATCGCACACCGTAACAAAGCACCCTCTCCTGTTCACAGACATGAAGCCACAAGTCCAGCTGTTCTGCTCAGAGACATGGTTTGCTCATGCAGAGCAGCCAGCTGCTCCCGTTCACGCTCCAAAGTCTCCTCTGGAGCGCCACATCGTCTATGCATGACATCAAAATCCAGCACAGTAATGGCCCGCAACACGATCGGATCAAAAATCGCCATAACCCACCTATGTCGATCTTAAGGAAATTTTGATCTGAAGGAGTCTGATCGGGTCAGAGTATTCCAATGGATTTTATTCCGATCAGGTGTTTATTCCAATTATTTGAGTCCATATAAACGCAGCTACTGTAAATATGCTAATGCTGCTAACGTGTAGCGGCGTCAGACTTTATTTTTGTTTAGACACTTCTAACGGAGTCGGGAGTTGGCATAAGTCAATGGGGTCAAATTAGGATCAGTTTAAAGTGAATGAAAATACGAAAAAAATAAAATGGAGCATTTGAAAAACAATATTGAAAACTTGGAAAAAAATATTGAAAATTTGAAAAAAAGTACATTTGAAACTTGAATAAAAAAAAAAAAACAAAGACTGTTACCAATAAAAAATATAATACTTAGGTGTACTTTCAACTTTCCTTTTTTTGTTTCTCATTTTTTGCTTTCAGTTCTCTGTTGTCCGCTTCAATTTCAGAATTCAGAAGATTTCAGAAGATCAGAATCTTCACTACTAAGCTGATCCTAATTTTACATGGGGGTGGGGCATTAAGTGTGCCTTAAATATGACAAAAGCCGGAAAATAGTCCATTCATTGACAGTGCACCCTATAGTGTAGAAAATAGATAAAAAATAGAAGTCATCTATTTTCACATGAAGTTTTACCTTTCTTGTTCATTCTGAAAAAGTGCAGTGCAATAGGCCACGACAGGACTGCCATGATGGAGACGGCCCCCAGGTGAAGGTAAGGTGCTGTGACCTGAAGACCAAACGGATTAAAAACAGTTATCATCAAAACCGACCCTCTGAACATGTTCATCCTGTGATTACACGCTAGCCTCGGCCAACCTGCAGCGAGAGAAGGAGAGTCTTCCATTCTTTGCTCCAGAGGTCAGAGAGGACGGCCGTGGCTGCGACGGAGAACACCAGCGTCACCACGATGCCAGTCTGGAACAAAAAAATAAAAAATAAGAATGATTTGAAACCTAAAGAGAAAATAAATACAGACTTTTGATGTTTCTGTGTCTGTTGGGCTGTACCTTGTGACTCCAGTGTAAGTACAGCCTTTGACCCTCAGACAGCAGACACACAGCCAGGACCTACAACAGTTCAGAACAACTGTAAATATTAAATACATTAATGTCACGTAAAGGGATCAACTTTAACCCTTTAACACCTGAGGCATTGCAGGTGACGCTAAACAAGAAATCTTTAAAATACTGTAATTTTTCAATCGTTAACACAATAATTCCAGCAGATTTTGAAGGAGAAAAGCGCTTTTCTCCTTCAAAATCTACTGGAATTATTGTGTTAACGATTGAAAAATTACAGTAAATCAAAGAGTATCTGTATCCGCAAAGTTTGAATATGAAATCAAAACATTCTTACTAACATCTTCAAAATGACTAAATCTTTTGAATTCAGAATCTCAATGAGTTTATCAGTGTTTAGTTAAAATAACACATTTGATCACAGCTACACCAGTGAAATATAATATTTAAGGTAAAACATCAAACCCCCAAACATTACTTAATAACAAAAAGTCAAATTAGTCACCAATCATTACATTTTACTTTTCATAGTAATGTATTAATCTTTAATTCCTGCTCTGACAAATATATGTTGTTATTTACCAGTAATAGGGCGATGTATGTGAAGAGAGCAGCTGCAACAGTCAGCAGGACCAGAGACCAGGGGAACCAGAACCCCAGAGTCCCAAAGTTAAACCTGGAACACAGAACCAGAGAAAAATGTATGATGACAAAAGACTGGAAAACAGAAATTAGAAAAATATGTTAATAATATATTTTTTGTAAATAAATAGATTTTCATTTATTTAACAAGATCATTTAAGAGTGTAAAAAATAAAATGTTGACAAATACAACTTTTTTTTTAAATATTTGGTATGAGAATTTTGGGAAAAAAACGATAGTAAATGTTGTAATCAGTTGCATAATTAACAGGGTTCCTCATGTTTCTTCAAGTTAAATTTAAGACATTTTAAGACCTTCTTAAGACCTTGCAAATTAAAAATGAAGAACAATTTCTCGGCCAAATTCCCAGCCTTAAGGACGAAGAAAAACAGAACCCTTGTCAGAACGGAGTAACGTAATCAATAACAATTCAAATTTCAGTGATTAAATTACAATTACCAGACCACAGAAAACCTTCATTAGCTACATTTTAGTGCAGTAAAACCATCTGTAAATAATAAACCAAATTTATGTAAACAGTTTGTCTCTGATGTTGACTTTTGGTTAAATGAAACAAAAAGTGAACGTATTAAAAATGAAATAAATAAAAAAATTTAAAAAAAGAGTACTGACTCATTTGCGCTAATAAAGATCTTGAGATTGGTCAAAGTAAAAATAAAAAAACTATAAACATGGACAAATTTGCACACAAAAAAATTTAAAACCACAAAAGTCTTACAAAAAAAGATTTTAAAATGTACCATTTTTAAGACCAAAATGTCAAATGTAAGACTTTTCAATTGTTTTTTAAGGCCTTATTTCCAAATGTTCAAGTTCAAGGATTTTAGGACTTTTTAAGACCCTTCGGGAACCCTGAACCAAATAATAAACCACTAATGAAAGTTTAATGAGCAAATTTGAAAAGTTAAGAACAAACTAGTGAAGTGAACTGATATCCTACCCTTGGGGAAAACTCACCAGTCAAAGTCGTTGTAGTCGTTCTGAGCTTCGGTCCAGAAATAAAGGAAAACAAAGCTCAGGAAGAAGGTTAGGATCAGGAGGCCAAAACTGCCACATTCCACCTGGAAGCACAAACACAGAAGATGTGTTTAAAATAAATTAAATCTGCTTCATCATTTCTATGTCTGTTATTTCTATGACAGTTATTTATGCATTTAAAGATACTTTATTTTCGAGATGTGGATAAATCTACTAGATCTACTACAATAGAGTATTTATCTTTAAAAAAGAAGGCAGTCATGGGACAGGACATAAAACATTAACTTTGACTGCACATGCTGTTCTTTCTCCATAAAAAGAGGTTAACAACCGGCAGATTCAGGGGAACCTACACGGGAATCGATTCCTTCAGCACAATCAGCAAAGCAGCCATTGACTGCAGGTGCTGCTGTCTGTGCTTTTACCTTGCTGCAGCAGCACTCTCCCGGCTGTGCGCGGGCTCTTTGGTATCGTCTCCATTGGCAACCGTAGAGACCAGCCAGACAGGAGACAAAGGGCTGGTGTTCATACCTGGTAAAATCATTTGGGAGGCAAACATTGGAGATGAGAACTGAAACATGACACATTTAAGTCATGGAAGAAGAACTGGTGCTTTTTTTGAACAGATTTGACAGAAACATGAATCATGTTTTTATATTTATTACAATTCTTTTAACATTTATAACTCCATGAGCCTGAACAGATGTCTGTTCTTTACCTCTGCAGCAGCTGCCGCCGCACCACCTTTAACTTCCCCAGCTTCAGTCTGGTCACGGGCCTGCCCTCACCCACAGCCCAGCATCACAGAGACAGACACAGAAGGAGACGGTCCAACGGGCGCAGGAGGGCTGAGGGGCGGCAGCGTGGGCGGACGAAAGTCACACAAACAGGACTTGGACACCACTCCACCTTCACCTGCAAAAAGAGAAGAATGTTCTCGTCATGGAGGGGGTAAGGGGTGTTAAACTTCAAAAACAAAAATACACCTTCACGCTCGTGCTGTATTTAAAGACCCACTCCGATAATTTTTTAAAATCTATTTTCAAAGCGTTCTTATAATTATGATGAGGCCGTTTTTAGACAAAATCATAAAAACGTGTTGTTTTTTAGGACATAGTTTCTGCAGAGCGACAGGAGTTAATTAGAAATTAAGCTGTGAGTTCTGGATGGGACAACCCCGCCCCCAGTTCCCGTTGACATTGCTAAGAGCTTGGAAGGGGCAGCCAAGCGTATTTTCTTTGTCTCTTTTTCAAAAAGCTTTTTTTTTTTATTCTGCTCCTAATACACAACAATTTGAATAAGGAAAACTCAGAAAGACAATTTTGAGCTTAATGCTGTTTATACATGTTCATCATCAGAAAAAGGTCACAAGAATATTCTAAACACACACAAAACTGTTTTTCTAGGAGCATTTTTCTCATAATAGAAGGCCTTGTAAAAGAATGTACGATCTTTTGATAAAAAACAATATGGTTGGAGAGGGACTTTAAGGTAATGAGTGAACATTTTCTTCTGTATGTTACAGCAAAAGTAAGTTTAAAGGTCGCTTTTACTCTCTAGATATATTTACATAATATACTCTAGAGATTTCTAAAGATTACATCTTTTTTGTATCCAGAATCTAATTTCTTTTCGATTATTGTGGATAAAAAGCAGAATGACCTTTGCCCATTTCCTGCCAAATTGTGCACCAATCAGAGCACTCAGTAAGCCGACTAAACCTCCAGTCATTCAGCAGGATGCAGCTCCTTCTTGGTCGTTTATCATTTTTCTGTGAAAGACATGAATCACTCTCTGACAGATAACAGCAGCTTTAGTGCACTCAAACCTCCACCTCTTCCTCTGATAACATTCATTATCTGTCCTCCTTTCTTCTGCTGATGGCAAAATGTTACCTAAGTTTTACCGTAGTGAACATGTGTCTCATAATCATCCATACTGCGTTCTCCTGAAATAATTTAAACTTTGCAGACGAGAGCAGGATTTTTGTTCTATTTAAACTCCGTCCTGATGAAAATTGTGTTTTTAACATGTTCTTGTTGCATTTTTCTGATGAATGACATATATAAAGATAATTCAGATCAAATTTGCATTTCTAAGTATTTATTTATTTACATTTTTGTGAATCAGGAGCAGATGAAACGTGTGTTTGTTACATAAAAGAGTAAAATGTTTTAAAGTCTACAGGCAGGAACAGGAGTTTTTTTATTGATCTGTTAAATATTGTATAAGGTAATAACATTAGACATTAAAAACTGTCCCATTTTAGGACGGATCAAAGAAGACAAAAATGCCTTCATGAGTGTTACAACTCATGTTTGTTTCTTTATTCAAGCTGCTAATCTTTTGAATCCAGTCAACACCAAATCAACTGGAGCATCCATGTCCAAATCAAATACAAATACTCTTTATTTTAGATGGTTTTGATTTTAAATTATCAGTCATTTTGCAGTTTTTCCAATTACACTTGCATCTGTACTAGTTTTTTTGACAAAAACATAATTAGGAGAACACATCTCAGCTGAAAGAAACAAAAAAATGTTTTTAAAAAACCCACTCTGATGGAAATAGTGTTTTAACATGTTCTTTTAGCATGGAGGACTTGTATAAAGAAAGTTAAGTTTAAAATTGTATTTCTGAGTGTTTTTTTTTGTTTAAATCATGGTGAATCAGGATAGAGACAAAAGAATTGGTTTAAAAAAAAGCATATTTATGACTTACAAATTACTGTGGCAAACCACAAGCTCCATGCGCCGCTCTATTGTGATGCATCCACCTGTACATGATTAAATCCTTCAGCAGGGCCGCTTTTTGCTGCTTTTTCATCCTTAAAGTATTAAGGAAGCACTAACAGCGACAACACTGCACACCCCACCTAGCTTAGACAGCGGCAACGTCAGGCAAGGAGGAGCGTAGCACCAGGCAAAATTATATTCAAACTTTTGAATTATTTTATTTATGGTTTTGATGACCCTGACCATCTACGTCATTGTTTGCCCCAATACGAAAACGGCACAATCATAAGTTAAAAAAAACAAACACTGGGAACGCTTTAACAATAGATGAAAAGATGATGGGAGTGAATCTTTAACACATCACCACCTTCCAAGTTATGTCATGATTACTTCTCTTGCAGAATTATGACTTTGTCCGGCTCACAGAAGGACCCACTAACACATTCGGCTGCCTCAGACCTTGATGAATTACAGACCCACATAAGTGTCCTAAATCCAGCTAAAGTAGGTCCAAATGGACCTTCTCACACTCTAGATGCGATGAAGTCCAACAGATGTGACACGCTTTGAGAAATATGTTGATGTAACAGGATGCAGATGCTTCAGTGATGAAAACTAATCCTCCATGCAGGGAGGGTTTTCTCTACATTACATAAATACTGAGCTGCATACATCGACACGTCTGCAGCAGCGTGTCGTGTTGAGTCGGGAGCGTAAAATCCTCCTTTCAATGACACAGCGGCGCTCGGCTTTAGTCAGGGTTCATTAGACGACATTCCCACCGCAGACGATGTGACATGCGACATATCTGCCACCGATCATGTTCAGCATGTCTTTCCAAAGGAGTCCAGTTATCACTGCGCTGCTATGGCAACCGTGACATCAGATCTGTTATTATGACCTCGGTAAACAAAAATGAGGGAATTTTGGATTTTCTTTTGAGTTCTGGAACCAGTTAGAACGGCTTTTATTTAATTAATAGCATCATCAACTTCAAACATACAGTATATTTAATTACTTAATGAAAATAATAATCATGTTAAGTTATTAATTCCTAAAACTTAATTTATGCATACAAATACAGAGCGAGAAAGGTTTCTCCTACTTATTTATTTATTTATTACTGAATTAAATTAAAATATTCATGGTCTCAAAGCTGTGGAACTTTACCTGTGTGTTGAGTAGTTTCTTCTCTTGTTAATTTTTCTTTATTTACCATTTAAACATTTTTTATTGTTTATTCACACTCCCTTTACTGTTATTATTCTGTGTAGAAAATTTTGATGGTCATTATTTTTTCTTGGATGCGTTTGTCGATATGTTCTGTAAATGTGTTTAAATACATTAAATAAATAGGTAAACATAACAGATGAGGGGACTGAAAAAAATGAGGAACTCAGGAAATGAAACAGAAAAGACATGACATTTGAAGGGTTTGAAGGGGTTAAATGTTTACTTAATACATAAATAAATAAATAAATAGTTGACATTAACATTAAGCATTTTTAGCTGCAGTGGTTTTATTGCCAAGCTTATTGAAATCAAAAAAACTGGACAGCCTTAAGAAAATTTAATTACAACACTTTAATTAAAGATTTTTATATATTTTTTTCATATGTTTATCTTCAAATAGAAGAAATGCTTCTAAAATACAAGGACAGCTACTTTTTTTTTTTATTTTAGGTATTTCCTGTTCTGGTAGAAGATCTT
This sequence comes from Oryzias melastigma, assembly GCF_002922805.2. Taxonomy (NCBI): domain Eukaryota; kingdom Metazoa; phylum Chordata; class Actinopteri; order Beloniformes; family Adrianichthyidae; genus Oryzias; species Oryzias melastigma. The sequence continues at coordinate 4,767,713 of NC_050524.1, read as the reverse complement.
TTGGATTTACCGTCTTAGTTTTGAACTGGACGTCAGAACATTTGAATATTTCACCTCCCATCTCAACTTTTTGCACCATCTGCTTTTATTCCTGCCGTTTAATAAAGGATGGACATGGACCTAAAGTGGGTCAGATGTACGACAGGTGGTGACGTGAAAAGACCAGTGACACACTTGCAGAACTCTCTGGGCTCCACAAGTAAAAATAGATGCGTTTTTCTTAAATTTAGGATGAGGCTTGTGTGCTCCAGTGGAGCAAATATTCCCAAAAAGAAAAAGACGAGGACTTATGGAGAAAATTCTGATGACATTGATGTTTTACTTGACAGACTCCTCTGTCATAGTCTCTTACTAGTTATCTTTGATCTGTATTTGTACTGTATTTCAGTATTTTGTTCTTTTCTCCTGCAGTCTTTCTTCGCCCACCTGTCAATAGCTGCGTTTCCATTACACACATCAATAAAACACAATTTTGCAATGAAGCAGTTTAAATTACATTTTAAATTTAATAATGTGAATAACAAAAAACAACTCAAAAACACGGAAACAAATGTGAAAAATATTTTGATTTACAACAGATACATTCAAATTTCTGCTACGACACTAGCGCTCATCACCATCTATCAGAGACGTTGGTGATTTGACAGCGGAGCCCGTATTTCCAAAAATTCTGCATGACACGCTCAACTCTTACTATGTAGTACCATCGACGTACAAAGAGATTGACAAAGCGCCTCGGACATGACCCATAGAAAATAGCTTACCTGCTGTTACAATGAAAATAAGTAAAGTCGCCAATTATCCGGAGAAAGGACCGCCATTTTGGAACCAGACACCATTAGTAAGCAGTGATTTTTTTGAGTCGGTCTAAGATGACGTTTCTATGACAACCACTCTTACCAATCAGGAGGGAGACTGTTGGAAAGCCACACCCCTTCCACTGAAAGCAGGCTCAGGAGATCAAAGTCAATCAATGTTTCAAACGTTCAAGGCGGGACCCACCAAGTACCACATGCTTTTACTGAGGCATCTGATTGGCCAGTTTATAACTTGAATAACTTGCGATAAAGAAAATCTATGATAATAATAAAAAAAAACCTGGACAGATAAGCGTGGTATGCGGTTGTTAGTCATGTGTTGGTCCATTGCAGTTTTGCGAAATATGTCAATTCTTCAAAACCCCTTTTCTAAGTGCAAATATTTTTTTTTAAATAAATGCAAGTTTTTTCTAAATTGTCGTGTATCCATAAGGAGAGTTTATTATCGCACATCCAATTTCTGCAATTTCATAGTCATTGGAAACGCATGTAGTCTTCCTCTTCCTTTCTGCACAGTTCTTGGATGCTGGTCAGTTCTTACATGGTCTGACATCAAACTGCATGACTGGACAGTTTTTTTTAACCAGTCAGGAACACCTGCCCACACGCACTGCCTATTTAAAGATCTCCATATAGACAATCACATTCCAGCTTTACTGTATGTAAAACTTTCTAAAGGATGCACGTTTTTCCTGAAAAAGTCAGACTACCTGAGAAGCAGTCTGAGATTTTAGTCAGTTTGGTTTAAGATGACAGACTATTAGAACATATATTAAAGAGGTTTACTTAAGCAATCAGTCGCATTTAATGAATGGCTTTAGAAGAATATGACTTGTTTATGAGAAAAATGTTCAAAAGCTCCTCTTTAAGTGAATGCACACAAAAGCGTTCTCTGAGCAGGTTGAGCATTTCGCACAGCTTCAAACAGACATCATGTGCTCTGATGGCAGCGACAGAAGGGGAGGTGGGAACTCTGCCATATGTGTCTGTTTGAGGAGGGATCTCTACACAACATAACAAATGAAGGACGTCTGATCATTCTGCAAAGTAAATCAATAGAAAACATATCCACAACTCTGTGTGGAGGAAAACATGTTGCTGTTGACATACAGTTCTTCTTATTTGTACTTAAAAAAATAGAAATCCATTTATGCAGAGATGGGACTGAAAGAAATCAATTAAAAAATATTTTAAGTTCCTTGTAAAACCCTTGTTTCTCCCACAAAACTCACATTATTTAGACTGGAAAAATAATTTCGTCCGGACCCGGACAGAGTCTGCTTAATCTGGTCTGGATTGGGTCCTGAACCTTTTGTTCGGTCAGACTGGCATCAAGCGGCCTTTCCTGTTTTGAACAAAGGCCAGGTGACTAAAGACCTCTACAGTCATTGGCCAGGAGTACTGAGGGTGGGGCAAAGCAACTAGAAACAGAAATTATGAGACATGACCAACAACTGGATATCACGCCACAGGAGGTCCCACAGCATCACAGCTCATCAAAAGTTGAGCGTGTCATGTGGAATTGTTGTATCCACAGCTTCTCTGTAAAATCACCAACCACCATTTCCCAAAATCACTGAATCCGTAGCCGCTCCACGGCCTGAATAAGACGCTGACGTCTCCTTTGATAGATGATGATGAGCTCAATCTACTATTCACATCTGTCATTGTGTTTATTTGTACAATTATGATTTTATGGAAACGTGTAATTGCAAAATTGTGTTTTTAATATTTCCAGAATTTCAATAAAGTTTTGTGAATGTCATTTTCTTCATCTATGTCTTTCATTATCAGAAAAATGCCACAAGAACATGTTAAAAACAATTTTCATGGTAGTGTGTCTTTAAGCCGTTTGATAAAATTCAGCTGCTGCTCCCAGTTATTTCACAACTCATCACAACTTATCAGAAAACCAAACTGAAAAGTCTCATTTGTGTGTAAATTTATGTTTTGTTTTAGATTGTACAACCTAACAATCCAACAACAAATGCAAATAAAGTGTTATTTCTGACAACATTCAATGCTTTTCTGGTTCTTTCTTTTTTTAGTGTATATAATGATAGATTTTAAGAGTTGTCTGATTTTTAGTCTATTCTATTGATTTTTCTTGATCCCCAGAGTTGTTTTAACAATTGAATTTCCCCTCAGCTGGATCAATAGAGTTTATCTTATCTTTTAAATGTAGGCTTTATTTGTTCTTGTCTGACGGCTAAATAAGGTAAAGGTGAGATCAAATCGGAATTTGAAACACAAAATATGACAATTTGAAACAAACATGTCTTCATCAACCTTAACAGGACAGTAATTACAACAAAAGAGATTTAATTCTTTCTGCAGGTCTATTGATCTATGAAAGTGATCTGACTTAATACAGGACATTTAAAGAAAAAGAGTACGTTCAGATGCCATCAAAGACAAAAAACAAACATTGTTCACATTTGAAAAGATCCGGATCAGATGGTATCAGAGTCAAATGATTCTGTTTAAACAGCTACAGTTGGGGTGAAGCTGTAGTTTTGCTTCGCTGTTGTGTTTTTGTGTCTGAGGTTGAAAGCTGATCCACATGAAAGCTCATATCTTAAGATTAGAAGCATTTTTGACTTCAGACAGCTCACTCAGCAATTAAAAAACTGCAATGCACCAACAGCAGACCGGACCCAACAGACAACCTAAAGTAGTCTTTTTCTTTATCTTTCATTCAAAAACCTAACTGTTTGGTTTAATTGCACAAATTATATTAACAAAAAGGACTTTTCCACTCAAAAAGTGCTTGTTTACCAGCAAAAATTCCAGGATGATGTGAAAAACTGAGACATCCGAGTAGAAAAGGTTAGCAGTTCGTCATGTTTCACTCGTCTTCATTACATCTGACAGAACTGCAGACTGTTGTGTGGCGCTGTCAGGTTTAAAATGAAAACCCAACAGCAGAGCACCTGAAGACAAGCCACATATTTATTTCTCTTTTTTATCCAGGCGGTTTGGAGGAAAACTCTTTAGAGATGATCATCTTCCACGAAGTATAGAGTTTAATGTCCAAAAGGAATCTTTTTGCAGCATAAAGGGCACATCCAGGTACGGATCCACAAGGCACAGATACATCCATTAGATATCTAAATCGTGGGCATTTCAAAGCTCACAGATATGCATTAGTATCTGTTAGACATCCACTCATTAAGGACCATCAGATATCGTGATTTAGATTTCTTTCCCATAGCTAATTGCTTTGAGGTCCCATTATGTATCGTCCATTGTAAACAACACATTTGGGTCATTTCTTCCCACTGGACACATTATGTCTATCATTTATCCAACAGACATCTACCATCAATATCTATTGGATAACTAATTAACATCTATTGTAGATGTCTACTAGATATCTCAAAGATCTCTATTTTGCTACTCTATTAGATATCTATCAAAAGTGTTCTGCATATAGAGGCCTCCTACACATGTAGACATCTAATCTTTGGATATTTTAGATGTCTATTAGAGTACTTTCTTAAACATTTACAACATCTACAATAGAAAAAGCCCAGTCAAACATGTTTCTATTGTTTCTATGTTTATTGTTTGCAAGTTTCTGATACCCCAGGGGCCCGTTCCAAGAAGCAGGTTCAACAAATTTAGAGTTCAAACCTGAACTTAGAGTTACTGGGTTCAAAATTCTCAAACTCAGGGTTTTCCGTTTTTAGAACAGCTGAAAATGTTTGATTCAATCAACTTGAAGTTGTCAGAACCAGAATCAGGTGTGAGCGTCGCGACCATTAAAAGCCCTGATCAATGGAGCAAAGACAGCACGATTCACCATGGCAACGGGAGCAAACATCTGTTTTGTACTTCCGGCGGTGGAAATTGATAAGTTCCTTCAAGCATATGCGACTATGAGCACATTTTCTGCAAGAAAAGCAACACAGCTGCAGCGGTAGAACAGAGAGAAAATATCTGCAATTATTTGAATGATTCCAAATAATGAATAAATAATGTCAGGAAGGTTATTTTGTCTCTTGTTGAGTAAGGAATGTTTTTTTGTTCTGTTACTAATTTAACCAGTAATCTCCGTAATCGCATGAATGACCAGTTTTGACCAGTTCCTCCTCTCTACATGATCGTCTATGAATGAACATGTCATTTTGGTTTCTGAGTGGTGAAAACGTGACGTCTCTAATGTGAATGTTCTCTAAATGTTCATGAGGAACTCATATTTGAACATCTTTCACTTTAAAAAGGGGCGGAGACCGCAGAGAACTCTAAGTTTCCTGAAGAAAACCTGCTACCGACCAGGTTTCGTTCACAGACTCAGTTACCATAGTGATTTATTCTGAGTTCAGCTTAACCTGCTTCTTGGAACGGGCTTGGTTTGACCCACTTTCCCGGGTTTGAGTTATCTCTCTTTCTGGAACCGAAAACTCAGAGTTTTGGTGAATTTGGAGTTCATGAGCTCAGAGTTCCAACAAAACCTGCTTCTTGGAACGGGCCCCAGATAAACTTCAGTAGAAATGTTTGCTACTTGCTACTAGTTGCTTGTGAACAAAACATCTGCCCTGTGGTATAGTGGTCAGTTCTCATACAGCTAGAAGAACCTGTTTCAAATCGCAGCTGGGATCTTTCTGTGTGAAGTTTGCATGTTCTCCTTCTATAGTTTGCATGTTATGATTCCACCCACAGCTCAACGACATTTCATTGGTTAACTGCTGTCTGCAAATTGCTCCTGTGTGTTTGTGTGGCCCTATAACAAACTGGTGACCTGATATGGGTGTAGTCTACCTTCAGCAGTAGCTGGGCTGGAACCAGCAAACCTGTGACCCCAAAAGGGATTCAGTGGGTTCTTAGGATAGATGCAAAATTGCAGTTTTTTTTTTAATTAGAAAAACATATTTTAAAATAGATATCTAAAAATATCCCAAGAATAGATGACTCCAAGTAGATGTGTAATAGACCTTTATATGCAAATATCTTTCAGAACTCTATTGGTAGACATCTAACAGAGTTGTCATTTACAATAGATGTATATTAGGTATCTAATAGACATCTTGTGGTTGGTGATAGTGGGAAGAAGCCCTTGTTCTCATTTTAACAATAAAAATGTGTCTTTATCTCTAAAATAATCTTTATATCACACACTTTTGTGATTTTATTTAATGCATTTATCACTATTCCTTCATGTCAGTCTTATCCTCTTTATTTTTCATGTTAAAGAAGAGGATAATTTATACCTAGAAAATCCTCCCTGGTAAATTTTAGGGACAAGCCGCATCTGAACCTTCGACTGTATATGAGGAGTGGACCAAGTGCCTCCTCCCCTCTGAAATTCTAAACAGGAAGTACCCACTGGCTCTAAGAAGCAAAAATCCCAAAGACTTCTAGAGAAATAAAAGGTCTATTCTTGCTCTAATGACTTTTTAACACATTCTTGCTGATCCATTTTTTTAATGATTTTTTTATTTTTCAAGTTATAAATTGACCAATCAGATGCCTTATTTAAAGTAGGTGGCCTCACGCCAAACGGTCAAAACGTTTATTGGCAGATTTTATGTAGCCTGCTTTCAAGTGTTGGGGGTGTGGACTATAAACGAGCTCCCTACTAATTGATTCAGACTGACTCAGACTAACCACTGCTTACTAACAAAGGCTAGAAATAAGTAATTTTCTGTGGATGACATCACACTCACTTGGTTCAGTTCTCAGATACAGTTAATGATCATAAAATTTTAATGACGCCGTTTTCTTTATCTAAAGTGATTCAATGTCATGGATTGGGTTTGAATTCCTCGACTATTCACTACTACATGGTGCTCTATATATAGCGCGATTATAGTGCTCTCCAAATTTACAATTCCAAATTCCAGTGCCCTTAAAATCTCCCAGAAGTATCTGTGGAAAAACTAGTGTGCATCAACGCTCCTAGATATAAATACAGACCACAATGCATTGCGCTTGAACGATTTTTCATGCAAATAAATAAATAAAAAAGGTTTTTAAGTTATTTTTTTATAAATCATCCACGTTTTCATCATGAGAATACAACTGATGTATGAATAGTCTTTGTAAGATGATCATATTTATCAGGTTTTTACTTTGGAAAATCTATGACATCAAATTGCAGTAAAAAAATGGTGTCCACATTGCTTTTGAAATCCAGAGCACTAGATAATCCTGTACTGTATAAATTTTTTTGTAATTATAGAGAAGGGAGGGAAATTCAGATGTAGCCTTGGTGTCGTACTATTGTGTATAACGACAGAAGAACGACAATTTAGACAGGAGACTGTATGTAGAACAATACAGCCGTCTGTACCAGAGCACTCAGCTGTTTACTGCTCTTTACATTGAACACACCACACCAATGTAAAGCTCAGATACACTCAAAACAACTTTAGGGTTCTTCTTTGTGAAGAACACATTTCAGATTTTCAACTAAATAAAGCTTCAGTATTAAACTTATTAAATTGATGTTTAAATTTGAAGAATGGGTGAGTAAAAGAATTATCAGTACAAGAACAGTTATTCACCAAGGTTTAATTTCCCCACACCACCTCCTTTGACAATTAGGTAACTCACTTGAGGGATATTTGTAGGAAGTTTTCTTTAAATCACATTTTAGTTTTGATTTACACAGATTTCATTCAAATACAGCATTGGCTTAAAGTACAAAAATGTGGATTCTATCCGCAGTATTTATTGGACACTTTTAGGCTTTAACAGCCTCAATGAAAAAAGAAACTTAGAAATGATGTCTTAATTACTTTAACTGCTTGACTGGGACTTTACTCAGAGGGAATATTCATCCTCATATGTGACCTAATTGCACACAATTATTATATGAACACATATTGTATAACACTAGAAAAGTTATTTATTAATTTACAGAAGATTTGTGGTGCTGTAAAAATGAACTATTTTTAGGAATATGTGTTAAAATATTTGGGGGAAAAAACAGCAAACAGATGATTATCTGTCTAAAAGGTTAAAGATAAATAGGTCAGAGATCCTTCGTATCAACGTCTGCAAAAGTACGATAACTATCAGCTCTTTGGACCTCCTATTACACTTTTGAGAAATTTAATTCAAATTCAACGCAAAAAATGCTTGGTCAATCTTTAAACTGACCAAATTTAAATGCATCGGAGAGTTAAAATAAGAGATATAAAGTATCTGAAGTTTGGATTTGAGTTTTGATTGGAAATTTAAAACATGCTGCTCTTCTGAAGTGAAACCAGAGAAGATCAGATGAATTCCATATTTTTATAGAGAAAGTACATCCTATTGTTACTTAGCACAGCTATTATATTATTATAATGGGAATATTCTTAAAACGCCAAACCTTTACAAAAGATGTGGGCTCACAATTCTGGAAATAACATGGATATTATCAACATGAGAAGGGTGGAAACTTACACTGAGACACAACTGATATTTGAGCTCCTGCTATAGAATCACCACAACGGAGAGAATATAGATATAGTTTTGTTTTTGTATTTGTTGTTGCAAAACTTATTTTTGTGCTTTCTGATCACATTATAAACTTTTTTAAAGCTATATTCTGTGTCAAACACAGTTTGGAATAATTGATCCTGCAATAAAAATGATTTTAGAGATAAAAAGTAAAAGTCAAAAGTCAGTCAATAAAAACGTTTCTAAACATCCAAAAATAGTCGGTTTAATTAAATGAGCATTTCGTGTATTTTAAGAGATTTTCTTCAATGAAAGTAATACAAATTGACCTTGATATGCAATAAAAGCATAAAATAGTCAGAAACATCTCGTTTCACATTAACAAAACTAACATAAACAATACAAGTTTGGAAAATGGATTTTCAAAATGTGATAAATATTCAATTAAATTATTTATAACGTTATTAGATATAAATAATAATAATATGTGTTGATACCAAACTATCAGGACTGTACAAAATGTTATAGACATCACGCAGTAAAACGTGGAGTGATCACAATCACGAAACCATTAATTCCACATTTTCTCCCTGCATCTAAAACAAAACAGGTAACAACACGCTATTAATTAGGGTAAACACGGCGCACTGGGTAAATAACGCCAGAGGGAGTTTTTTTTAATGAGCCATCATACCAGAAAAGACAAATAGAACATAAAAACTCCCCGTAAAGCTGTCATGTTCTGCTGGTTAAAGAAGCTCAACCACCTTTCTGTGTCCTGACCGGCATTTTCCCATCAATCCCGCAATCTGTCCACTAAAACACCACAAAATGTGCTTATCAGAGTAACTGGCTTCTTTAAATCTGTAAAGAAGATACAAACATTTTCTTACCTAAAGATTCGGCTCCGGACAGTCGAAGGTAAATCCACAGTTTTTAAGAAAAATACCCGTTTTATCGGACAGTTTAGTAAACGCGAACCTTTCGCGAGCCGTGTCGCGCGGCAGTCTCGCAGCAGCGCGGCGTCTCCGACAGTGAGAGCCTGCTGTGTGACGTCACTGGGAGAGAGAGAGGGAGAGGGAGACCGGAGAAGGGGGAGCTGCAGGCACGAGCCGCCGAGCGCGAGGGGCTCCAATCAACCTGTTGCTGCCGTGACAAACAAACGGTGTGTCTGTGCTGCATTCACGGACACAAAGTCATGTGGGAAAAATGTTATTTTTACCGAATTTGATCTTTCGTCTGAATAACTGAGAATGATACCTTCCTTACATTTTATTTAAATATTTAGATAGCAATAAGAAGCAAGATGACCATCAAAAGACCCTTTAAATGATTTACAATTAACTACCACTTTATAAAGCACAAATATCTGAGATAACAAATCTGGATAAGGTTTATAATTTCTGATTATTTTAAATTAAACTGTTGAGAGATTTTATGCTCTAAAGATAGAAATTTGATCATTAGAAATATAGTTTTTCTTCTTTTTGACATGTTCGTCACAAAACATGGTCATAAACTATTTTACAACAAAATTGCCCCAAAATACAACACTGGAACAAAGAGCAGCAGATATAAGAATCAAAATGGAAAGACAACATAAAGATCAGTTTTACAATTATTTTTTCAAAGGATTTTTTTTACAGTAACAGATACATAATCTGACAGTTTTATTGCTGTATTGGTTTAAAATTACTGCAAAATAAATTAAATAGATTTTTAGAAAACAAAAATTGGGGAACATTTTCAAAAAACATGTATGAATTAAAAGAAATCATAAGTTTAACAATTAAATAATTGTTAAACGTTTTGTTCTTTGTACATAAACCAACACTTAAAATGAACCTCTTTCATTTTGGGAAGTAATACAAAGAAAATAACTAGATTTAATAGTGTATGGGTTTTTTTTTTAATAAAGTTGGTGAAGTAACTTCTCTTTTGACATGTATAGGTAAAAAAAACGAGTCAGAATCTGTAAAATGAACATTATTAATAAACAGTTTTGGAATAATTGAGTTATATAGTGAGCTTATTATGCTAATTATGGTTGGAGATATTGTTAATGTGCTTGTGTTTTTGCCACTAAAAGGCATGATTTTGGATGTCATGGATGTTTGTTACATCCTGATGTAAACATTTGTTAGGGTAACTGTTTGGGAGGTTCAGTAATTTCAAAGAACTACAAGGAGATTATTTGGTCCAACACCTTTTTCTTTAGAACTCATCACTTCTGAAGCTTTCATCTATCATTTTTTTTCATTTCAAATTAACTTAACAAATGATAAATATATATGATTTAGATATTTAAAAGTTACATATGAATAAATACAGACTTAAATAAAGCCTGACTCTCAGAAACCTTATATTTCTATACCCCGCTTCAAGACAAATGAAAATATTAGCAGTCTTAGACTTTGTGTTTTAGGAATAATTAACTCCTGGTAGTGACGTTTTTACTCCATGAACAAAAACTTAAAACGTTACATGCTTTAAGTGTTTAAGAAAAATGCCTGGTGAATGTCTTTTTATCTTTGATTATGCATAAACTACACAAAGCAACATTTAAGCTTTAAAATAAAAAAAAAAAACAAAATGTTTGTTTTCATAATTACTTTAGACAGATTACAAAAGGACTGTGTCCATTTCCACATCATTTCTGTTATGTAACCACAAACAGCATTGAAACATTTCATTAGGGGCAAGAAAACTGAACATTTATGCAAATGATGTGTTTGTTTACATGCGATTATTCAGAGAAACTCGGCGTAAAGTACGAGAAAGATACTCGAGCAGAATGTAAACATGTATAAATGTTGGACTGATTGATGTTACATAACCACAGGAAGGGCTGATCTGAATTACAATCGCTGAGTCTGAAGGCCAAAACATTTCCTACACTCTGCTGAGCCTGTGGAAGTCCTGCTGCAAAAAAAAAAAAACAGGATCTACTAAGATGTGAACCTAGTGCTGGGTATAAAACCGTTGCTGTATAGAGCAAGTTGAAGGAAAATGAGATATTGATTACAAGAAATTCCCTATATATTTTAAGATTTTAAATTTTAGCACCATAATTAGTTTAAGATCACCAAACCTAAATAGTTGAGAAAAATAAATCTATATTTTTGGTAAATATTTGATTGTTTTGGAACACACTCTAATCATCATTTGATTTAAGTGTTTTTAATTATGTGGTTTTTGGCTAAATCTAAAAACTTGTGTCATTTTCTAAGACATAGTTTCTGCAGAGCAGCAGGAGTTCGTTGAAAATTCACTTCTGAGTTGTGAGCAGGATCGTTATCGCAGAGTAAGCTGCTCCCATTTCCCATCATGCCTTTGTTTACACGCTCCTTGCTTACAGACCCTCACAGCACAACATAAAAGGGGTCTGTTTTGGCAAGAGTCTGGCGATACGATACATATTCAGATACGCGTTTCATATGAACAAGAACAATTTTTCACTTTTTTTGATTGATTCTATTTAATGATCACAACATAAGGCACTGCAACTGTATCTCATATAAAAATTCTTTTTGCCTTCAAATTCATGGTGCTTCTCTTTTGTTTGATTTCAACAACAAAATATCTTTCAAGAAAAAAAATAGAATGGAGGCTCAGTTTGCTGCCAACTAGCGGTCAGGGGTTTAGGTGGAAAACAAAGATAAGACACTGAAGGACACTCATAAATAATTCATTAAATATTGTCTTGTCAACATTTTTACATCCATAGAAGTATCGCCAAACAAAATATCGCAACATATTGCAGAATCATTTTTTCCCTACATCCCTTAAACCTAACATAAGAGGCTCAACATTGGAGGTATGCAGCCGTATAGTTTGGAACCAGATCAGACGAGAAAAAGACGTTCGTGGATCTATTTGAGTGGATGCATCAGTGGAGCAGGGAGCTTGTGGCTTCCCGATTGTCGCACCTGCACTACAGCTACAGGCTTTTTCCAACAGCATTTTTTCATCACTCTTGATTCAAAACGATTTAAATAAATACAATTTTAAGCTCAATTTTTCTGTATACATGCCCTACATAATCAGAAAAATTACACAAGAACACGTTGAAAACACCATTTTTGTCAAAGTGGATCTTTAAGTCATTCTAATCGGTCAATTAAAGTCAATATTTGATGCAGATTTGCTTAATTCTGTTGTTTCATTGTCATCTCCAGGCTCTTATTGTTGAGCAGAACCTTGAAGCAGCAGCAGGCTGAGGTTCAGCCGGGCAGCTCCCAGTTGGAAATGTGAGTAAAGAGAGCAAAGAAATGTCTTTTCTCAGAAGAGCGCGGTTCAGACACATTTCTCCAAACAACTGTGAGTTATAAACTCCACATCGACCCCAGAATCCCAGCAGGAATATCAGCACACGGAGGCAACACACTCCACCTATGTCACTCCTACGCAGAGCGTTGCCATGGAGACCTGGCACAATTTTAATCTTAATGCATTGAATCCAGTCCATAAGGCAGAGGTTGCTACGGTTACAATGCAATCTGTACAAAGGAGGTGCACAGACAGATCGGAGTGACAAACATCTGACCACATGAAGAGACAGGAAGCGCAAAACTTTATTGGTAAGAGCTACACGGACGATGTACAAATTCATATTTGGGTGCAAGAGAAACATAATTCTGCATCCAGTGGACGTCTGACATTCAGCTGATGCTCCACTTCCCAGTCGATTTCTGTGACGTTTGATTAAATAAATTGCATTAAAGAACTCCTGCTCCCTCAATAACCCTTTCCTCCCTCCACTCTATCCATCACTGCCATGTAATGATTTAGAGGTTGGTTAAAATCCCATGTGAAGCGCTGATCCAATAAACATCGTCGCTTGGAGCATTTTTGGCTCTTCAACAGATTTTTTTCCAAAAAGGGTTTTATTGATTAAAAATGTATTTCACTCCTAAACCCCCTTTAAGCTTCCTGTCGATTGATTTGGTGTCATTTTGAATTAAAAAAACAAGAATCTAAAGATGATTTAGGAACCAGATGAGACGTCTGTTCGCTTTTGATTTTACCTGGACTAACAAAAGAAAACAATGAAGCTACAAGCCTTTTTTGAATGATCAAGAATCAAACATTTACCTACTGTTGTAAACAAGGATTTGAACACCTGAGAAAATCAGTGTTAATATTTGGTAGACTGGCCTTTGTTTGCGATTCCACAGGTCAAACGTTTCCTGTAGTTTTCCACCAGGTGTGCACACTGCAGGAGGGATTTTGGCCCACTCCTCCACACGGATCTTCTCTGCATCAGTCAGGTTTCTGGGCTGTTGCTGACAAAAAAAAAGCTGAGCTCTGTCCTATAGGGTTTAGGTCTGGAGACTGGCTAGGCCCTCTCAGAACCTTGATACGCTTCCTAAGGGGCCACTCATTGGTTCTCCTGGGTGTGTGCTTTGTCATTGTCATGTTGGAAGACCCAGTCATGATCCATCTTCAGTGCTTTGACGGAGGCAATACACGGACCCGGTCATCCTCGTCCTGTTCTATGTGCAGAAAAACACCCCATAGCATGATGCTATCACCCCCATGCTTCACATTAAGGAACAGCGTTCTTTGGTACTCTGCATTCTTCCTCCAAACGAGTGGAATTAAGACTAAAAAGTTCAATAATGGTCTCATCTGATCACATGACTCCCCTGGATCATCCAAATGGTCAAACTTAAGACAGGCCTGGACATGAGTTGGTTTAAGGGGAGGAACCTTGATTTGCATGATTTCAAACCATGACGTCTTAGCGCATTACCAACAGTAACCATGGAAACAGTGGTTCCAGCTCTTTTCAGGTCATTGACCAGCTCCTCCCGTGTAGTTCTGGGCTGAGTCCTCACCTTTCTTAGGATCATTGAGACCTCACCAGCTGAGATCTTGCATGACAGTCATGCGTAGCTTCTTCTATTTTCTATCAATTGCTCCAACAGTGGAACTTTCTTCACCAAGCTGCTTGACGATTTCTCTATAGAAATGGCTAGCTAGTAGAGGTCTAAAATTCTATCTCTGGTGTCTTTCGACAGCTATTTGGACTTGGTCATGTTAGAAGTTGGAGTCTTACTGATTGTATGGGGTGGAGAGGTGTCTTAATGCAGCTAACCACCTCAAACAGGTGCTTCTATAATAAGTGGAGGTGGACTTTTTAAAGGTGGGCAAACAGGTCTTTGAGGGGTAGAAAGCAAACAAAACAAAAACATCCATTCATCCACTTTCCAAACCCGTTTTGTCCCTTTTGGGGCTCAGACAAATCAACTTGCAATCAAACTTGCATAAAACCATTAGTATATCCTCACAAAATGTAAAAGTGATTAAAAAACTCAGATTTTACATGCATATTTCCCCTGACAGAGCAGAGATCATCATAAAGAAGCTTCATCTGATAGGATGATTACTCACTAGATTCAGCTCAAACACCAACAGATCTGCAGTGATGGATACAGACATTGTGTCAGAAGGGGGTTACACACATTTGCAGACTCTCCTTCCTTCAGGGGACATAAAGCAGGACGCATTAACAGCAGCAGAGCGGGACAGGTCTCAGAAAGTGAACGTAGAGACGTGCAGTGTCCTTGGAGGTGAAGGAAACGTGGCTGCGTGTGAATAAGTTGTTTTCTGCAGTGCTCTTCCTCTGCAGTGAAATCCGTTATGTAATGCTGAGAAATAAGGAGGGGGGGGGGTCTGCTGCATCACCAAGGAACTTCATCCAGCACGAGCGTGCACGCACACATGCACACACACGTGGCGCATGGATGACTTCAACAATCAATATTTACACAAACCAAACACAACAAGGGGTTTCATATCTTTGTATTTTCCTCTTCGGGTGTTTTTTGTTCTCACACAAACACCAATCAATCACCATGACCGACTGGGGCAAACCTTTACTCTTTTTTGTTTTTTTGTACATAAAAACTGTTATCTCCCCTGCAGCAGCAAGTAAACTGTGCTCTCTGACAAGAACATAATGAGAACAGAGGTTTATTTAAAGTTTGACCTTACTGCTGAAAGTCGTTGACATTTTCCATGATGATGCACCACATGTGCAAAAACCTCTGTTGATGTTCGAGAACAGGATAAGCTCCTTCTAAATCGGGACATAAATAGACGTGTTATTAAATCTATAGTCTTTTTTGCTGTTACATCCAATAAGCAGGATAGAAATTCACCATGTTAAGATTCAACGTTCTCTGCGGTTTGAAAAAGCTTGGAGATGTTTTGTAAAACCTACAATCTGCGGGTCAGGAGCTTCACTCCATTCTGATGTATCCATTTGTAAACGAGCAGATCCATGTACGTCTTTGCTTTCCTCGTATGAAGGCTGTGTCGCAGATTTTGTGCATTTTCCGCGTAAGAAATTTTGATCTTTCATGATAAATGTGGGATATACATCTACAAGTGTTTCTTGCGTTTGTCAAACGCAGATGTGCGCAGATGTCCTTTGAGGTTTCAGCCAACAGGTCTTGACGTGAATTTGGTTTTGAGATGTTCAGAATTTTTGGTCTGCTAACAAAAACGCAGTTTATGCATATTTTACATGGTTTATATGCTATTATCACCTAAATCTTACACAATTGTGCATGATTTTTAAGAGTCTCATACGCAAGTTTGTGGCTTTCCACGACCGTTCCACGTCTGTCTAACAGACTTTTGAAGCACGTACCACCGATGTATAACTTTTATATTACGTATACACTACGCATGTGTTAAAGGGTCACCAAAGAGGGAAGTTGGAGGTTGACTCCGCCCACAGCTGACATGTGAAGATCCAGTCAGAGAGTGTGGCTGGGGAACAGGACTGTTCTCATTAGATCATGAGACTTCTGAAACTTACATGGTTTGACCAATCACGAAATTCAACTGTAATACATCAATTCAACCTGTAGGGGGCAACACACAGACCGCTTTTGACTATATTTTCAAGAATTAAACAAGTCTATTTGAATTTATCAAAAGTGTGGCCAACAGGAAGCACTTTTAAAGCCCCGTTTAGAGATGTCAACAGCCAAAAAAAGTTAATTTAGGGTTCGGTGACCCTTTAAAATGACCTAATTGACGAATGAATCACTAATGAATTACAAATAAACAGTGCACAATTTGCGTATTGTTTGATGGGTACATCAACTGCCCGATCTTTCACCCCCAGGCGGTCCATACCAGGTGTGGGTGTCCTACTTCCGTTCGGCTCAGCAGGGAGGGGGTCAGGGCTCTTGTGGGCTGGTGTCTGGTGCCGCGGGGGAGGGGGCCAGGTTCACTGGGCGTGGATGCCACTGAATGCATGCTGGGCCCTTCTCACGGACCTCCCCAGAAAAGAGGATTTTTTAGCAGATATTTTCTACCCTTGAACTTTAAATCATTGAACGTCAGTCCGTTCTAATAGTTCATCTTCTTTCTCATCACCTTCTTAAGAGCCTTAGCTGTCAGCGTCTCATTTCCCTCTCTGTATATCTCACCTTCTCTGCTGCATGCCCTTTCCAGCGATGCGTCACAGAACGTTACGCTCCCTCAGTGCCACCTCAGCAGAAAGCACCTCATTAGTCTCCATCCTGAGCCAGCAGAGGAAGATACATGACTGCAAGCATCTGGGAGCGACACGCATTCACTCTATCACTGGGAAAAAAGAAAACTAGGGAAGCCCTAAGTCACCGTTTCTGTCATGGTAAAGTTTTAATGGAAGCTCAGTCTCCATGGTAACACAATGTGCTGCATTGGAGAGGAGACAGAAGCCTGGCCTGCAAAGAAAACTGCAGAATGATGGAGAATTTGTTGACTTATTCCATCAGAATGTACTGTATTTCTTGATCTACCTCCGTCAAGAATGTCTCCAGATAATCTAAGAAAACTCGTCCTTCAGGATCTTTCATCCTTTGTTCCTTTTTCCATTCATTTCAGGTTAAAACAGCAGGAAGACACTCCAATCCATACATTTTGCTCCTGTTCCATCAGGTCTCTTTCCAAAATCCTTCACTCCTGCTTTTATTTTTCTCTCTCTCTCTCTGTCTACAAATATCTTCCTCCTACTCTTCTTCCACCACTAAGAGTCCATTTTCCAGCCTAAAGGTCAATAACACAGATGGAGGTTCTCGTTAACCTGGAACACGACCAATCGGATAGGAAAGTTCTGATTCACAAAACTCCCTTCTGACAAAGTCCTCTGCATCTCCCCGGACTTGGGACATGCACATAAGCTCTGAACACGCTGGATACCACTTCTGTTGGCTAGGAACAGGAAACTGAGGCTATAATTAGCCAAAACTGGACAGTAGAAGACTGGAAGAATATTGTCTGGTCTGAGTCTCCATTTCTTCTTCTCAATTATAACATCTGTCCTGGGACAGCAGATGAAAAATAGCAGCTGGGCTAACTCTGGCTCATTGCACCCAATGCTTTTAATGTGCACTGTCCCTGAGAAATAAATGCATTGAATTGAATTCTGCTGACAACATGAAAGCATGGATCCATCCAGCCTTGTAACAACAGTTCAGACAGGCGGTGGTGGTATAATGGTGTAGGGAAACATTTTCTTGGCACCCTTTTGGCCCCTTAATACCAACTGAGCCCACCTGCATACATAGTTACAGACCATGTCCATCCCTTTATGACCACCGTTTACCATCCTCTGATGCTACTTCCACCATGTCATAAATCTGGAATCATCTCAGACTGGTTTCTAGAACATGACCATGAATTCACTCCAACGGCCTCCACAGTCACCAGATCTCAACCCAATAGCACCTTTGGGATGTGGTGGAACAGGAGATCGGTATTGGGGATAATCAGCCGACAAATCTGCAGAAGCTGTGACGCTATCATGTTAATATGGACCAAACTCTCTGAGGAATGTTTCCAGTACTTTGTTGAATCTGTACTTCCAAGGATTGAGGCGGTCCAACCCGGTACTAGTAAGCCTAATAAAGTGTCCGATGAGTGTATAAATACCAATTTAGACTAAAGAATTCCAACCAAGCAGAAGTTTTTACAGAGTATTTGACATTCTTGTGATCAGGTTTCATGTAGTGACTAAATAAACCTGGTTTGACCGACCCGTTTGGTGCTCACGTGTAAAACGCCTCGCACCACGAGGAGGTCCGGTCAGCTGCTTCCTGCGACGTTCTGCTCCGTTTGCCAGCTCTGCAGTCCTGAATGTCACGTTCAGAGCCAGCAGGCCCGAGCTCTGCGGGCGCCAACATTAATGAAAGTTTAACATTATGCAACGGCCTGGACGGCATCCACAGCCATTCACACATTGTGACGCAACTTCAGCCCAACTGAAAACTCATTCTCCGGGCGCCTGAAGATGAAAAGGAGAGCTCAGGAAGCAGCTGAGCAGTAATTACCACTTTTAATTAAAGGAGCGTGACGAAACGGGGGAGATGGGATCTCATTTCACCACCACGGGAGCAAAGAGGCAGTGGGCGGCAGCCATTAAAGCTCAGTTCTAGCCTTCCCTCAGACCAGGAAAATACTTTACATAACTGACTCACAAAAAGGCTTTAGAGGTTTAGAAAATGGTGATAGGAGTAAAAAAGATCTCAGTACTTCTGCGGCGCAGTGCCTGGCTCTAGCTGGGTTCTGTAACAGACTTAACTAGAATTATGGTGTTAAGTGCTTACATCGATCCAGAGGTTATTAAAGCTTTTACTGGTTTTCTTTGTGACAAATTGGGTCATCTGAAGTGTGCTTAAGGTGTTTGATAACCATCTTTAAGGTTATAAAAGCTGCTTAACCTGCTTGAACGTGGGTTATTTTTCCTCCTGTGGATGATGAGTTTATGGATAAAAAACATGAAACAGGATTTCAGTTTTTGTATAATTTATTTTTTTATGTTTCAAAAATCATAAAAGAATGATATAAACAGACACATTATGGCTCTGAGACACTTAGACCAGATCGGTCCGTACAGGGCTCACACCGAGTGAGAATCCCGCCTTAAGCTGCTCGGAAAACGCTCTCGTAAGGTTTGTGGTTTCTTCATTAATGGCTTCATAATAAAAACTGAGGCGTGGCGAAGATTGTGCAACATCATAAAGCTGGCGGCCACTTTTTTTCTCAAAAGGAATCAATTACCAAACACCTAAAGCGTTTGAGAGCTGTGAGAGTGCACCCACGGGGGGCGCCGTTCGCACGTTTGGTTGAGTCTAAAAATAGGTTGAAGGGTTTTTCCTTTCTTTTGTTTAGAGATGCATAGAGCAGCAAGAGGGGACACATTTCCTAATAAAATTTACTGTGGAATGAAAAAGTGTGTTTGACCTCAGAGTTTCTACAGAAATAACATGACAATAAAAATCACCTGAGGACTTTTGACTTAAGTGGAAGTTCCCGATAATGTATCACCGTCATTTTAAGGTATTTACCATTCTTGTGCTTTCCATTGACCTTTTAATGTAGGGCAGCTTTTCCCAACTTTTACCTAATGTCAATCTAATTAGTGGGCGGGGCTTCACATCAGAGCTGCGGCCCTTACAGTCAGTTTGCATGTTCATGCAGAAACTGGATTGTGCTTCTCCTTGACTGATCTGTGAATCAGTGTTTCCATTTTGGAGCATTTCATTAGTATTTTGAGTTTGGGGCTGTTGTCTGCACATTCAAAAGGCCAAAATGGAATAAAATAAAATAAAATACGACTTTAAGATCCCACTGAGACTATATTTCTTCTTTTGTAAAATCATTTCCAGTAGTTTAAATATTGGACATGAAAGTCTCACATTAGATTTGTGGCTTTGTGTGTGCGTAACAATTCGTGCGTATAGTTAGTTTCAAGCTGTTGTAATGTTAATTTATGCATGTGTAAATTGTATTTTGCTTTTTTTATGTTATAATTTTTGTACTTATGCACAAAATGTAAGAGTTAATAAATCAATAATTACACACAAATCGCAGTGAGTCCATTTTCTCTCCATAGCAGGAGTACATTAGAAATTCACTTTTGGGTTGTGGGCGGGACAGTTGGAGCACAAGTTAGCCAAGGTAATTTCCCAGCATGCTCTTGTTTACACCCTCTCCTGCTAGCTTATGGCACCTCACAAGCATAGACTAACATTAGCGTAGCACAAGAAAAACACGAAGCAATATGAGAGTTTTGCAGATATTGATGTTAATGTATCATTTTGTCTGCAAGTCTGCAGGATTGGAGAGAAGGGAGACTTTGGCTGCGACATAATCCCAAGCTTTTTCAAACATCTGGTTTTCAGCTGCTCCTGATCCCTTACAGTTTAAATAAAGATCCAGAAAGGCAGTTTAATCTTAAATTATCTTCATATGTCCTCCATCATGAGAAAAAAAAAACACAATAGGATTTTTACTATAAAATTGTGTTTTTAGCACGTTTTTGTAGCAATTTCATCATGATGGAGTATTTATATAAAGAAAATTAACCTCAAAATTGCATTTTTGAGTATTTCTTTATTCAAATTGTTATGAATCAGGAGCAGATGAAAACATATATTTTGAAAAAGAGTATATTTGTGGTGTGGAATATATGCTGGGTGGGTCACAAGCTCCCTGCTCTCAGGAAAGGTGACGGGAAGTGGGGGCGGGGTTGATCTGCACCAATGGTACCCACAACTTAGAGGTGAATTTCTAATGAATTCTGCTGAAACTGTTCTTTTTTGGTTCTAAAAATGACCAAAAAAATGCTTTTACAACAGAATAAAAGATAGTCCGAATGAGACTTTAAAAGAAATAAATCATTGCAGAGAATCACAACCATCAGCCTGGAACAATAGCAGTATTGCACCTTTGAAACAGTTTAAGGCCAGAGTCACGTCGTCACTACAAGAAACAAAATAATAACATTTAACAAACATTTAAAGCAGAAATGAAAGTGACAGTTTTGAGCAAACGTTAGTTTTCCAGAAAAGAAAACACATAAACCTTCTGAGCATCCAAAAACAACTTTTAAAGACAACCAAAGCGCAGACCTTAAACAGAAACAGAAAAAAAGGTCGATTCCTTTACAGATCATGTTGTTCTTTAGCACAGAAAAACAGATCGTATTCATGGGGTTCTCCAGACCAAAAAATAAAAATAAAAACACTGTACCTTCATGGTTTTCACAAGTTTCTTCAGAAAATAGGGTTAAGTTATACCTTCACCTATTGTACACGTCCTTCATTACCTGTAAGGAAAAGCTTCAGTACTTTCATAAATGATTTAAACGTACCGTATAAAAAAGGTTTTCATGCACATTCTCGTCATCACAGCTTCTCAATGAGCCCATCGACTGTGGCGTCCCAGAGCCGCGGATGGAGCCAGCTTGACAGAACCCCCATGAAATCTCGTTTTTCTTCTTCGTTCAGATATTAAAGTTTTTAATGAGGCGCCGTTCAGCTCAGCGAGCCAGATTCACATTTCAGAGCTTTAATTATCATCTCAATCGGCTGATAGAAACTTCATGAAAATGTTTTGAATTTATTTCCTTTTGGTGAGAGGAAGTTAAGTGAGATCACACCTTCATATCCACCTCGAACAGATGAAGCTCCTTTAACATTCTTCATTAAAATAAAAGAGAGAAACTGAGCCGAACCATTAATCTCACTGAGGAGCAGGTAAGAACGGGATGGATGAAAGAAGCCAAAAAAAAAGAAGCCTGAGAAATGTGTTTATCAGTGTTGACATGTGGGGCAGACGGAACATCGTCCTCTGAGTGAAATGTGTTTTTCTCAGGGAGCTGATCGGCCACATTCTGTCCGTTTAATTCTGTTTATCACAGATCCTCCAGGTGTCTGCTGATGGAAAACATGCAAATGAGACGGTGAGGCTGCAGCATCCAAATGAAAAAGATCAACACATAACAACACCTTCTACCTGTCACACAGACAGAGATATGGAATCTTAGGTACAAAAACATACAACAAAATAATGAAAATTAGTTTTTTTTTTTGGACAAATGTGATGTAAAATCAAAAGGCAGAGAGGAGAACAACAGAAATTCTACTTTTTTTGTCATCAGTTTCTATGTATGCCAACTAACAAAAACTAAAATTATTATTTTTTTAATCTAATTTAATGGATCACTAAATAAACAGCAAAACAAACCAAAATACTGACCCCAGAGGAATGAAAAAGGATAAAACATATGGTGATAGGAACTCTCCTAAAGTTCCAGGTCGTATTTGTCATTTAGCAGCTGTTTGCTGTTTGCTGGAGGTGGTTTTAGCTCAATGTGACACAAAGGGATCATTTTATCATCCTGAACAAAAAAAGACTTGTTGGAATGCATTGATTGGACCGAACCTGTTTAATTATTTTGTCTAGAAAGCACCTTAAAAATATTTAAATCAGCTTTCCCCCCCAGCCGGCTGCTGACGAGGACAAAAGTACCACAATTAGAGTAAAAACTGCACTAAAATCCTCACTCCGTCCATCAGTGGCTCTGGGCGCAGCAGCGTTTCCACACTTGAGACAAAAACAAAAGAACCCAATGTCCCCAGATCTACACATAAACCTACAGAAGGGAGGCAGCGCGTGGCGGACACGTGCGCTAACTGGACACCAGATGAAAGTACCGACAGAAAGCTCTCACACACACACACACACACACACGAAGGCCGGCGGTTCTGGTCCGGGACGCTGATCCAAGTCTTTGGGCTCCATTGAGATGTTCGTCCCACGGCGACCTGCTCCTGCGTCTCACTCCGGCGGTGCAGCTGGAAGAGGTTCATCCTTCGTTCTCCGCGGCAGATGTGCAGGAGGGGGGGGCAGACTCGAGGTCAAAGGTGAAGAGGGAGGAAAATAACAGTCGAAGGAACTTTTCAAAAACACAAAAACATAAGGATGGAACGACTGAAGGCGTTTGAAAAAACGTCAAAATCCAGCAGCCATCCATCGCCACCTTCCTTCCCGTGAGGGAACGGCGGACGCCAGCAGGAGGCGGAGAGAGGACGAGTGCAAAGCTAGCTAGCGGTTGTTCTTGGCGGCCTCCTTGGCTGCAAGAATCAGGGGGGTGAGGCTGGAAAGAGGCTTGGCCATCTTCAGAAACTGATGCTGTGAGAGGAACACCAGGGGAGGGGGGCAATGAAAAGAAGCCGGGGGGGGGGTGATGTGGAAGGAGACGGGGGGGCAAAGGATGAACGGAGGAGAGAGAAAAGAAATGTTTCATTTTAGAACAAGAAGAAAATGAACAGAAAAACGGCAAGCTGGGAGATACGGAGCTGAACACAAACCCTTCCTGGAGCTTCTCCTGGTTTATGGTATTTAAAGTTCTATCTATCTATCTATCTATCTATCTATCTATCTAACGATATTAGTTCAAATCTTGTTTTGAGACATTTAGGATAACTTAACCTCTTAATGCCTTTTGTCACAAATATGCAACAAACCACTCCGGCTCTAAAATGACCTAAATGTAGCTTCTACTTAAAAGCAACAACGAAAGTGAAATTCTTTTTTCATAGTTGGAAATAAATTAACTTTGTTGGATTAACACATTTCCAAGCTTTTCTCAAAACCGAGATTTGTTTCGATTCATTAAGGTCTACAATCTAGAAATAAAAAAATATTAAAATGATGAAAAAAAGCTAAATGACTAATTTATTATTTAATTTTAAGGATGTTCAATAAAGTTGGCAATCATTGTCATTATTTTAGGAAACAAAAATGCAGATTTTGTTTTGAGAATAAATTCTAATTTTAGACTTTATAAAGATCTAATATTACAATGGGGAAACTTTTACTACGTTCGTATTTCTGTTTTGTTCATTTTTTGCTCTAAAATGAGTCATTTCCATCTATTCCACTTGTTTTTGTCACTTTAATCAAAGTTAACTAAAATAATGTACTAGAGCTGTCAGGCGATTAAAATTTTTAATCGCGATTAATCGCATTTTGCCCAGAGTTAACTCGCGATTAATCGCAAATTTACATGTGGCCTTTTTTTAAGGAAAAAAATGTGTGGTTCGTGGAGTTTAGCAGTTCTACATTAATTATAAAAACAAGAATGACAAAATTAATAGTTTTCATCAGAACTACTTTATTTTGTAACATTGTATTGAGATAAACTTTCTTAACAATAAAAGGCTGTAACATAAAATGCCTAACAAAAGCCCAAGTGCAATGAAGGGCATTTTAAATTCAAAACTTCAATCAACATTCATTAAATTTAATAAAAAAAATCAAAAATAAAATTTCCATAACACTTTCATGTTCATTTTTTGTCAGGACCAAATCTTATTCTCCTCTGCTGAACTGCAGTAATAAATGAAATAGAGATTTATCATTTCCAATTAACTTTTGTTTTTTAAAACATTAAAGACTGAGAAAAGCGGGATACTCTGTGGATAGTTTGACAGTCTGTTACTGCCGCCGCGTTCTCTGGCTGCAGCTCAGCGGAGTTCATGTGATGAATATGCCGGCAGACAGACCGCTATGCTGGGGCTGGATCACGCTTAAACCTCCAGAACATTTAAAACATCCCCCGGTGCGCTTGCTGTCCGGAACGTCGGGGATCCGCAGCTCTCGGGATGCGGCGCCGGACGCGAGCCGGTAGGCCTACCACCAGACGTGGTACTGGACGCGAACCGGAGCTGGGTTAGAGTGCAGGAGCTCTCCACGTCCTAGCGCCGGCCGGTTTTAGGTCGCATCTCGGAGTTTGGAGACCCGCCGGTGATCTAGTGAGATCAGCCGGTGAGTTAAAGGACGGGACGCCCCCGCGCGCGGTATGAAAAGGCACGTATGAGAAAATCCCATTGACTGTAAAAATAATGGACCTATCGAGCTATGAGGTCCTCCCATTATATACAGTCTATGGAAAATCCGCGATTAATGCGTCAAAAAAATTGTCGGCGTCAAGCACGTGTCAGATTAATGCGTTTTTAACGCGACAAATCTGACAGCCCTATAATGTACATAAAACTAAAAAATACAAACAATTTGCTTAGAAAAAACATATGTATTATTGTGGAGAATAACATTTAATTAGAAGTAATTCTATTGAACTTATTTTTAGCTTCTATTTTTAAATTCTTGTTTCTACATTTAAGACTGTATATACAGATTATTTTACTACTTTCTTCTCAAGATTTATGCTTTTTCCTTATTTTCAGGCTACATCTTTGTTCAGTGTGGAAGTTTTTATGAAAAGGTTTGTAATAAAGAAACTTCCTTTACTCTATCCGTCATGGGAGAAACTCAATGTCTCTGACTGATCAGAGAGATTTAATGCTACGACTTTTATGAATTTCTCAGTGAAAAAAGATGTGATTTGTATTTTTATGCCAGTAATATTATCAGTACAGGTGGAATACAAACCTAAAACACCTGCTTTTTACTACAGTCAGAATGTTGTGACGTGCTTGATATGCTCTGTAGAAGCTGGGTTTGTCTCAATTCACAGTATTTTTGTCAATTATCCACAGTAAAATATCTTTCTTGGGAGAAATTATCTCAGTCAAACACACAAAAAAAACCCAATATTTATTTGAAAATGTAACAATTAATGTATTTACTTTTAATACATGAGATAATTAACTTTTATATTATTTGTCAAACTAGTTTAGTGATCAACAATTAACTTTTGAGTATTTAAAGTCCTTCACTATGATCTTAATGTCCTTTTTTCCCCACATTTCAATATATTTAAAGTGTAAAATGACTGACGTGTTTTTTTTCCACACCTTATAGTAGCTGCATTACCATCGACTATAAAATTGTACAAATCAGATTTGCATTAATAAATGTGTCTAATGGAAACACAACAATATAGAAAAAAAAACTTGCATTTATTGAAAAAAAAGTTTTTACGCATTGGACGAGGTGGTTTTTGAAGCTCTCCATGACCTGAATAAGACGCTGACGTCTCCTTTGATAGATGATGAAGAATCTGCTGTAAATCAAAGTTTTTTCACATCCATGTTTTTGAATGACTTATTGTGCGAGTTTGTTTGTGTTTTTATGCATAATTCTGATTTGAAACAGTGTACTTGTGAAATTGTGTGTTTTTTTTTATTTCTAGAAATTTGATGAACTTTTGCACATACGTGCAATGGAAACGCAGCTGTAGAGCTTCTGAACAGCACATGTTCAAACAGGTATTTGACTAAACTTTTGGTCCGATGTATTATATTTATTTTGGTTTCTGTATTTCTAAACACCACTAAAATGTTGATTTTGTTGGCAGAAGTACCTGCAGCAGCTCCTTAGCAGACCCTCTCTTCTCCACGTCCATCTCCAGACATCGGTTTAAGAAGTCTCTGAATATCGTCGACAGTTTCTCTGGATTCTGCAGCTCTGGGGTCCCGTTGGTTGCAATAAGATAAAGCGCCTACAGAACAGAAAAAAGGAGAACTGCAAGGTGAAAAGGAGACAGGAGCTTTACTGCCATCTGGTGGCCATTTAAGGGGCAGACATTCCACAAACAAACCACACGTGTAGCCATGGTGTTCTTTAGCATGTCCATGGAAATCAATAAAGATTTGTATTTTGAATTAGAAATGTTGAATTTGTGAGCTCAGGCGGTAACGTTTCGCCAGTGAAACGTCTTCAATTTAAAAAACTAAATCCAGATAAATGACTATCGTGTGAATGCTTCAACACATTACAAGATAGTGATTCTCCTGCGCCTTTCCATCTGTTATTTGGCATGTAAAAACTCAAATCAGACTTTCAGCAATTTCAGCAATCCTGGTTTCACAACGTTCAGCTCATTCAGGACATTACTGCTTGTACTTTAGGTACTTATAAACTTTATAGTTTTTGAAATATTAAGCAGAATATGCCCTATAGGAAATGAACAAGAAATTGCTCAAATCCTACAGAATATTTGTGCACTTTGAAACTTGTGAACTTCCACATACTTTCATGTAGAGACAGCATTCAAACTTTAAAATGTTCTGCAATTACTGGGTTTTTAAATGTAATTTGGCATTTAGCTATTATTTTAGGAACATTCTAGTTGTTTTAGGCAAAATTGGAATTTACTACTTTAGCATTATGCTAGCCGTTTGGCAAAATTAGACATTTTTCTTTTTTTTTTTTAAAGCAAATTTGGCATTTAGCTAATATTTTAACAATCTTTCGGCTTTAGCATATTTCAGCTTCAGCATTTTTAACTATCAGCTTCAGCATTTCTTGCTATCAGCCTCAGCGTTTTTAGCTATCAGCTTCAGCATTTTTAATCATCAGTTTCTGCATTTTTTAGGTAACAGTTTTTGCATGTTCAGCTCACAGTTTCAGCATTTTCAGCTCAAAGTTTCAGCATTTTCAGCTCAAAGTTTCAGCATTTTTAGGTAACAGTTTCAGCATTTTTAGGTAACAGTTTCAGCTCACAGTTTCAGCATTTTCAGCTTACAGTTTCAGCATTTTCAGACACCAGCTTCAGCATACTCAGCTATGAAATTCATCATTTTAGCCATCAGTTTCAACGTATACAGCTAACAGTTTCAGCTAACAGCTTCGGAATTTTTAGCTATCAGGTTCAGTGTTTTCAACCATCACCAGTTTCAGATATTAGCGTCTGCATCTTCAGCAGCCACATTCAACTTACAGCATTCACACTACCATTATTGCCGGTAGTACCATATATCTACTTTTTATTTTTATATATTTTGCTTAAACAAATGTTAATGAGTCACACTCACTCTAAGAGGATTCTCATTCAAGTACGGCGGCTCTCCTTCGACCATCTCGATGGCCATGATGCCCAAAGACCAAATGTCCACTTTGGGGCCATACGCTTTGCGGGTCACGACCTCCGGAGCCATCCAGTATGGCGTCCCAACCATGGTGCTGCGCTTGCTCTGCTCCGGAGTGATCTGAGCGCAGAAGCCAAAGTCGGCTAGAGGAGAAGAACGAAAGAGTTAACCCTTTAACACCTGAGGCGTCGTCGGTGACACTTAAACACCAAATCTTTTAAAAAATACTGAAACTTTTCAACCGTTAAAATGATCAACGTCATTCCAGTAGATTCTGAATTAGAACTGCGAGTTGATTGTGTTAACGGTTGAAAAGTTACAGTAAATCAAAGAACAAACACTGGAACATCTGCTGAGCATTTCTGGTCACTGACTGAGTTTGACCGAGCCGTCCATGCCCAGGAGGATGTTGTCGCTCTTGATGTCCCGATGGATGACCTGGTTGGAGTGAAGGAACTCCAGGGCCTGGAGACACTGTACAGGAAGAGGAATCATCATCGTGAGGCACCACTTTGACTAAACCTTTTGACAGTAAAGTACGTGTGTGTTTGCAGCTTCAGGCTTAAAGAGGTCTTCTACTGGGAACATCACCAAACTAAAGCTACACTATGTCCTACCTCTCTGCACACAGCAGCTATCTGGGCTTCATCCATGCAGGTTTCCGTGACAACATCCGTCAAAGATCCTCCAGCCAGATACTCCATGACCACCCACAGCTCATCACCCACCAGGTAGCTAGGACCAACAACAGGAACATCATTATCTGCATTATCAGACCTCTGAAGGAAGAAAGTTTGTGTTTCTAACATCTGAAAAAAAAAATCTTTAACATGTCTCATAAAATCAAACCAGGAGCTTTTAGCAGTTCTATGCTGCAAACTTTAGAATGGCTCAATAAGAAAAAGGAAAAATAGAAATACTTACGCACACACAACTAATGATGGCTTTTCATTTTTTCCCTATAAATATCTACCAAAAAAAGGAGTTCTGGATGCAAAAAGGAAAAAAAGGCATAAATTCAAAGCAATTTGCAATTACATTACTGCAAATATAAAACAAACGATTACAGATCAGCTATTGTAATTGATTCTACCTGACAGAAGATCAAACATTCAGATTAAATACAAATATGTAATTAACAGGATTGGTGAACAACAACAAATTAAATGTTTAAAACTCTGCTTTTGACCACTATTTTTATTTTTATTT
Organism: Oryzias melastigma; assembly: GCF_002922805.2. Classification (NCBI taxonomy): domain Eukaryota; kingdom Metazoa; phylum Chordata; class Actinopteri; order Beloniformes; family Adrianichthyidae; genus Oryzias; species Oryzias melastigma. The sequence continues at coordinate 4,738,669 of NC_050524.1, read as the reverse complement.
CTTTTTTGCAGATTTTTTTTTCCTCATAAGTTTTCCTTATTGTGTTTCTGAAAAATGATATATACATTTTTTTTTTTTGGGAGGCGGCGGTTGATCCATCTGGATGTTCGGTCGGATGCATTTCTAATAGCAGGAAGCCAAGTTTGGCCCCGCCCACCACAGCGAGTTGTCCGCTCTGTGGAGCAGCTGTCAGATCAACGTTCGTCTTTCGCCTCATTTATTACAATAAAAGATTGCTTTTGTCCAAAAACTAAAAATAAATGCGATATTATCTCTTTAATTCAATGAAATGTCAATCATAGAATATTCAACTAAGTTTAAGTTTATTTTGGACTGAGTTTGATTACGCTTATCTCACAGCTGCACAACAGCTCCAAAGGGTTGATGCATATAACTCAAGAGACACATTTCCTTTACTTAACAACACAGCATCGCTTCAATCCACTTCCTTTAGATTTACATCCTTCAGCCTAACTAGATTCTTTTCAGAAAAAAAAACCATTTATTCCTCTGAAACTTGAGGAACACACAGACACTGTAAATCAGCAACATGGGAATGTGGTTTCCATGGGGACGGCAGCATTAACAGCAGCCTCACAAATGCTCCTCAGTGTCTCCAAAGGCAGACAGGTAACCACGGTAACAGCCGTCTCCCAAGCTCACACAAACATGTTCGGCTTTCAGCAGCAGTTCGCTGGAGTTCCACCGGAGAAACAAAGTTTGAATTTCATGGGCTAAAGGGAACATTTGGGACATTCTGTCTGTTCCCTTTGATGTTTTTGGTAGAGATGATGAGAAGTTTAGAAAAGCAACAAAGTATGGAAATTAGGCCTTGAAGTGCCGCTCCGATCATCTTTTGATCTAGTATCAAAGAGTTCCCACTTCCCAGAGGTCTTTTGATAATAATTAGTCATTTTTAGGTAACATCCAAAAACTTGTGCCTTCTATGACCGTTTTTGCAGAGCGGCAGCATCTCCAGGGTGTAAGAAACCAATTTAAAGTGTTTTTTTGGTGGAGGATTCAAACAATAAAGTAGATGTAATTTTACTTTTTATGTTTTCCCTTTCAGGAATGCAGACAGCAGTCGTGAGAAAATTCCCTTTTACTCTTTATTTGGGTCAAAATCATCACATTATCCTGCTCGGATTCTGTTGTGAAAAATGTTAAAATAAAAAAGAAACAGCGGTGACACTCCTTTATTGCTTTGTTTAAAGTTGTGCTTTGTTGTTTGCTAAAATTTGAACGTACTTGTGGTCGCACATGTTCTGCTGATAAATCTCGTTTTTGGGAGGGCCTTAAGTGCGTCTCTTATTTTGAAAACTGTTTTAAGAGCAGCAGAACAAAAAGAGCCGAGATGTTTTCTGCATTTTAATGTGAAAGGTTGTTTTGTTTTTGTGTAAAGTAACACTAAACATTTGTGTTTTAAGGGTTTGTTAAACATTTTTTACAAAAAAAGAAAAAAAAAGTTCAACTCAAAATGCGTTTTGGGTTTGTTATGAAGTCCCGTGTTAACATAGTATTGAAAAATGACAAAAATAACTATAAGGTCACATTTATGAGCCTAAACTTAAAGAAATATAAAGGGCAACAAAAACTGTTTTTTTATGTAGAACTAACCAAGTAAAAAATAAAAAATAAAATAAATTCAGAGGGTGTATTCAGACTGGAAAAGTCTGTTGGTTTGGACCGAGTCCGCTTCATTTGGTCAAATCCTGAACTCTGAATTTGGTCTGGATTCAGACCGTCGTCAAGCAGACTTTAATTTTTCAAACCAAAGCTTGTTAACAAAACCATGTGACTAAAGATCTCTTCGGTCATTGGTCAGGAATTATGAGGGCGGAGCAAAGCAACAAGAAAGACAATAATGGAAGTCCTAAACTTTACAATCCTTGAAAGGTTATTTCACTAATTTATTATTTTCTGTAAATAGACAAAATCATCCCAACATATAGAGATTCAGAACATTTACACTAAAACACAATTTATTCTTCAACATCAGAAACAAGTGATTTAATGAAAGTTTGGTCTCTTTTTAGTAGAAAAAAAAAAGAAATATCAATAAATCTATATAAAAAGCTGCTTTGACCCTTTTCGTCTTCTCTTACCTGTCCAGGTAGTTGACGATGTTCGGGTTCTTGTTTTCCCTCATCACCAGAATCTCGTTGATGATTAGCTCCTTCTTGGGCTGCTGCTGCAAGTTCATCTGTTTTATGGCGACCTAAGAGTTATTTAAATAAAAAATAAAAAAAAGTTGAGTTTACAGACACTAATCAGCGGAGGATCACTTAATCTTTACATCTAAACTAAATAAGAGTTCAGCTACAACAAACACGACCTGCATCTTTTCAAATTTTATGAATAAACCTTTAAAGTCAATTTCTTCATGTGCAAATTTGTAAACATGCTGGTTATTTTTGAGAAATGAAAAATGCGATAGAAGGAAAGTTTAGGTTCAGTTCTGTGAGAAGAGTTTTTACAGCCGGATTTATAAAAGACATTTGATGTAAACCAGCTTTGGTAAAAATCTCTCATTTTCTTCATTTTATTCTATATTTGACATTTATTTTTACACAGATTCTTTATTTCCTGTGAGTGTGAGTAAATAATTCTTAAAAGGACAGTTCAGCAGAGCTCAGAGAAAACTAAATCTTATGAACAGACCCACCTCCTGTCCCGTGGCGATGTCTATAGCCGTGTACACGGTCCCAGACGCCCTGAAAATACAAAAACAACATTCACTTATGAGAACAAACAAGAAACTGAACCAGAAATGTGTCTCCTAAAGGGGTCATGGGTTCTGCTTTCAGTGACATCTTTTCTAATAAGGGACACAAAAAATACAAGAAAGTTTGCAGAGATTTTGAGTTTCTTGTCTCTTTATAATATGAAAAATAAAAGTTAGTAGATGCAACTAATTTTGGAAGTCTTTAAAGTCCCTTTGATCATTTTTGATCCATTTTTGAAGCATACCAGTGTTCTTTTAATTATGTTGATGCTGTTTTTAGCCTAAAAAATGTTTTCCGTTTCTGCAGATCAGCAGAACATAAGCTTCTGAGCTGCAGGCAGGACATTTGGTGCAGAGCAACCCCGCCCCCCTTTTACTTGAAGTGTATTTTCTACACGACAAATACACTTTTTCAAACTGCATTTTTTTGTCTGCTCCTGATTCCCAATTTAAACAAAGAAATATATTTAGAAATGCAACAAAAACATGTTAAAAAACATTAAATCTAAGTGGAGTGAATCTAAGAGATTTACATTTTCTATGCTTTTTAGATTATAGAGAAATATCCCTTATTTGAATTTCTCAATTTAATTAAAAATAAGATAAACTTTCCAAAGGAAAGAACATTTCTAACTCATCTGACATCAATTTACTGTATGGAGTTTAGGAAGCAGGGAAGACAAACTTCTAAGAGTTTTTACCAGAAATTGGAAAATTTGTTAGATTTTTACTATTTTATTTTATTTAATGCTTAATAAATTAAAAAATATTCAGGCAGTAAAAATGAAGGACAAATTTTCTCTCTGGCCTGTTTTTGCTCAAAATACAAACATCTACTTACTAAAACATTGTGATTAATCACAACCCAAATGTGTGATTAATCTGATCACTTTTTTATTAATGTAAATGGTGATTGGAGTAGGCCAAACTGTTTTTTAATACAATTTTTAAAAAGTAATTCTAAGGGGATAAGAAATTTAAAATGTTTTAAATTGAAAAAAACTCGAAATGTGAAGAAAACTATTTTTTAAGTCATAATGTGTTTTTTATTTTTTTATTTTATTTGAATCCAAACTGGAAGTTTGTGGATGTCCCAGAATGGACACCTGAATCCTAATCCAATCCTAATTTGAAAGACCAAAAATTTTAGCTTGATGAGAATAAAAATTAACTATATAAAAACAAAACACTGGTTTAGGATAAAACAACTATTAACAAAGTAATAATTTAACTTTTACTGGTAAAAAAAAAAAAATGCAAAAATAAAAGTAAAAAGAGAATAAGTTTGCACATAAATCCTCGACTCACCCCTGTCCAATCTTCTCAAACCGCGTGTATTTCTTCTTGGGGTCTCCCACACTCACAATTGTCCCTGAGGAGACAAAAATAACAGATTTGAATCTTTAATCTACTTATGATGTTTAAATTAACAACAAAAACATTGAATTTCAGTCAGTCTGAATTAGGTGTTGAGGTCAAGGAGCATGCTGTCTGCAGAAAGAGAAAAGGGGAAACAGGAGAAAAACAGGATGTTGATTTCATAAACATGTTTTAGATTTGAAAAAGCCTCATCTTATGATGAGTAAGAAGTAAAACATGGAGGTGGAAAACCACGACAGACTGACAGCCGCTCTGCCAGCAGGTCAGTAATCAGAGTCCACAGCAGGAAAGTGATGAGAGGAAAGTCTCTGCAACCACCAGAGATAATGGAAAATGACAACAACCAATCAAACGCAAGGAGTGGACAAAGGGGGCGGGGCGGGGATGACCGCTGTGTCCATCAGAGGAACAGAGACAGGCAGTATCCTGATCTTACCAGCAGAGGGAGACCTGAGCCCGTCTGGACGGTGGGCATGTTTAAAACATATACAAGCTTTTATTTGGGAAGTAAACATGCAAATATAAAAATTATGATTCATGAGGAGGATGTTTTTAGGGGTTTTGAGCAGCAGCTAAATAACTTTACACTTAAAACAATCAGATTCAAATGTATGATAACATTTTAATGACTAAATACAAGTTTATTCTGATTGACTGTAAATAAGGAAATTAGTTGCAAAATATGATACTTTTATTTAATATTATAATCATATCTGCAAAAATAAAATTATAATTCCAAGAGTTGAAATGATTTAGCATTTTTGTAAAAATCACATTTAATATTGAACTTTTTCTTCAGCTTCTTTTTATATTATTGTTAAGGTTAGTAATCTAATTGTTTCAACTGCTTTCAGGTAAACACATTTTTATGTAAATAATATGTACATTTTTATGCATTCAAAGCTGTGGATTTTGATAATCCTTGAAGTGGAACTTTCCACTGGGACTTGTCTGAATAGCTGCTCATTAAAAGTATTAAAAATTAAAATGGAGTTTTAAATAGAAAACTGCAGCACTGGATCTTTATGTGCATTCAAAACGTGAAAAATGTGCAGCAGAACCTCACGAAAGAACTGTATTTTTGAAACAAAAATTTTGTAACATGTAAATCTAACAGTTTCATTAGTAAAAATGTGGTTCATTTTTTTAAATTAAACATAATATTAGACTAATTCTGCATTTTTAGATACCAAAAGGTCAGAATATAAGGTATTTATTAACAGAAGAAGGTCCAGTCCAGTCTTTTGAGTGCTGGTCTGGGTCAATGCGGCGGGAAAAATGGGTACCATGAAACCAAATCCGATATATGGATCCCGAACAGAACTTGTAAAATAGTTAAAATGTAATTTATTGTTTCTAAAAATAGATTAAAAAAATACAATCTTAAATGCTGATTTTACAGGATTCAGCACCTAGAGGCTTAAATGAATTACCCATGCGAATGAAGAATGTGATAAAACGAGATTTAAAGAGGCTAAAATTATTCCTGCTAAAATTCTAAACTCGTGTCACATGAAACTGTGGTGCTGAAACTGCTTTGGAAAGGCTCCAAAAAGATTGGGATGACCAACACTTGCTGGGAATTTCTCATTTTTAACAAAATAAAAGCATCCTTTTAGCAGTCAATAAAAAGAAACCATTTGTCAGAGCAAGAGTCAATTTCTTCCCACGGTTCCTAGTGGCCCCAGCATTCAAGGCAATACCAGTACTACCTTAAATACTACCTTAAATTCTTGGATCTGGAGCGTTTTTATCCTTCTGTTGTGGCTCTTAAGTATTAAAGAAAAATGCTGATGATTTTAATAAATCCTGTATTTTTAAAAAAGTTTTGTCATTTATATTTAGGTCATCATCAAGAAAATAACATATTTTAATTATTTTCTTACCAATTTCTGAACAAGTATCTTCATCCTGGAGAACCCATCAGGTCAAATTTGTCCTGTTTATTTTTTTTCTGTTTCAAATTATTACTATTATTTATTTTATTTGCCGCTATAAGAAGTAAGTAGCTCTTTTAGGGTTAAAGGAAGCTAAAAGTACAAACTGGGATTCATGTGAGTAAATCTAATAATGTGTCTTATAATTTCTGATTCTTTTCTTTAACTCTGAGAAAATGTTCTGCTTTGTATTCGACTTTCTAAAATGTTGTCTTTTCTCATGACGTTCATTCATGTCTCAGGAAACCACATTTCCATCATCCATGTTCACTTAAGGTTTGTGATTAAACCCGCCGTGAAGCGGCGCCAGCTTTGAAAAACTCACGTAGCTTCTCCAGAATCTCCTCGTCGGACATCTTCTTCTTCCTGGTTTTGTCTTGCGAGTGGGGCAGAGAGGGACCAGGGGCGGGGCTGGCGCTGGGAGGACTGCTGGGAGCGGCTTCTGCAGGGGGTGCGGGGGTGACCGCGGCTGCCGCCGCCGCCGTTGGTGGGGTGATGGGGGAGGTGGCTGCATCTTTGGTTGAAGGGGGTGGGAGGGGTTCGATGACTGAGCGAGTGTAGATCTGAGAAGAAGAATTGGACAGCAGGTTAATCAAGTTCACCAAGATTTCACTAAGATTTTAGCATCATTTGGACACATGATCTTTTTTATCAAACGACAAATATGACATCAGTCGTTTGCGTAAATAAAATCCTTATAAATATGAACATTTTACAACATCTATTCATGAATCCACTCTTTTAATTATGAAAACTCGGATGATTTATAAAGAATTAAGTTTGATTTACATTTTTCAGATGACAAATGGTTTAAATGCAATGCATTGTGGTCTAAATTTGCCAATCCAGTGAGCATCAATGGACAATAGTTTTGGCAGACTTGTAGGAAATTCTAAAAAAAAGAAAATGCCAAATATGTGAGGGAATTCTGGGGCAATCTTTATAATAACTCGTGAGTTCCAGGTAAAAGTTTACATAAAAAGAACAAAATTAAGGTGGAGGTGTTACCGAGCCAATTTTCTCCTATAAGCTTATTTTTTAATGACTTTTTTATCTGCTCCTGATTCACAACGATTTGAATAAAAAAGTCAGCAATTTCAAGCTTAATTTTCTTCAGAAAAATGCCACAAGAACATGTTAAAAACACAATATTCAGCAGTTTCTTGCACTTCATGGACAACAAAAAAATATTTTTTCTTACTTTTTTGTTACATCCTGTAATTTCCAGTTTTGTAAAAAAAATGTTTTAACCCCCCCCAAAAAAAATAATTTCTTAAGAATATTTGACAAATCAACCATTATGAAAATGAATTGTGTTAAACCAAAACAACATTTTGTCATCTTGTAAGTAGAACTCAGTTTGTCGTCAGTGACACTCAAATCTATTCCAGCCGTCAATTCAAATCAGATGAAACCAGCCCAACAACTTGAACTTGATTATCGTTATTTGAGAATTAAATATTTCAACTGTTCTGTTAAAAAAAGGGTTGATAAATGACAGATGGTCTGCAGACTCTGGTCGTGATCCGGTTCTCCTCATCATCATTATTATCATCATATTCCATATTTGTGTGTCTTCCAAGCTCTGACAACCTGTGATGAGTTCATGTGGTTATTTTGGTGTCGGTGGCGTGACACTTTCTCATGGCGAACCACAAAAGACCTCAGCAGCTCCCACAGAGATGTCCGCCTCCCTGCTGTGCAGACTGATCACTTTCACTATGATCTGTAATATTCATTGTTTAACACTAAATGTAATTTTATTGGCAAAATACTTATTTACGGTTAAAATAAAGACTCATATGGATTCAAGCATGGAGAAAGAGCCAAAATGACTTCCTGAAAATGTTTGTCCTAAGAGATTTATCATGTTTCCCTCTTTTTTAAGGTTATTTTAAAAATATTTTCTAATAAATTAAAGTTGACCAGTAGAAGGTTTTGAGCCTTCTGTTTCTCAAAAGCTCCACGTTTTCTCTTTGTGGATCTCTATTGTTTGTGTAAATTAAGACAATTGTGTAGGGAGGTTGTAACCTCAGTTGTTGTATAAACTAATGGGTGTAATTTCAAATCGTCGGGTTCTCATTAAGGCTTCAGACTGTGGTAATGAACATGTTTGTCGAGTCAGAGGGTCATTAATGGGGAAAACGGCGATGCCGCGGCTGCATCCTCCCAACCGCCAACATGTCCTAGAAATGAACAACAATGGAGCACAAAAGCATAAACAACATTCTAACTGTGAATACAATTCCAAATGAACAGATTTTTGTGTGAATTGTTTGAATAAACTGCATTAGCAGCTCAGAATGGACCTTTTTGTTCGTTTTCTTTGTTTATCCTGCTTTAGATCTTCTGTATAAACACATGTAAGCGTCCTTCCTGTGAAGATCTGCTACCAGTCACCACTAAATCCTGATCCAATCCTTCAAAACCGTCCAGTCTGCTGCAGCCACACCCAGGGACAAGGCCACGCTGCAGTGGTCATTTGCTTTGCTAAGAAGGTGATCAGCTGCAGCCTCGCGTCCCTAAATGACCCGGACGTCTCTGGGGCGCACAGACGACCCCTCCCACCCAGGACGTTTCCAGTGGAGGTTCCAGTCCGTCCAGACCAGAATCAGTTCTGCTGTAGTCAGCCTGTTGTAAAATGACTTTTCTAATATATTTATTGTTTATTTTATTATCTCTGAATCATAAGTTATTTATTGAAGTGTCCCTTTAATGCAAATGGCTTAACTAATTGTTTACCCAAACATATTTTTCTGTTTTTTAGGCCTACTTGGTCATATAAAGCAGATTCATTAGATTATGTCACTTAAATATAGAGCAAAATTAGCTCAAAAATAGTTTTCCACCTTCCAATTATTAACATATTTAAAAAAACTTTAATTATCTCTTTTAATCTAGAAATTAATTAATCTAAAAAATAGTGTTTTAATATCACGTTACAGAAATGAATAAATATTCAAGAAAGACGAAAAAGAAGACTCAGACACAGGACGAGTCATGTGACCTGCGAGCGATTAACCAGAGACCTCACGTCTGAGGAAACAAAGGGCTTCATAGAAAACCTGGATCTAAATAAAAGCACAGCTTTCCCTGTGACCATCACACGCTGAAGGAGACGTGAAATGAGGGAGAGGACGCCTCCGTCTAAAGATGTAATGAGACGGCTGATGAGCTTCAGCTCGTGGAGATCAACTCCTGACTTCAGAGTGTGAGGAGGATCAGCAACGTCTGACGTTTGAACAGTTTAGAAAAGATTAGTAAGAACGTAAGCAACATTTTACCAATATGTAACACATTACTAACATAGAGTAATTTAATTACTTTTCTGATTCACATCGATCACGTAGATGTTGACGTTAACTGTGTTCAAACGTAAACTCTGGTTGGGAGCTAAAGCTTCAATGTAAAAGATTTAACAGTTTAATAAATCTGAACACTTTGTTAATATCTTTAAATGAAGCGTTTACCCTCTGACACATTTTAAACTAATCCTGAACACTGACAATAGTTTTATAAAGTGGCTACAACTCTTGTGAAACTTTCGCTTCCACTAATGATTTTCAGTCGCCATATTTTCTGCCACTTTCTGCACTCTTGCAAAAAACTGTTTTTCAAATGGCAGAAGAAACTACTTTGACTGCAAATTGTGTTATTTTGTTTCTATAAATGTCTTCTGTTGACCGAGTTGTTTTCTTCAGGACTTTTTATAAAGTAAAACAATAACTTGTGTGCTTTAGTGTTCACTCCATGTTGGTTTAGTCCACTTTATTTTGCTTTTCTGTCCATGTGAGATATGATTAGCTCCAGGATCGTTCCAGTCTGCCTTATTTTTGTCTTACAGTACTTTTATTTTTATGTATTTTTATGCCATAGTGTAGCAACTACACGCCTGTTTCTTTAAGACATGTTCCACCGTGAGCAAACGGAGGATTTTACTATTGATGACGCGCACAAATTATTTATTGAGTGTATTATTTATTTACTTATTGTGTTTTCATTTGCTGTCGTGTTGGCAGCGTTATCTTGACAGTTATGAATGGAGTTGCTTAAAATGAGGTTAAAGTGTCTTAATTACAACTTCAAAGCAACAAGTCACATGTGTGATCCTACACATAACCTCAAAGCGACAACGCATCACATCAACGAATCTTTGCATCTTCGCTTTAAGACATTGAAGTATTAAG
>NC_050524.1:4709933-4728323 GCF_002922805.2 Oryzias melastigma | reverse complement strand
TCGCGATACTACAGCATGATCACGTGGAGCTGCAAACTTTTAGGAACGGAATCCTTCAGCTGTGGATGCACAGATCTGACTGACGGTTCAGATCTGACTGACGGCTGACATAATGTCTGCTCAAGGGACACGCCCACCACACCAATGTAAGCAAATTCATTTCTGACAAATGAATATTTTTGGCACCTACACACACATTCTTACGTGAACTTTTCATCTTTTGATTTAAAATCTGATTTAGAGATCCACTCCAATGGAAATGGTGTTTTTGACATGTTCTTGTGGCTTTTTCTGATGACATGTATACAGTAAATTAACCTTAAAACTGTCATTCTGAGTATTTCTTTGTTCACATTGTTGTGAATCAGGAGCAGATGAAAAAAGCGGTTTGACAAAGAGCCTATTGGTGATGTAAAAAAAGCAGTGGGCGGAGCACAAGCTTCCTGCTCTGAGCCAGAGGGCAACGGGGGCGGGGCTTGCTCACCGCCAGTCGCCCCGCCTACAACTCAGAGGTGAGTTTCTAATGAATTTCTTTAGTGTTAAACAGAAATGCTAACAAATTGGATAAATAATGGGTTAGTATTTTTTTTTTTTTGCTTTGACGTTTTAGACAACTGAGCAAAATGATGGTAAATGTTTATTCTACTGTCAAAGGAGGTTTATTCTTAGAATTCCATAATCTCATTATTTACATATGAATTACTCATATTTTTTCAACTGAATTCTACACCAACGTCATGTTTATATTTGTTCTTAAAAGAGAAAAAGAGTGACGGTGCACCAAAATCATAATTTTAAAAATCTTTTGTCCGACTTTCTTGCATTTTTTATTTAAGTAAATCAGCTGCAGCAGGAGCTTCCAATTTGACATGGAGTACTTTATTTTAAAAGGAACTTGGATGTGCTGCTGTCCAAAGTAAAATAAGTTAAATTTGTAATATTTTATACAAAAATATGACACTCCTATGGTCCAATTTTGTGTATATTTAAAAGTTAAATTAAAAAAATGTAGAACAAAGTGAATTAATGGTCACTTAAATGACTTAATGGTAAAAACAAACATAATTTTTATATTTTAAATGGTAAAATGGGAGTTTGCGGTGGGTTTTGGTTGGTAATAAACTGAACCAAATGGTTCTTTTAGCATAAAATTTTGCAGACTCCTCAACTTGTTCTCATTTTCTCTAAACATTCTATGACATTGTTCAGTATTTGAGCTCTTTGTGTATGAGAAGTGTTTTATAAATAAAGTTTTGATTTGATATGAATCCTATAAAATGCAACCATGTGTTTTCTGAATTAACTTTATGCAGATGATATAAAAATGTGTATAAAATTAATTTACTTTGAAAAAAGTTTTTACAAACAATTATTTAAAAAAAAAAAAAAAGATTCTTTTCTTACTGATTTTGTGTGTTCTGGACGGGGCGCGACCACAGGCGGGGGCTCCACCTCGTCTTCATCTTCATCCTCAGATACGGTTGCTATGGCGGGCGTCTCCAACACGGCCTTGGTGCTCTGCATGATGTCACAGGGGGAGAGAGGGAGGAGCCTGAGTGACGCCATCGCTACATGAGCAATCATCGATACGAGACCCATTATTGCTTCCTGCCGCTGATGCTTCCTAATCTGATCAGGCAGACATGTCTCCTGCTCGTCTTCAGCTCTTCTTCTCTGGTTCTTATTTAACTCTCCCTTCGTCTTTTGTGTCGCCCGCTTCCTGTCATCTCCTCTGCCGTCTGAAAGCTCTGCTCTGGTGTGGCTCGTGATGCCACATCTTCCTCTCTTCTTCTTCTCCTCCTCTGTCTCCCGCGATGCTCGGCAGGTGGCCAAGCTGCAGGGACGGGGAAATGGCGAGGAGAAAAGATGCTGATTCACAATGCAGAGGAGGAGACAGAGGAGAACATGTGGAGGAACGACTGCTTTTCTTCATCATCTCCTCAGACGTCTTAAAGACTTAACAAAAAAAGTTCAAAAACAGTCTGTTACTGTGTCCTATTCTGATTAAGAAGCATTCCGACACAAAACAAAACATTTTGTGTCTTTTTTAAGGCAAATAAAACCACAAAAATATCTGCAGAAACTAAGTTTCTTTTGTTCTTGAAGATCAGACAGGTTACCATATGTTTTCTCCTCAGAAAGGACTCCATGTCTCTCTCAGAGGAGATGCTGTAAAGGAACATTTCATTTTTGTTATTTTTAGACAGAAGCTCAAGTTTTTCAAAGGAGCAGATCTGTTATTTTAAATCAATCAGCTGACCGCTGCAAAAGCAAAAGTTAAACTTTAGGGGAAAAATCTCGATAGATTAAAAAAAAAAAAAAAACTTTCCTTTAACGAATGACTCGTCAAACCTAAAAATGTAGGAAAGTCTGAGTAAATATTATTTAACTAATAAACAACCAGTAGCTAATTTAAATTGTTAAGTTATAACCAGAAGTTGAAAGCTTGAAGCCGATGTAGACGTTTTTCCTCTATTGGGCGTTGCCATAGCAACCGCTACATCCAGGATTCGCTACGAAAGTGACCCGATCTTCTGCTTTTTCCCCACACTTGGGACAGGTCGCTGACTGTATATAAGAACTGGACTGAGTGGACTGAGTGGACACCCCCCCCCCCTTTCTGGCAGGACCATCAATCTTTCCTGTTTTTTGGAGGATGACCATCATGTTTGTGTGTGTTAGACCTCAGATCAGAGCAGCAGAGGAAAATAAACTAACCAGGATTTCCTCAGAAGTGGCGAGAAGAGGGAAGAGTCCAGCGTAAAATCCCATACGGGGATATTTTTGTAATTATCAGTTTTTTCTTAAAAAAAAAAAATCAGACCAAAATTCAGCATTTTATGAACATTTTGACCTTTGTATCCGCTAAGCCGTATCCCACTGTTTACCGACATGTCCAATATGGCGTCGCTCTTCACGTGTCGTGGACAATAGCAACAGGCTAGCGTAGCGTCTCTAGTAATATCGCTCATTGACTGAATCGACTTAATTTGGTCTGAGTCAGCAGTAAACCATTTTAAGGGTGACGTCGCACTCATTTGTAGCAGTTCTTTAAATACAGCCAATAGGACCGGAACATGGAAAGCGCCCCCATGTGGTCACAGTGACTTACTGTACTGTGTTTTCCAAGATGGTCTCCCTTGTTCAAAGTAATAGTTATGATTTTTAAATTCATCTTAAGCACATTTTTACCACAATAAGCTTCAATACTTTCCATTTAAGAGGAGTATTTTTCAATATAAGTCTGAAACAGAATTCTTTGAAGAATATACTGTGATGAAATGTCAAAAATACCAACAAACTGAAACATTTAAGTTTTTTATTTTTTAAATCAGATTCTGTCATTTCATCCTTTCTACTTTACTGATGTCACCATCCGCCCTCAAGCGAGTCTACAGATGCACCGATCGCTCCCGGACAACACCGTCTCCAGGATTATAAATAAGACTGAATTCCTTCCTCTAAGTCTAGACAATGCACAGCAACCAGCATGAAAGAGATCTGCCAAGCGAATGATGTCCATAATTCCACGCTGGTCTGTGTGAGGGGGTGGAATCCTCGCAGGTTGGTGAGAAACTTTCAAACCCTAAAGCATCTACACTGTGAAAATGCAGAAGTGAACTAATGGGGGGAACATTTGTGTAATAATGAATGTATCTGTTGTGTTTTAGCTAAAGGTGTGAGAATCTGGGAGGAAATCAGAGTCTTACCGTTGTGGTGGAGGAGCTGTACACGTCTAAGTTTTTATCTGCGGTAAAAAAAGGAGAAAAGAGGAATGAAGTTATGCAAAATGTACAGAAAATGATAAACGAATGTCAATCCATACTGATAATCTATGAGAAACCCAACATTTATTGAAGAATTAGGGATGTTCCGATCCGATCAGGTTATCTGAACTCGTTTCAGACTCGATCAAAATCAGATGTTGCATCACGATTAGGGATTGGTGTTTAATTTATTCTTATTATGATCAACACTATATATATATATTTCAAGCTTATTATTACAGATGTATATTTTACTGGAATGGATCGTGAGATTTTATTGCTGAAAAGCACAGCAATAGTTTTAGGAGGAGGAGCACAAAAATGCAGACTTCAGGGCTCAAAAACTCAGATTGAGATCAGACTGAGATTAAGCATCAGCAGATATTCAGAATCAGATCAGGGTAAAAAAAAAAACTGATCAGTACATCCCCAGTAAAAGTGTAGGTTATTCTATCTTAGGGTGAATTCAGACTGGAGAAATCATTCAGTCCAGACAGAGTCCGCTTAATTCGTTTCAAGTCCTGAACCTTGTGTTTGGTCTGTATTCAAGCGTCCTCTAATGTTCCAGAACAAAGTGAATAAAACCACCTGACTACAGATCTCTTCCCTCATTATTCAGGAACTTCGAGGGTGGGGCAAAGCTACAAGAAGCGGAAATAATGGAATAATGATTCAGTTATTCAAACTTCATATTCTAGAGTAATTTTAAACGTCTGTATCAAGGTTTTATGACATATAGACTGTCGGGAAAACAGTGAGAAACAATGTGCGTCACATTAAAAGTTGTTTTAATGAGCCTGCATTCACCCCACCACATATCAATGTGGCCTCATCGTTGCGGTGTTATATCATAATTTTTAAGAGAATTCAGCTAAAAAGCTTTTAGGATGGCGTCATGAAAACGAGATGACTCATGAAACGAGATATGTAAAAGGGCATTTTCAGCTGAGTTAAAATAGACTTTCTACTAAGTCAACAGTTGAACTTTTTTTCCTTTTTGATAACACAACAATTGTTGCTTTACATTTGTCCTGTTGCCTCATTCCTGCTCTGTTTATATCACGTGACCACCAGCTGGGGTGGCCGTTTTGGTCCAGTTATTCCACACCGGGACCAGATCGTGTTCAGACTGTAGATTTTCAGAAAGAACCAGAGCTCAGTCCGATTGGAAATGAACTGAGACCACCTCATAAGATGTAGGGCTGTGACGAGTATCTGAGCACTCGGGTACTCGTCCAAGATCGATGACTCACGATCTTTAGAAATATAGTCAAGTGTAGTAAAACATTTTTCAAGAAAGACGTATTTGTAAATGCAGAATAATGATGGATTTTAAGTTTATGAACTAAAACAAAGCTGAATGTGCAGCACTTCTGTCACCACAAGTAAACAAATCTTTGTGTTGGTCAAGTTTCCTGTTTTCAAAGTAAAACCAACGAGAGCTTTTTTCTGTTAAAAAAACGAGACTCAAGTTCTACTCACTGACATAATTCTGGATTTGCACCAAAATGTAATGCTTAGAACATAAAGTGATGCAGAACTTTGAGGATGGAAAACATTTTCAGGATTTGTTGGTAAATGATCTAAAACAAAATGGATTTTAATGTTGTTTACATTACTCCTGAACTTAAACAGAAGACTGATTTAAAAAAAAAAAAAAAATTGACAAACACCAATTCTTTCGAGCTAAATCTTCGCGCTTTTATCAGTTTTGTTGATTATGATCTCCTATTCTAAATAAAAAAGTTTAAATGATGGTGATTTAATACAAATAATTTCAATTTTAATTCATCTAGTAAACAGACATACACATGGCAACAAACATTATATTAAAAGTAAGAGTCGTGGTTGTATTCGTGAGTCGTTGAGCTAGACTCATGAATTCAATTGGATCGCCACCTAAGCAACGATCCACAGCTCTAATTGGACGGGTCAGAGAGCGGTTCCTGGTCCCGGACCAGAGTCTGCTCGAGTGTATTCAGACTATAATTTGTTCTGGATTATTGGAGGAAACGTTCACTTTAAGAGAACCAAATGTGTCCAGTCTGAATACACTCTTATTTATTGTTTGGACTTGAAAAGAATAACCTGGAAAAAAGGAAGGATCTTTTTGCCCTTTTCAAACTTCAGTTGACCTATAAATGTATCAAGATTTATTTGTATTATTAATATTCCTCCTCATGTTTTTTTTTAAGAAAACAAATCAATATAAGCACAGCTGGTTTGATGTTGCTGCTCACAATCACTGGTTTACTCCTTTGGAGGCTGCAGCAGTAAAAACCAGCCTTATAATGAGTTTCCATAACATGAGCATAAATCTTGTTTAGCACCTGTGTGTGTTTGTGTACCTGTGAAGCTCATGTATTTCTGGCTGTTGGACGTCTCCTTTGAGTCGTAGAACTTTAAGACATCCAGCACCGCCTGAGGATTCTTCTTCTGCTCCAGCTTGGTGATGTTGGACGTCTGCAGGAGGCGGGCCCACTGCTCCGGCATGCCCTGCACCACAAACAAACAGGTTTTGGCAGATTCATATCCCCTTTTTTTATACGAGTAATCGTGACACAAAGTTTTCCACAAAGAGCCCAGATAAGGCGGTCCCATTTTTATGTTGGACTCAAAACTAGGTCACATCTCCTTGTTTTCCTGCTCTCTCTCTGCTTATCTGTCAGGATAATTCCATCACACTTTCTCCTCCATTTCCTGCTTCATCACTCCATCTCCTGACCTTCCCTTTATGGTAAACCATCGTTCCATCGGCTCGTGCAGCCTCTGCTCCGCCGCCGTTTTTATCTCAGGGAATGACAAACGCCTCTTTGCATGTACATGTGTGCATAATTGAGAATCAGGGGATGTGCCCCAGATTACAGGGAAAGAAAACTCAAGCATGCGCGCACAATCGCTGTGTAACTCGGAGCGAAAAGTGCTTGGTCAGGCGGATGGAGTGAGTCAGCGGAACAAGGCGTCTTTGTCCAATGTGATTATTTAAAAAGCTTTATTTGCCCGTGTGTGTCCGAGTGTGTTACGTTGACAAACACACAATGATTAGGGTCCCATTGGTGACCAATTAAAAGAGTTACGCAAGCACACCAGACAAATATGCAGCGGAGACGCACTGCAGCCGCTTTCAGCTAATTAGTTTGAAATATTACCACATTTGGAGAAGAAGAAGAAGAAGAAGAGGGGCACAAACTTACAGTAAACTCCCCGGTGACGGCATCGAAGCCAACATGGATGGTGTGTTCAAAGTCAGACGGAAGAGAAATCTCTGGACGCTCCTTCTTCTTGTAGGCTGAATAAAAGAGACAAAAAAGTAAAAAAAAGTGTCAGACAGAAACACAATTATAGAAAAACTTTAAATTAGGGAAGTAAAAGATAAAGAAACATATTTAAAAACTGATCAAGCAGTTAAAAACCAAAGATATGAACAAGATTATGTTGGGAAATATATATTTGTAAAGTAAGACAAACTTTGACAGTTTCTCTCACAGCACTGCAAACAATATCTAAATAAATCAATATGAAACACTTTTTAACCTCTAAGAACAAAACCTTGTAACCCTTGTGCTATCCTAGGTATTTTGATGTAGGGTCATCTGGACCCCACAAGACAGTGCGCTAACCCCCCCCTCCAATATTTTTTTATTTTCACTGTTGTCCATGGGAGACATGAAATCCAGTCAACCTTCATCCATATTTGTCATGGGATGGATAACTCATCGATGTAAGGCTTGGGTCATCTGGACCCCATAGGATAACACAAGGGGTAAAAGAGCTAACATAAAAAGTGTTGCTTAAAATAAAGTGGTAGAAAAGAAAAAAAGGAGGGTTGTTTGTTTTATTTTATATTTTTGTGCAACATTTATGAAAAAAAAAAACTAGATCCATTTATGTCAATTTGACCACACCTTATCGCCACAAAGGTAGTTAACTCTTTTATTTATGGATTCGTGGAGCGCGCAGTGAGATGCATCTCAAATCACGTATTAAAAATGTTCACAAATGCCTCCTAAAATGATTCTTGAAAAGTCAAAAAGGGGATGAGTGTGAACCGAATATATCATATTTTCTGGAGTACACAAATCAAAGCTAGTATACTTCTAAAAAAAAAACTAAAATTACAATTTTATTCACTTTTTTAGTAAAAATGTTGCAATTAATAGGGATGTCACAATTCTTATTTAACTATGAAAAAAAGTTCTTTATACTCCAAAACATATGCTAGTATATTTCTATTTAAAAAGAAAAATCACAATTTCATTCATTTTTTTGCATGAATATTGCAGTTAATTGTAGGGATGCCTCAATTCACAGTTTAAAACTGAATTGTTTGTTACACATTGAACCAAATCGTGAGGGAAGTAAAATGCTCTATATGTACTGCCTATGGAAATTTAGGATAAAAGTGTCAAACATTTACTGTCCAATATTTAAGAAGAATTTATTGTTTTACTACATTTTGCCAGGCTTAGTATAAGCCAAATGAAAGTTTTTTTTTTTTTATTAGCATTTGCTTATTAGCAAATTTAACACAGGATTCTTCTTTAACATTTTTTGTTTTTGATATATAAATCGTTGAACTGAAACTAAAATGAAAATTGGGCTGAATTGTGGGGAAAGTGGATGGTTGCCTCTGTGATAGATATACAAACAAACAAACGTTCAATAAACAAAAAAAGCTCCATATGATAAAAAAAACAATGAAAAAAATTGAAGCTTTTCTAAAAATAAAGATTTAAATAATTACAAAAAAATACACAAAATATAATCCTAAAGCAAATAAAACTCCAGGCTAAGATGTACAAATACATGAAAGGACAAAGGGGACACCATATGTCAGAAATGGAACGAAATCCTTTGGGAATTGAGGATTTCATGGAGTCCCCTGGGATGACAAACAATGAGACGAGACCAGCAGCCGCTCCAAAGCATCATGGGTAAAACTGTGATTAAATTGTGCCAATATTGGATTTTATTTCTGCATTAAATTCATCAATTGACAAAGATGACCTCTGAACAAGTTTAGTCGTCGACGTAGAGAAAATTTAATGACCACATTTCGCTGACGATTTAACACTTAAAACCTCTGCAAACAAAACGCTGAAATGCTTTTGAAATTTAAACAAATAAGACTTTTTTTAAATAAAAACAAACCTTTTGATTTTTTGATTAAGACAATAGGTCAAACTCAATGTCAGCTCAGTGGCCTTGTGGTAGAGTGTCCGCCCTGAGATTGGAAGGTCGTGGGTTCAAATCCCGGCCGAGTCATACCAAAGACTTTAAAAATGGGACCCAGTGCCTCCCTGCTTGACACTCAGCATTAAGGAGTTGGACTGGGGGGTTAAACCACCAAATGGTTCCCGAGCGCGGCTGTGTCTGCAGCTCACCGCTCCCCCAGGGGATGGGTCAAATGCGGAGAACAAATTTCACACACTTAGGTGCGTGACAAATAGTGGGACTTTAACTTTAACTTTAACTTTAATTTTGGTTTTATCTTCACTTAAGACTTATAAATAACACTTTATTCTCCTCCAATATAAAAACCCTCAAACATATATTCAGCATGTAATTCTATACATTTTTAACCAAATTCACATAAACAAAAAAATAATAGCTCAACTTAAAAGAACTTCATAAACTCAAAGTAGAATATTCCCTAAACGTATTACCATAAAGAGTCTGTTTTATCCAAACCAGAATCACATTTCTTCTTATTTAGCTAAATGACACTGATTATTGTGAACCAGCAAATTAATACTAAACATAAAACAATAAAAAGGGATTTTCTTGACATAAATCTCCTGGTTTCAACCCTTTTTTTCTATGGCTGTCTTAAATT
Organism: Oryzias melastigma; assembly: GCF_002922805.2. NCBI lineage: Eukaryota > Metazoa > Chordata > Actinopteri > Beloniformes > Adrianichthyidae > Oryzias > Oryzias melastigma. Next base: position 4,718,720 of record NC_050524.1, on the reverse strand, counting down.
TGGTTCTTCCTCAGAGTAAACAGAATGCCTTCATCCTTTGATAGCTTGAGTTTCTCTTCTCCTGCTTTCTTCCAACAAAAATATATTTTTTAGTAAAGTCTGAAAATCTTATTTTTTTGGCTTCATAATTAACCTATTTATTTATTTGCCCAATGTTTATGTCAACTTAACTATTCGTGGTGTAACAATAAATCGATTAATTGAACCGATTCCAACTAGATCGATCTGTCTGAAGAAAGTTATCAGTCGAAACTCATTGAATCGACCTCTACAGTAAAAAAAAATCGTTCCGAAAATAAATTATTTAAATCAATATTGGAAAATACCATTTGGATTGATTCACAGTACAGCAGTTTTACTTTACTATAAACGTAAAAAAGACAAAGTGCCATCAAAGAGGACAACACACACATGATGGCAGCAAAAAATGATCACGTCATTACAGTCAAATGTGTGGAAACATTTCAGAATTTGTAAAGACATTTGTATCGTCTTAATGTGGAATAACATATGAAGGTATTTTATCCAGAAAATCAGTTTCAGTTCAAAAACTTGTAAAAAATCCGAAGCTGTTTGCAGCGTTTACGGTTCAGTGATAAACACCTCAGCGCGTGGAGCTCCAGCAGGTGCAGCACCTGTGGAGATCAAAGATCAGCCTGCATGCAGCAGGATTTGACACGCATTAACACACAGGTACTGACACAAGCTGATAACACCCAGCAGCTGTGGATCTGCAGTGTTGGGATGATTAGCCCGTCTGCAGCTTCCTGAGTGACAGCGACAGCTTCAGCATCTGTAACTGACTTCAGTCCCTTCAATCCGTTACTTTTCAAGTCGTTTTCTAACAGAGAAAAGGTTAAAGTGTTTGGGGTGGAAAAAGGGAGTTTCAAGTGAAGCTTTTGAAGTCTTAGCTTCCCCACAGTGATCCAACTGTTTATTTAAATAGTCCTGGACAGCAACGGGCAGATTGTTTTCACCATTCTTCTGCATGTTTGATCAAAACTTTTGTCCCCAGAGAATCCTCAAAAAACTCAAACATTTGCACACATCTCGATCTCGTTGAAAATAAATATTTGACCTGGGTTATGTCGGAATTCCTTCACTACTCACTATATTGTGCAAGAGATAGTGCATTTGCCATTTTTTTAGTGCTATCCAAATCTACAATTCAAATTGAGTGCCCTAGAGATTTCCCAGAAGCCTTTGCAAAAAACCAGTGTTCATCAATGTTGACTACGTTAGCAAATCTAGACTACAATGCACAGTGTTTAAGTGTTTAAGTGTAATTTTCATACAACAAAACGATATGCCACATGATTTGACTACATGTGGAATGTGGGCGGGGTCATAAAATAACATCTGTTGCCATGGAAATTCAAAAATTTACTTTAGCAGATTCTTATAAAAACTACATAGACCCATTTGTCACCCCCAGGCGACCAAAAAGTAAAATGGTTGCCATGGAGATAAAACCAATGGAAAAGTTGCCAGATTGAAAATTGTGTTTTTTTTCCCCCAATTCAGCTTCAAGATGTTTTGGGGTTTAGTTTTAAAAATTCCCAAATGAGAGATCCAGCAATTATCAAAACTCACTTTTGTCGCCTCCTCCTGTCAGGATGAATCTGATCGAGCGCTCCTTCTTCTTCTTGTCCTCTGGGTTTGGTGGGAGGGGCTTGGAGCCGTGGTTAAGTGGGGCGGCGTCCTTGTTGTTCATGGTGCTGGTGTTTCTCATGGGCGGAGCTGGAGGCTTGTCCTCAACCTCCCCATTATCAGACATCTTCAGATAGGCTGCAGCCGACCGCTCCTGTCCGAACACAGAAGTCACAGTAAGGGCTGGGCGAGGAGCAGGTAAACAGACAAACCACAAGTTAGTTCAGTCAGGTAACATTATCGGAATTTAAAAAATGTTCTTTTATTTATAAATGTTGACACAGTTTGGCTTTCCAAACAATTTTCATTTGCTCCGCAAGCAGCCTGTTTGATCTGCAAAAACCGGAGCCATACTGTGCACTTACAGACATATATGCACACATCTGTTCAGCCTGGAGTGTAAACACAGCCAAGCACCAAACAAAAACACCTTGATAGCTGGTTTTGGCAAAATAAAAACACACAAACTCAAACTACAGGCTAACCTGATCTGTTAAACGCTCCAGTGATCACACAGACCCTTGAGATGGTTCTATGTAGGTCAAGGCTTCACCCACATCAACATCCACGACACACTAAATAATATACATTCCACTGACTGTATATCAGAACTGCCCAGAGTAACCCTCCCCCCCAAACAGGAAGTACCTGCTGGCTCCAAGAAGCCAAAATCCTGTAAACTTCTATAGAGAAAAATACAGCTATTAGTCATTCCACTTGTCAGAGTAACCATTCTTCCCCCGACAACTTTTTTTATTTTTTTTACATTTTCTTGAAAATCCTTTTTTTCCTGTGATGCAAGTTATTCAATTTATAAACTGACTGCCTCAATAAAAGTAGATGGAACCTGCCCCCCCCCCACGTCCTGCGTTGAAAAAAAAACGACAGATTTTGCACAGCCCAATTTCAAATGGTTCCAACAAGCTCATTACTGATTGGAAAGAGTGGTTGCAATAGAAACAGCGACTCAGACCAACTCGGACCAATCGCTTCTCACTTTTTTGGGGTGTATTTCGACTGGACACATTCGGGTCACTTAAAGTGAACCAAGTTCGTTTGCCAAAAACTTGTAATAAAATTATTTATATAATGAGGAAGAAAATTCATATTTATGTCCAACAAACGGGTATAATTTAATTTTCAGTCTGAATACACCGAGCGGACCCTGGTCTGGTTTGAGGTGGTCTTGGTCTGTTACCAACTGGACTGAGCTCTGGTTCCCTCTAACTCCTCATTCTGAATAGAAGAGATGCTGAGAGGAAAAAATGAACCAAACCGGGCCACATAGCCGGGTATTATGGGATGTAATCAAGAAGTGGAGTAACAATGAGTCACAGCAACTCAATGAAAAGTGGTCAGATGGATGCAGGTTTATCAAAACACCCTTTAACGTGATCCACTTTGATTCTCACACTGTTTTCCCGACAAGCTAAAGTCATAAACAAAGCATTTAGTGGTCAGATAAAAGTCGAAACATTTAGATTTTTTTTATTAAAATGATCTCTGTATACACATTTGGGTAAAACAGTATAAATGAGTCAGATTCTGCAAGATGGTCCACTACAAAGAAAATAGGTCTAAAGTTTTCATCATAGAAACACTTAAACCATGAGACAAAAAACGTTAACATATAATTTATAAGAGGGCAGAAAATACATATTTATGTCCAACAAATAAGTAAAATTTTAGTCCTTCACAGCTACTCCACTCTTTACCTGAATCGTTTGAACTAGTTATCTGAATAAAAGACCTGTTCACACCCTTAACCAGTCAGAGTGTAACCTCTGACCCAGGATCAAAGATTTGTGTTACGACAACTCTACTTCAACAGTACAATACTTTTAAGCAGACACGTAAATCTTGATCAATTTCTATTGAGGATAAAAAGCAATAAAGAGCTGATATGTTTCCTGTTTATGAAAGAGGCTTTAATTTCATACAATTTTATGTTATTTATTAGACTCTACCATCTTGGGCTGTAAAAATAAAACTCACATTTGTGAGGAGAAATCCACTTCAGGTGAACAAATATAGGAGGAAAAATAAAATACTTTTAAGACAGGATGAGAGAAACAGAAGTGCAGAACATAATTTAGATTTTTTTTAAAACATTTCTGAGAATCAACTTTAGGCATTAAATTCCCCATTTGAGAAAAACATCTCTATATTTGCAGCTTATGGGAGCTGAGGTTTGAACACTTACTGCTCTGCCTGCAGAACTCTGAAAGCACCATGCACATACTTTCACTCCCATAAAGATTTATTTCTGCTTTTCAAAAAAATCTAGAAAGAAAATAAAATTAGACATTTTTTTTGCAGATTTGGCTTAACTATCAAATATCAGTTTTAGTTTGATTTAAAGTGGAACTGAAGCCTTTACCTTTAGTAGAAAATGGATTAAAGATGAAAAAAAAGATCCACTAACAAATTAAACAAAACGAAAAAAAACTGAGTGAAGTGAAAAAGTTGGATCTGCTCAGAGTTCAACTCCAGGACGCTGAAACCACGAGCTCCACAGAGCTTTTGACCAATCCAGCCTCTCCACCATGACCATGCCATAGTTTTATGTCACAAGGTGAGTCACACAAGGAAGTGAGTAATTCAAGAGCCACAAACACTTACACAAGGTGGGAAAAAGTCTAAAAAAAAAAACAAACAACTTCCAAAAACAAACAACCCTTTTTTTTTAAACCAACAAAATAAACAAAGATCTGGCCTTTAACAGGACTGTACAGAGAGGGTGAGTGTTTACCATGAGCACACAAACAAACAACCTCTGTTTAAAGGGAAGTGATTATGTCTTTATCAGTCCAGCTCTGAGCACACGAGCTGCACTTGTGAGGAAGACGCAAAGGTCTCGTATTTCGGAGTTTCAGCAGAGACCTGTTTCGGAACAGCCCACACACTGTCTGCTGAATGACACACAAACAAACACAGGTCAATGGGCTTTCTAAAAATAATCTAGAATTAGGACTTTCCCAGCTTGCAGGAGGCGGTAAAAGATACAAATGTACCTGTATCTTTCACCTTCATGCAGACCTGTTCAAAAATCCCAGCATTTCTGCTGATTCATGTTCACACGAAGCAAACACAAATCTGTCCTCAATTGTGTTGCTTTTAAGACTCAACATAGTGTGTATCCCTGCTGATAGAAATCACCTTTCTTGCCTTTGAATTCCTTAAAGGGCTAAAAAATCATAATCATGTTTCACTAAATTCATAAAAGTAAACATCTTCATAACAATCAGCAATTTCTAGATGTATTTAAATGTGGAAAAATTCTAAAGCTCCATTCCAACTACGTTCACACCAACGTAGCAACACTTGTTCAAGTGGCCACTTTCAATGAAAAGTCTATGTAAGGCACATGTGTCAAAGTCGAGGCCCAGGGGCCGGATCCGGCCCTTCAGATCATTTAATTTTCTTTCTTTCTTTTGTAATGCCTTTATGGAAAATACATCTAATCACGGTAGTCAAAAATGACAGAATTGCGCTTAGGCAAAACACACAATAGTTTTCAATGCAGAAGGCCGACATGATATACTGTATTTGTATCTGTGCTAAACATATTTAAAGAAAAAACAAAAAAAAAAAAAAAACGCAGAATAATTTAGAACAAGAAGCCTGAAATTACGTAAACACGACTATGCAACATATGTCTATTAAAAAATGCTTCTAAAAAATAAAAAAAATAAAATAAAAAAATCGCACAATAGTTTTGACAGTGAAAGATCACCCAAATGGCAAAACGCACCAATGAAAAACATGCAATAGTTTTGAACGGGAAACCCATAGTGAGGTAAACATGTGTATACAAAAGAAGTCTACAAAAAGCACAATTGTTTTAAATGCGGATGCTCGACATGGAAAAAAAGTATCCATGTAAAAAAAGACTATAGTTTTGAATGCAGAAGCCCAAATGAGGTATGGAAAAAACACACAATAGCTATGAATGCGAAAGAATGAAAGGGCAAGAGAATTTTAATTGTCCAAAACAATTAAAATCAGTACCAATTGGCAATAATTTGACTTTTGATTTAAAATCAAATTCTTAGGTTTTGTTCTTACAAAATAGTTTAGATTGTTAGGAAAGGTGAGGAAGGCCATCCAAAGCTGAACAAACACAAACAGCTTCTGTTGACTGAATGACATCTCATCACACAGCAATGGCTTCTCACAGACAGTATTTCACAGTACTGTCTGTTTGAAGAGTGATGGGAATGTATTACAGAGTCAGAGACCTTCCCTGATGACCCAGATAACACAAACACTCAACGTCTGCTTCAAGTGTCTCAGTGAGTCACAAATCGTTAGAGCTGTAAAGAAGGAGCCATTTATCTCTCCATACCATGTCCACTGCACTCTCAGTTCCTTCTAGTGTTTTTAGTCATGAGAACCATTCTCCTCTTTCACTTTAATTAGGATTTAAACTATACTGAAGGATTCATTTGATTTAGAGATAGAGATATTTTAAAATTCCCATTTTTTGCCTTGTCAGACTTTAGTTTCTCCATAATTAATTACCATATTTTTGGACCATAATGCACACCAAATGACAGGACACATTAAGTTGTAATGCATACAATACAAACCAATAATTTAACTTTATTTCATTACATTGAAGCACAGTACGCATCACTCCACTAGGCTCTTCAATCAATCAATCAATCAATCAATCAATCAATTATACTTTAATAATCCCAGGGGGGGGGGAAATTAGGTGGTGGGCAGCAGCTGTTACTACAGCGCTTTATCGCCCGAAAAAGACACATGAGGGTACAGGAAAGGAAGGATGTCAAAAATCAAGTATCTTCAGCCCGTGTCGCACTCTTGACTACACTACCCACAATGCTCCAACGATCCAACCTTAAAGCTGTACTAAAACATTTGAACAGATTATTGAGCGCAGTGTACCACAAAAAAATTAAAAAAAATCAGCTTCAGGTCAGTGAGATGAACCATGATTCACACTTAACCCTTTAACACTGGAGATGTCACCGGCACCGTTCATGTGATCGACGGGAATCAGCTGATTCACATTGATTGTCTTAACGGTTGAGGAGTTATGGTGGTCTAAAGCTCCTGTGTTAAAGGGTTTGAGGCACATCAGAATATAGCCGAATCAGAATTGCTTCCCTTCCCCTCCGGCTCCTCCCTATTGCTCCAATTGTAAGGGCTTTTGAAGTTGTAGTGGTGTCGGAAAGAGTTTTTTTTCTAAAAAAGGAGCCTTAGCAACTGTTGGCTATTCCTCCATTAGTAGGGTGATCCACGTCACGCAGTGCTTTGGAAGAGAAATTAATTTCTTGATGTGGGTGTGCTCTCAAGCAAAGAAGTTTACATGTAAATGTAAGTAATCCTTTCTCGTTTTTGCATGACTTTTTTATAGTTGTAAGATCACTCTTGTTATGTATTTTCTAAGCGCTAGCAGCTATGTGATGATATGACCGGTGACTATTGATGTCGTCGAGGACACTATTTTTCTATATCTCTTCACTTGGAGGGATAGATGTATAGCTGTAGGGGTAGGGAAGCAATTCGGATTTCGAGTGTACCTTATGATCCATTAAATACAGTATTAACTTACTTTTGTTCATTGGCTAGTTTGCGTTCACACTGTGTTAAATATGATTCACTTGGAAGTAAAAAAAAAATCTTCATTTTAAAATGGACCAGGATAACGGATCATATTCTCCAGGTTCAATCTGCACCAAATTCAAGTGAGCTTTCAAACAATGTAAAGTATCGAATATGAAAACTATTTTTTTTTAATGTAGCAGTAGAGCTGGAGCCCGCTAATATGATTAAAACAAAAAAAAAAGATCCAGAAAGCTGAATAAGAGTAAAACCCGCCAACGCAGACACTGACACTGCTTATTATGTTACCTGGATATGAGTCAGATATTGATCGTCAAGGCAACATCATAAAATCTCGACAGCTGCTGCTTGGATCAATGAACCGGCATTTGCAGCTCTAGTCTCATCAATTAACAGATTCTGTACAACCCATTAACCAGGACACTCAGCCTCTGCTTGGATAGTTAACACTTAATGTGTATGATAATGTCCACATCAAGACTTTGATAGCAGACAGAGAAACTTGTAGAGACAGCTGCCATTAGGCATCAACACTTCCTGGAAGAGCCATATCTGGATTTGTAGTCACCATTACTGGAAGGCTGTGCACTCACACCCACCCACTCACACAAAACCCTCCATGCATACATCACACCTTTGTGACAGACGTATAAACAATCCAGTGCATACCACTGGACACAGCAGAGGCTTCTTCTACTCCATCAACTTCTCTTGTTGTCTCCCCACTATCGAAGGTTCACATAATCAAAATGTTCAAGTGGAGAGGAGTAAACTCATCAAAACTACTTCTAGATTAGACATCAGACTAATTTGTGAAGGTTTATAGTTGCAGCCACTTGTTTCCTCTTATTATTGTTCTCCTTTTAAGTCAGTTTTAATTTGTCCTGATCTCAAGAGAGACGTGGAAAATAGAAAAATGCTTTTCAGAGCTTTTATTTATGTTGTTGACAACGCTTCTGTGTGGGTGCAGTTTCACCAACCCGCCTCTTTAAATGGCATGATCATCCGCATCTGTGCATAGCTTGTTTTGACATTGCATAACAGACCAGTTTTACACAAAACGAAAATGTCTGCTGGGATTATATCTTTGTCATTCAATTGATTTTCATTTATTAAGGCTTTGTAGGTTACAACGAGGGAGCAAATAACTGCCTTTTCCTGTGAATGAGATATATTGTGGTTTAAAGACCCACTCCAATGAAAATTGAGTTTTTAATGTGTTCTTCAAGTATTTTTCTGATAAGAGGATTTATATCACAAAAAAATAGATTTCTGATTGACCATTTGGCATTAATCATTTGAGTAAGCATTTGGAAAATTCCCAAAACGTCAAAAAGTGACTTAGAGGGGGTCCAAACCATATGTCCATATATGACAAGCTGGGAGTGAGAATGTGTAGGTAGAGCGCATTAACAGAGAGTCCCTAAGTTATGGGTTATGGGAATGGTGGGCAGGGTTTCCTCTTATCAATGGTCCCGCCCACAACCCATAAGTTCATTTTTAATAAACTCCTATTGCTCTGCAGAAACTGTGTTCTAGATG
>NC_050524.1:4698030-4709809 GCF_002922805.2 Oryzias melastigma | reverse complement strand
AGTAAAAAAAAAAACAAAAAAAAAACTACTTGGCCCAACCTTCAGGAAACGTAAGAAAAAGAAGCAAACAATAAAACTGCTTCTCATTTGATTCCTTGTTCTGTTTGAGGCCTAAGTGGGATGAAGAGCAGACGAGTGGCAGAGACAGAGCAGAAGAAATCAAATTTTGTCTAGTTTTCATGCAGACGCTTCCATCACGTTGTCATGGTAATGAAACAAACCCCGGGGTAGACACTTCAAATGTATATTTTTACATATTTTACAGGCCAGATTGTGCAGCATGGATGATGTACGTACACGGGGAACACCAGTGAATCCCAGTGCAAGCACACCACATCTCACTGAATGCATTTAAAAAGCTCAGTGCATAAATCTAACCACACCCTGGATCATTTTATTCTTTGAAGCTTCAACCTTGAGAGAATTATTTATTTGAGCTGCATCTTTGGTGTTCCTTTGTATTCAAGACGAGTGATGTTTTTATCCCAGTCAGACTGTGTGCTACCTATCTAACCAAGCTTCCTTCCAGTTGCAACTACAGTATACACACTGAGCTTTACGGAAGGTTGTGACTACGGCAGACATATTCTACAATAGAATCAGTTATCTCAGTCTTCGTTTTGATGGTACAAATACTCATTAAAGCGTATCGTGGACTAGAAGAGTCAGCAGGTGAAGTTCTAGACTTCAAACCAAGCGTAGAAGAGTTTAGCAGGTAGAGATGTCACCCTCCAACAGGAAGATAATTCGTTTGATCCTCAGATCCTGCATGCCCCCAATGCCTTTGAGGAAGAGATCAAATTCTGACAATCCCTACACCATATATGGTTCTTATTCTGACACTTAGCAGGTAAATATACAGCATGCAGACTATGGTGGTTATAATGACACCAGCTTAATGTGGCATTGAAAATAAGGCTGTACTCAACTGGAAAAATCTGCTAATTCAGTCAGAAAAGAACCTTGAACCTTGCATTTGGTCTGTATTCAGACTGACCTTCAACCAGATATTTCTGCTTTAAACCAAAACTTGTAAACAAAACCACATGACTAAAACTCTCTTCAGTCATTTGCCTGGAATTATGAGGGTGGAGCAAAGTAACAAGCGAAAGAGTCATGAAAGTCCAACGCTTTGTAATTGTTGTCGGGACAGTTTACTTATTCAAACTTTATATTTCCCTGACTAATTCTTATGGTGTGTATCAACATCAGGTAATTTTATTACTGCTACGTTGGTATAGTGGAGGCATGCTGCAAGAGAGTTACTGAGGAGATGACAAAGAAGGTTCTCTATTAGGCGTGTATGGCATAGATTGTCAAGAAAACAGTGTGGGAAGCAATGAGTATTACGTTAAAAGTTGTTTTATTGAGCCTGTGTTCATCTGACCACATGAGCTCCTGTGACTCATCGTTGCTCCACTACTCCGTTTACATCTCGTAATACGGCTATGGTGGCCGTTTTGGTTCAGTTGTTCCACTCCGAGGATAGAGTCTATTCAGACGGAAACTCAGAGCGGACCAGAGCTAAAAATAAACTGAGACCACTTCAAAGGATAGTACAGAGAGTGGTTCCTGGGTGTATTCAGACGGAAAATTTATTCCGGATTATTTGTAGGAAACTGGTTTATTTTAAGATAACCAAATGTGTCCAGTCTAAATCTTAGAATGAAAAATTATAACATTTGAAATAATAATGACAAGACTTATATTTTAAGTCAAACTTATTTAGCATTTTTTGTCAATTACTTTTCTCTTTTTTTAAAAACACTATTTTAGTTCATCATGTCCGTTTTCTCTCAATTGCTTTACTTTCAATGCCAAAATCCTGGTGTCTGAGGGGCGGGGCTTCATATGCCTCATACATCGAAAGGAGCACATCTCATTTATGGGAGGATCTAGGATGCGATGGTATCGAAAGGAAAACAATCCACATGATAAAAAAAAAAAAAAAAAAAAAAGGAAAAAAACAGAAAAGTAATCGACTAATAGGTTTGACTTGAAAGGTATATTAATTTTATTAAATTTAATTTGTGTTTAAAATGCAAGTCTTGTCATTTTTCAAATACTTTACATTTTAATGCTACGTTCAGCTGGTATAATTATAATCCCATAGAGGACTTTATAAGAATACCACAGAAAAAAACATGACTGGGAATTGCAAAATGCTCTTTAGAAGCCAGAAAAGGTCACGTTTGTTGTTCTTTAAGTGCAGGTTTGTGCCACTTATCATCAATCTTTATTTTTTGTATTTATTAAAACCAAAGTAGCATCTTTCTTTGAAACAACTTTTTTTTTTAAATTTGAGGAAATGCAAAAGTCAGGAAGCATCAACTAAGCAGAAATCTCCTTTACCAGGTGTCAACCAGTGACTGATTAAGAGGAGGAGAGGCAGATGGTGAACTGAAAGAGCAGGACGACCAAACAGAAGAAAAAAAGATGAGGGGAAAAAAGGCCAAGCAGAAGACAAAGGAACTGGTGCTTTCTAGGGTATTTAAGAAAGGATTAGACATTTTTGACTGATTCAAAACGAGACAAAATGTAACGAAATAGAAGAGGAAACAGTTCAATAAAAAAAAAAAAGCTCAAGTCAGACCAAGTAACAGACTGCATCATGGTAGGAGGCATGTCCTTACACACAAACACAAACACACACACACACTAAACTGCACTCTAACAATAGAACAAACCTTTGTTCCTAAAACACAACTTCAATGACCGTTTGTCTGAAGTGGGTTTGTGCAGAAAAACTTCAGAGTCCTTTTATCTTTCTGTACTAAGATGTATAATCCTATAAGTGATACACGCTATAGCCACAAACTGCCATGCTTCAGCAGTTCAGCTGCGGTTCACTGCTTTGCCCAGGGGAACATAAAAGCAAGGTGAAGACGGAACAAAATCCCTTATCCAATGACAACACCTTCTCGCTCATCCGTAGTGCTGTCCTGTCGTCAGCTCAGATTACATTTTCTGAGGAAAAACCGAGATGTTTCCTGAATGTTGGAATAGAAGATCGTCTATCTACAGCTACTCAAACTGTCTAAAAACACGTTTTTGTGTCTTAAACTGTAGAGTTTTGTGTGAAATTGCAAAAATCTTAAATTAGATTCAAACATTTGTAATAGCCTTTCATGTTCACCTCTTACAAACTGGATCCCGTCATTGTGGGTGCTGTCGTTGGTGTCATATGACTGTTCTGACTTTTTTCCAGACAGCAAACCAACAGAACAGGACATCAAAGCCTCACAGGTTATATTGTACCACGCGGTTGTGTGTGTGTGAGACGCTGCACATAGTCTGAACAAAGATTATCTCTGAAAGTTTAACCAGTGAAGTTATGAACCACAAGGATGTGGTTGAAGTTTCCAGGAGTTTCAGAGATAACCGTATCGTCTGTGCACAAAAGAAGTCTTTATATTGGCAAAACTGAGAAAATAAATGGACACCCTTCCCATCTCTAAAAGGAGCCATATGTATCGTAATTAGGAGTCAACGCAAACCTTTTATCTTTCACAGAAAAGATTGATTATGCAGGTTATGGTGGGCGAGGCCTCCCCTCCCAAACCACAGGCGAACACCCCCACCCCACGCATAACCTGCTCCGTTCAACCATCTGTGCAGCTCCACCACAGCCTACTGCCTTTAGGGGCCAGGGTGTGTGCTCTAACAGACCTTGATCCTTCATCTCTAGTGAGGGTCACACTGTTCTTCCCCTTTTTCTCCTTTCAGTAGATTCCTCAGCTTTGAAATGAAGACATAAGACTAAAGCTAATGCACATATTCAAATATTTTGACAACATTTTATTTAAAGTCTTAGGTCATATGCACCCGTATTGGAGGGTTGACCCTTAAGGTAGCTGCAAGTTTTTGGGATGTCCGGACCGTGGAAAGTCATCCTATCCTAGGTATGTTGAAGTTGGGAGTGTCGTCATCTGGACCCCACAAGACAGTGCGCTAAAATGTTTTTTTTTTCCCCACAAAGATTTTTGGTTTTCACTGATGACCGTGGCAGACATCAAATCCTGTCCACCTTTATCCACATTTTCCATGGGATGGATAACACGTCAATGTAAGGCTTGGGTCATCTGACCCCATAAGAATAAGATAGCACAAGGGTTAAAGAACTCACTCAAGTTAAGGTGGAGAGAAGGATGCTTAAGAAACGACGAGGAATCAGGGATAACTCCACCCATCTCTTCCACCTGCTCCTGGACCAATACAGGAGGAGTCGACGAGATTAAGACTCCCCATCATAAGAACTGAGCGCCACAGAGGGTTCTTCCTTCCTGTGGCAATAAAACTAACTTCTCAATTTAAATTGGGTGTACCTCATAAAGCAAGATGGCAATTTTCATTAATAATTTGAACACTGCAATTTGCTCTTGACTGTAGTGTAAATAACTTTCTCCCTCCATCCTATATATGACCGGGTAGAAAACTGAATTTCCTCATGGGATAAAAGTATTCTGATTACATAGACTTTCTTGGTGTCACATTTCTTTTCATGTAAACACAATCTTTCCAGTGCATAAAAAATATTATTTCTATTACCTAGAGGAAACTCCAGGCTCCTCTATTTTCTACTGTAAAATATCCTTTATTTGTGAGAAAAAGCCCGTTAGTGTCCGTTTTCTGTCTAATAATGTATTTATTTATAAATGCCAGGAACTTGAAGTCCTGCAAAAACAAAACCCCTCCTGTTCATTACATAGTAAAACATCCGTGCATTGGCGCAGTCTTTCAAACGAGGGCAAAAATGAATAATTAAACTCAAAAGAAGAAAATCTAATTAAGAAAAAATAAGATTTAAAGAAGGCAAGAAAAATATTTTTTGTTCTCAAGATTACGTTTGATGTGAACCTAACAGAGCATTGATAAGGTCAAAATTAAAAATGTCTCCTTTAGGTCACAGAGCAGCAACAAACCACAGGATGCGTTCAGGCTCGATAACAAGCTGATCTACAACAACATTGTTCATTATTAATTAAATGTCACCATTACTGCAGTTCTTCAGTCATATAGGTTTAAAATAATTAAAAATGAATGCTAATTGCCATCTTACGTGAGCCGTTCTATTATGGAGGCTGGTTAGAAGCAGATTTTTGACCCATATTGCTGTCACCATTGATTAAGAGTTTTCTTTGAGTGAATAAATCCATATTATTCTTTTGGTTAAATGAAAAAAATTGGGATGTTAAACATTTTATGTCATCTGGTGAAGGAAGTGTCCACAGATCAAGAACAAACCACCAACAACATGACGAGTCATCCCCGCTCTTTCACACAACGAATTCCTACAAAGGTTTAATGCACAGAGATAACTGTGTGTCACGACTGTGTCTAGACCGTAACAAATAAAAGGGGAGACGAAGCCGGTTTTAGCACTTTAAGTACTTTTTATATGCGTAAAGAAAGAAAAAAACAAACTAACAAAGAGTGCAGATCCAAGGAGGCAGCTGAGAACCCAGAGCTGCCTCCATGGATCTGGCTGTACCAGGAAGACCAAATGAAGAGTTCTGTAGAAGTGCTCCCAAGGTGGTTCTCTTATAGCCAATCACCTGATTCCCAAATACCTGCACCTGTGCAGGAGAAAGAGGAGAAACAGGGCAGGAACCAGGATCACAGCATTACGGCTCAGGGCCGTAACACTGCACACATGCATAGATTTGCATAATCAATACTGATATGGAGAGCCACATTAAGAACCCCCAACTGGGAGGTCACCAAAGTCAACTAAAACCTTCCTTTTTTTAATTTATCTAAACAGCTAATGGCAACTCTTGATTTTGAGATCAGTCACTAAGCTTTTTAAATCAAAGAACAAACCAAATCATAAAGTGTATTCAGATGGTGATATATCGTGATATTTCACTTGGTGATTCTTGCATCAGTTTAAAATGTTGACGAGACAATATTTAATTATATATTTATGAGCGTCCTTCAGAATCTTACTTTTGTTTTCCCACTAAACCCCTGACCGCTAGTTGGGAGCTCATCACACTGAGCCTCTTTGACATAGTCTCGGTAAATATCGGGATACGCATCGTATCGCCAGACTCTTGCCAATTCACACCCCTAATCCAGACGGGAAAAGTCTGTTGGTCTGGACAGAGTCTGCTTAAATGTATCTTGTTTGTTTTATTCACACGAGATACAACACTTTTCATTCCTACGTTGTTCTTCAAGTATTTTTGTCTATAATAAAATCTTACTATAATAATCATGTTTTGTTTTATTGCTGTATCACACAAGCACAGAAACGTAAGTAAACATAGATGGATGGAAGAAGATGGACATCTGTCACCACTTGACTAATTCAACGTAAGTGTGACAGATTATGTTAGAGCAGAAATAGATATAATAAGCTGAGGACAGTCATTTAGGTTTATTGATTTTGACTTAAAATAAGATAAACTTAATTAAAAGACCACTGGTAACTCTTTGAAAATAGATCAAAAGATGATTGGGTTTAGGACTTTAAGGCAGGCAGATAGTCTACGAGGTTTCTGCTGTGCCAACTGGTTTAAAGGCAAAATAAAAAGTTGCATAAAAATAAAGGAAACATTTTCTAAGATCCCCTTTCTCGTGATCCACCCACCATCGCAGACACACAGGTGTGCTGGTGTGGGGGTCGGTCTCCATGTCTAACCTACCAGCTGTCAGACGAACTCATGAATAATAGAGTCTGCGCTGCATGCTGGGAACTATTAAAGTAGAGACCATTTACAGTCAACTCACCGAGTGTGAATGCTGATGAACCACAACGCTGAACATCCACACAAATGTATTTATAACACGAAGCGATCGTTCCCCACAGCTGATAAATAACACAAAACACAGAAAAAAATCTCTGCTTTACACAAGATATTTTTTAAATCAACAGAGCCATCATATTTCCACCTGACTGAGCAAACATGTTTACTGAACATTGAGACTCTTGTGAACACTCAACTGAGCCACGTTGTAGAGCCTTTACACTGCGGCAGTGTCTGTGAATGGAAAGACTCAGCCTCTCCGCTCCAACATCAAATCAAGCTGTTATAGCGTTTTCACACATTATGTTCTCAGAATTCTAAATTAAATTCAATTCACTGCTGGTAAATTTGAGTACAGAGGTACAAAAACTTAGAAAAAAAAAAGTTAGATCCTCTTTCACTGTTCCAACATGTTTACGAAAGTCAATTCAGAACTCTTTAAGGCTATTCTGACCACTATAGAAAAGAATGTCCATTTGACAGTGTTTCATAGCAAGCTTCAAACATTTCTTTATCCAATGGTGTCAACCAAGAAATAACACATTCCTCTCCAACCACAGCATCTTACATTTTTACTTCCAAGCTGCTCGTGCTCGGGCTGTCAATGTTTGTGTTCTGTGGTTAATCGTGTCACCAGGGACTTTAAAGTCGGCCATATTTGGTTCCTTTATATGAATTAAAAAAAAAGAAACCAGGTAAAACTCAGAATAATCAGCATTTCTTTTATTTGTGTCTTAAAAACTGTAAATGTTGTTCAAAACAATACAGCAAAAAGGTTTATTACAATAAGAGAGCTCTAGTAATTTACATTTATTACTAATTTAAAACAAAGTCATTATTGTAGATGTTTATTTTTAAAGACTGTATTTAAGGCTCTTTGATATGCATCAGAAACTCTGTAAATAAGATTTTTAGTAATCAAAAGGAGGTCAAACATCTCAACCTTTGTGCTCTCTTATTGGGTCTAGATGACCCACCCTTACATTGATGGGTGATCCTTTCAATGACAAAGGTGGACAAGATTTCATGTCTGCCACGTACACCAGTGAACAAAACAAAAACAAAAACAAAAGTTCAGCGCACTGTCTGGTGGGGTCCACATGATTCCACTTTTAATGTGAACATGCCTAGGATAGCACAAGGGTTACTCCAACTTTGTCATGTTCACACGGGGGTTTGGTAACGCGGGTTCAAGCGGCCACTTTCAATGAAAAGACGATGTGAGCGTGCATATCGGTTTGTTTTGAGTTTCTGCACTCAGAACTCTTGCATTCACACGTCGCTGCGTAACTTCTTAAGTCAGTTTCAGGCTCCTACAAAGTCAGGGACACCAAGTCTTCCATATATCGGAATAGAGCTGTGAAAGAAAAAGCCTGGAATGAGATTTGCACCGCTTTGACATTTTGCACCAAACCTCTTTGGTGGCAGACATGCGCTAGTATCATAGTGCGACAGTAGAGTGTTAACACCATAACGCTAAAAGCCCATTCAAGGATACCCATTTAGCATGGTATTAAACGCTCATCACAAGCCCTGTGTACGTAGTATCTTGTTAGCATGTTCCTTATGCTATGGTGATCTGGATAGTTAATTTGTTGCACTAATGTTCTAAACACTTGTTTGAATCCTTGGTTTCATGAAGCTAAATACGATTATGGTTATTAATCCCACTGGGGGAACTGAAGGTTTCCGTTCTTGTCATTATATTTTGTTAAATTAAACTCTTTAGTGCGACTTGTGTGTGTTGTTGCATTGTGTAGTATAAATAAAGATCATCCACTCAAAAAAATAAAAAAATCAGGGGTTAATAACGGTGAATACGCACATTTTTGAGGAGAAGAATAATCAAAAATAATCAAAAGAGCCTTCCCTTATTTTCTGTAAAAAAAAAAAAAAAAAAACTGTCAAAAAAATGTAAAAAAAAAAGTGGATTATTACATCCAGTAGATTTTTGGTGAATATTAAATCTAGTCAGAGAGCTGAAAGGAACCAAACTTTAGAAGAAGTTTAGTGCAGTTTTTTCATCTTATTTTGAAACCCATTAATGATTTTTTTAGTGCCTTAACTTGACTTCAGTTATTTATTTTACCAAAAACATGATTTAAACTTGAAGTCCTTTGGTGAGAACAAATCTGCAGTGTTTTTCATTTCAAACCAAAACCTGGTAAGGAGGGCTAATCTGTCTTTGACACAAAGGATCAAATTTTAAACAAAGTTTCTTCTGTGTGAAGTGTAAATGTGTTAAAAACAGAAGGGCAGAATGTGAATGTCTTCTCAGCAGCTGTCCACACATTGACACCAAACTGTAGGAAAGGCTGTATAAACACAGATGTCAATGCAATCGAGCCAGAAGGTTGTGCAGCTCCAGAATAATGACTTAATGAGCTGTTTCTGAACACTAATTCCCACTGGTTAATGCTTTATGGAGCCAGAAGCAAGTGTGACTTCAGTGTGGGTTTTTACCTGTGTTGCTCACAGGATTTTCATAATTGAATTGTAAAAACCTTTTTCAGTCTTGAATTTATTAATTCCTATGCGTACAAATGGACGGCCATTGACTAGAATCATATAGCAGCTTTCAGATATACCAAGGTTTGAGATTATCCAGTATATTACAACCAGCTAGAGGCAAACAGGAGTTTAAAAGTGAAACAAAATAACTTTACTTTTTTATAAGAAATGCAAAAACTCTATCACAAATATTGCAAACACTTAAGCAGTTTTCTTAAGAAGTCATGCAGGATGATAAACGGCTGGGTTTAAAAGTCTTTTCATGGATATTAAACTAAAATTTACTAAATAAATCAATTAAATTAAGTTATTTTATTTTAAAGCGATTTTGGGACTATTTTTTTAGAAAAAAGATGATTTTGTGTACTAAAGCAAGATGATATGGCTCCAGTTTGAGGTTTCTAGAAAAAGAACATCCTGAGATTACAAAGCAAATCAAACTAAGTATTAAAAAAAACATAGTAAACCTGAAGGTTCGTTAACCCAGAAATGCCACCAGTGACAACAAAATAATGCTCTGTGAACCACTGTAACTCTGACCACTAACGCAACTCCAACAGACCTTCACAAAGGAAAGCAGCTTCAGAATCAGCTGATTTATGTTCATCGCGTAAACATTTCATACTGAAAAATGTTGCATATCAGCGATAAGCTGTTTTGGGGGCTCCAGAATTACATTAATAACATAAATGGTTGAATAGTAATGATAATTCAAAGAAGGTCAATGATGGGGTGAAGCTTTTGTGTAAAAGGGTTAAACATGGTTGTATCTTTCACCATATGAGGAGTTTTTAGATGAACCATCAACTGATCAGATAATTCACCGAATGTGACTTGAGAATCAAATCATCAATTCTAATGCAAATGAATATCAGGTGAGGGATTGTTTTCGACTGAGTTTGTAAAGTCATAGAAATAATTTGTTTAAAAGTGCTAGACGAAAATCACAAACTGCCCATTTTCTGGTTGCCAATAACCACCCAAAAATCTATTTCAAACCACCTCCTCTTTTGGACCACTGGGCATAGATCTCAGACGTAAACTCACTTTTTTATGAGCTGATGAAAACGAGAACTGAGAAGGTTCACTGATCAGGAAGCTCTTGTGTCAGGTCTTCCCTCAAAGAGGCTATTCTCACAGTCTGAGGGAAGTTATCTGTGACAGACATGAGCAAACAATAAAAAATATAAAAAACAACTACAACTAGTAATATGTGTAAGTTTAACCCTCCAAAAGACAACATCTATACGTAACAAGAGTTTGAACTAGAACCCTTTAGTTCACGAGATGAATCACAAATTCAACTACAAATCCTCACGCCAGAATACTCCTTGGTTTTGTTCAACAGAAAGCTCAGCTGAGGCTCCTTGTAATCTACTGTTGTAGGACAAAAAACAAAAACAAATTTGTACTCTTTTCCCTTTTCTGGCCCTTTGTGATGGGAATTATTCTCTGTCTTCTGTTTCTTATACTGCATCCACACACGCCTCATTCATACACCTGTCCTCCAGTAACATCTAACCCCCCACAGATAAGAAACCATTAAATGGCCATTCCAAAGGTTTAGCCAAGGTTTAGCAAATTAGCTTTGTCTGTTCAGGTTAGGACTGAAGCATGGACAGCTTCAACATTAATCTCAGTCTGGTTGGCTTTTAAAGCTGCTTTGGTCTGCAGGACACGACTGTGTGTCTTTTCTGTGCACACAAACTCCAATAAATGCACAAAAAACACACCAAAGAGAAGATGAAAGTATTTGAAAATGGAAAAGTCCATCACATGGAGAATATTAAGATTATCTGTGTGAATTCAAGATGAGATTCATTTCTATTAAGTGAGATGTTTGTTTTCTAAACAAGAAGAAAATACACAAAAATTACAAATGCTTTTTTCTAAGCAGTGACATTCTTAAGAAACATTAATTTCTTCTTACTGCCAGTTAAGCAGGAAAAATACATTTTTAAAAACAAATCTGTTTATGCACAAAAATCCTTTTCCATAATATCTTTACTCTGACAGTTTTTCCAGGAGTAAAGATGTGAGAAAATGTGACACCAGTGTTCCTTACACTCTGATGGAACAGTGTTCAGAATAACACAGGGAGTGCATGTGGAGGGCAGGCTGACACACTTGACTGAGCGTATTAAAAATCTGGTGAGTATGTCAGACAGGGCGAAGGGTGTTGTTCCTGTCAGCATAAAAAAAAAAAAGGTGAGAACAGAGCCTCAAACATTCCCCAGGGAAGGTAACAGAGGACGGGAATTTAAGAAAGACAGCAAATGAAGAGGAATAGAGTGGCAAATGACACGGAAAATGATTTGCAACAAGACAAAGGTGGGGAAAATGAAGAATATAAACAGATTTTCATTATTCTAATACCATTATAACAGATTTGTGTTTGGAAAAAATGATTTTCTTAATAAAAACTACAAAAAAACCACAGAAAATAGACCAAGCCTACATGAAAACTAGGGCTGGGAATCACTGGGTACCTCACGATACGATACGATACGCGATAC
>NC_050524.1:4687832-4697320 GCF_002922805.2 Oryzias melastigma | reverse complement strand
AAGACAAAGGTGGGGAAAATGAAGAATATAAACAGATTTTCATTATTCTAATACCATTATAAAAGATTTGTGTTTGGAAAAAATGATTTTCTTAATAAAAACTACAAAAAAATGCACAGAAAATAGACCAAGCCTACATGAAAACTACTTCAGCTGTAGTATTAGGGGACAATTGTTAATGTCAATCAATAAATAATAGTTTAAAAAGGAGGGAGAATTTGTTCTAAGAGAGTCTTTAGAGTCCTCCGATGAGAACTGTGTATTTGATGGTTTTTTTGTCATTTTTCTGATGGAGAACATATACCGTATATATTGTAGCTTAAAGTGGCATTTCTGAGTATTTGTTTTGTTTAAATAATTGTGAATCAGAAGCAGGCTAAAAAAAACGGTTTGAAAAAGCTTGTAGTTGTGATGTAGAGAGTACAAGGCTCCAAGCTCCTTTAAAGCCCGTAATGAAAAACCAGGTGACTAAAGATTAGGACTGCAACAAGTATCCGGGTGCTTGGATACTCGCGATCTGCTCCCGAACACTCGAATATGAACATTCGCGACGTCCAAGATCGCCGATTCCCGATCTTTATAAATATAAAAGAGTAGTAAAATATTATTCAGGAAAGATGTATTTATTGCTTTGAAATGCAGAATACTGTTGGATTTAAAGTTTATGAACTAAAATGAAGCCGAACGCGCAGTGCCACCATCACCGTAAGTAAACAAATATTCATGTCGGTAAAGCTTCCGGTTTTCAAAGTAAAACTAGAGATTTACTAGAACTTTTTTCCGTAAAAAAAGAATGAGACTGAACTTACACTCACTTACACAAGTTCTAAAAAAAACGAATTTAACGCTGGAGCTTTAGGATTTACATTCTTTTGGTTATGGTAACTCTACAACATTTAACACAATTGACGTACTTCCTGTGGATTCTGAAGCGGAGAAACGCAGCCTCACGATATTTGCAGCACTGTAGCTGTAGTGCAGATGTAATGACCGTGAATCAGCTGATTCCGTCACTCAACAAAGCTACTTTTTATACCGGATTTGCACCAATATGCAATGCAAGGATAGAAAAACTGGAGAAAATGTTCAGGTTTTGTAGTTAAATGATCTAAAGAAAAAGTTATTTTTATGTCGTTTATGTACTGAACTTAACTAGAAGATTGACAAAAAAGCTTAAGTTTCTTTTATCTAAATCTTTGTGTTTTTATCAGTTTGGTTGATTCTGATCTCCTGTAATAAATAAAAGTATAAATAATAGTAATTTAATATATATAATTTCAATTTTCATACATCCAGTAAAAAGTTACAGACATAGCAACAAACAAGTTAGAAGCGTGGTTCAATTTGTGATTCAAATCGGATCGCCACCTAAGTAACGATCCTCAGCCCTACTAAAGATCTGTTCAGTCATCATTGGCCAAGAATTGTTCTGTTCTGGATTACTGCGTGAAACAAACTGGTTCACTTCTAAATACACCGTCTCAATACACCTTTTAAGGTGGTTTGGTCCACTTCATTCCTTGGAGTGCTGCATGTGAAAGCAAACCAGATCTAATGTAGCAGTGGAGTTTATCAGCATTTCTCACCCATTGGAACCAAATCAAGTAACAAAGCAACCGAACTAAAGGTCAATTCAGATGTGATTAGTCCGTGTTTTAAACCCACCTCAAACCATCTCATGAGCTAAAGTAAAGAAGAAGAGTTCACATCTCTCACTTGTGGTTCTTAAGGCTTTCTCTGGGAACGAGACCCCTCAGCCTGAGAGATAAGGCTGTAACCTGTTTTTATAAATACAGCTTTAGTTTGGGCTGGTTTGTGTGACCCTGACTCTTCTATGAACTGAGACAGCTGGGGGATCTCCCAGGACGATCTAAGACACTTTAATTCTGAACTGAAGCATGTAAATGAGTACAAGTACAGATCATGGTGGTTCCTAGTTCTGTGTGGGTCCCCCCACCCCCAAAAACCAATAGTTCTTCTATTTGAATCATTATCCTGCCATGTAGGATCACTCCACTCAGCTGAGATTTTCTTCCAGTTAAAACTGAACAGAACCTAGAGACTGGTGGCATTCAGCTCATTCTGTTCAGAAGGGATCTGTCCATCTCAGTCTCTGTTAATACTTTTCACTTTTCAAGGTCATTTTAACAAATGTGGACATTCTAAATTGGACTGTCCTTCAAAAGATGAAACAGAACTAATCTGAATTTGCTTTAAAATTGTCATGAAGTGGACACATTTGAATGGCATTAAAATCAGCTTGAGTTGGATTTAGGTCGGGAGTCTCCAACCTGAGGCTCCGGAGTCACATTTCATCTATTCATCCATTGTGGCTTTTTGAGTTTGAAGAAAAATGGTAATAAGTGATATAAAATAAGGAGTTTGTAGTTCTGGTTAATTTGTTTTGGTTTATTAAGCTTTCCCCTGCTGAACTACAGTGTCTAGTAAGTAGCTGTTCAGAGCTCTTAAAGAAAATGTTTTGATTTTTATAGGAACAATTGTATTCGACACCAACATGGTCATGTTTATATCGATTGTAAAATGAGAAAAAGGATGAAGATGATTTTTTTTAAAATGGTTTTAATTGATTTTTTAATCCAAGTAAATCTGCTGCAGAAGATTGAATATTATTGTTACTGTCAAAAGTAAATAAATAAAAATGTAATACTCTTATAAATTAATTATGTAATATTTGAAAGCAACATTTTTTAAATGGTAGCTCAATAGTCAAAAAGACAAATTATATTTTTCTAAACAGGAAGTGGGATTTTGTGGCTCTTTCTGGTTATTTGGAGTAAGAAACTGGACCAAATGTCTCTTTTATTGTTAAAGATTGCAGAGCTCTGATTTAGGTGAAGCTATTAGAGGTTTCTTTAGTTTGTTGTAGGAAGATTTCTGTTGACATCAGCAGAAAATACAATTCATCAGATGTCATAGTTTTTAAAACCATTTTTAAACTGTTTTCTAAAAATGTTTTGTTTAATATGCTGAAGTTTCCTTCATGATGTGCATAGGCATAAAAATAATTCTACAAACAAAGAAAAAACAACAAAAACACAGATTTACATAAACTGATTTTTGCCAAATTTTTAAAGAAGTTTTTTTTTTACCTTTTCCAGGACATAGTTTCTGCAGAAATGAATTCATGAAATATTCTTCAATATTCATCAAAACATTCCATTTTGAGTTGTGGATGGGACTGCTGGCAGGTAGAGTGAGCCCACCCCCATTTCCCATCATCCCTGTTTACACGCTCTCCCACTAGTATTACTGCTGCAACAAAAATGGCTGATATTGGAGCCAGATTCTAGCTCACAGGAGCAAAACAAAGAAGTGCATGGATCTATTTGTCTTCAACTGGATGCATCAAAATGAAGCTTCTGGTCCAGCCAGTGTATAAGATCTTTTTCAAACAGAACTTTTTGTCTACTTCTGATTCATAACCATTAGAACAAAGAAATACTATTGATTTTCTTTTTATATCTCCATCATCAAAAAAATGCCACCATAACATATTAAAAACACAAAAAACATAATTTTGGTTGAAGTGAGTCTTTAAGGATTTACAACTGAGGGAGAAAAAGAGTTCTTTCCCAGCGTGGAAGTAGCAGAGATGAGGGGGTATTTTTAGATAATACGATTACAGATGATTCACTAGACAAGACTGTCAAAGAAAAGAGGTAAATGAGAAATAACAGAAAGAAACAGAAATTGTAAGTAGAAAAAAACAGATGAAGAAGGAGGAGAGCTGAAAATAAAGCTCAGAACATAAAAAAAGAGTTTTGCTCAATATGGAATGAAATAAATAAAATAAGGAGTATGTTAGAAAATAAACAGGAAGAAGTTTTTTAAATAAGAACTGAAAGGGAAAGCTAAGCAAAGGAGGCGGCTTGCCTGAGATTCTTTGGCATCTGAAAGTGTTTGGGCTGAGTGATATCTCTAAAAATGATATCATGATGTTGGCATTTGAAAATATTAGGAAACTCCTCCTTTAAATCAAATCACGGGAAAAGTTGGTTCAGATTTTTAACTGTGTACTAAACTCAAGTCTGTAACAACAAATAGCATTTGAATAAAGATGAAAATGTTGCTTATTCAGTAGAGAAAATGTTTTATTAAAATGTCATATTTTATGCATCCAAGGAGTCAAACTCAATTAGAAACACTGAAGAAAAAACAAGTATGCAAGAAAAAGTAATCAGAACTATTGCTAGAATACAGTTTGAGTCCAGTCTGTTTCCTAAACTAGGTTTGAAATAAACGTTATGATCTTTGAGATCTTTGAATAGAGATTTATGCCGTTTAATGAACTATTTTATCTTTGTATAGTTATAGGATGTCTCTGTAAGGAATAGCTAATTTTAAAAGTAGCTTATTACAGTAGTATATTACTTTTTGGTGTAATAAAGTAGTATACGGCAGTACTGATGACATTTACTGAATATTTTACTCAGAGACTCTTGTGTTACAGACTTGCTAAACAGTTGTGGTGTTTTAAATCCCTTTGAGACTTATAAATTATTATTACCAATTAAATAACTAAACCTGTTCTGCTTCATAAACCAAAAAATTTATGAATTCTTGGATTTCTATTAAGTGTCTCCTCCTGTTTTTTTCCCTCAGAAGAAGGATCTGTCTGTCCTGATGTTGTAATTGTATTAATTTAATCCACTTTAGGGTTTTTTTTTCTCTTACAGTAGAAAGACTATATTTTCCTTTTCTGAGCTAAAGTTGTTCTTTCATTTGCTTTCATTTGCCAAAAATACCCTCTTATAAGTTGTTCTTAAACCCCATTGCCCCAAAAATGTGAAATGTTCTGCAGTACTTTTGTCTTTTTGAATTGCGTTCTTCTACCGAAACTAAAAAATGTAGAAGAAAAAAACCCCACAGAAATCATGTGATGTGATGTTTCAAAAACTGAAAAAAAAAAAAACATCTAAAGGCCCCCTCCAAAGAAAATTGTCTGTGTGTTTAATGTGCTCTTGTGGCATTTTTCCTCATAGTAGAGGGTCTATATAAAAGAATTTACCGTTAAAACTGAGTTCCTGAGTACTTTGTAATTCAAATTGTGTTGGATCAGAAAACCAGATGCTTGAAAATTCTCAGACTAATGAAAGTAACTGAAATGGGCGAGTCAAAGTCGCACCTGCATCACTAGTCTCACCCACAAACTAGAGTTGTATTTCTAATAGAAAATTCATAATCATAAATTAAAAGATCAATGGGAACGATTTCACGATAGAAAAAATATATATAATATAATAGGAGAGGGATTTAAATAAAGGATTTAGTTAAAGGTCATTAGTTTTCACGCACCTAGGTGTGTGAAATTTGTGCTCTTCATTTGACCAATCTCCAGGGGAAGGGGTGAACTGCAGACACAGTCATGCTCAGGAACCATTTGGGGGTTTAACCCCTCAATCCAACAGATAATGATGAATGTCAACCAGGGAGACACTGGGTCCCATTTTGGGAGTCTTTGGCATGACTCAGCCGGGATTTGAACTCACGACCTTCGAGTCTCAGGGGGACACTCTACCAAAGCTTTGTTGTGGATGACAGTAAACCTAAAATATATTTACCTATTTCTCCTAAAAATAAGGTTAAACCAAAAAAAACAAGACATTTTTTAATGCAAGTGAACATTTGTTAAACAAATATAAAGCAAAATAAGAGGTTGTCAGATCTACCCGTTATTTATGATACAGTGACTCCCCAAATAAGATGTGCTCAAACTGTGAGGTTTTTCTGTACGACTTCCATTTTTTGCTAACTTTATGCAAACAAATCTGAAAAAGTGCATCAGATGAACAAGTCCATAACAGATAATGACCCCGGTTAGTGATTTCATCTCAATTGTTAAAGAAAAAACAAGTAGCAAACGCCGTCATTCTGGCCCCTCAGCAGTCAGAAACGCACACTCACGGGTTAACCACAAAACATCTACAGCATGTAATCATGTGATGATGTAATCCACAAAAAAAAAAACAGTCTCCCCGCGGGACACAGGGGGGTGTGAATGCAACGCTTGAACAGTAAAAGTGTGGTGGGGGTGGCTGATCACAAACAGACTGAGGCCGGCGTTCCCTCTGCTTATCGGAGACTTTAGGGTTTCTGCGAGGTGTGGCAGCTCCCTGAGAGTGGGTGGTTCCTGCACCATATGGTTCTGGACTCTGGACTCACACTGGGAATGACATCAGCTCTCCTTCTGGAGAGGGAGTTTTGACTTCAGATCCATTATCTCATTGTTATGTTGAGGATTTTCAAACAAAGCGTCAACTTTCTTTCGCTGGTGACTAACAGGGCGTGTATCTTTTCGTGTCATTCGATACATATCTCCTACGGCTCAATTTAGTCGATTAATCAGAAAATATTTCTACAATCCAACCAGATCGATCTGTCTGTTCAAGTTGATTTGTGTGATTTATTCCAAGCTTGTGTATAATTATTCAACAGATATCATATATTGTTGCTATATCATGGTCCGGGTGAATACTCGATTCTGATTGGCTGCTGGATGTGGATAAAAAGTGATAAACCGCATTGATAATGCAAACCTAAAAAGAAAAAGCTGAAAGATAAAAATGTTACAGAAGGTGACAGGCTTTTTGATTTTGGCAACAAAAAAAAAAAAAAAACGGAAAAAATCGTGATTAAAAGATCAATGATCACAAATCTAGTTAGACCGGGATTTTAAGTAGTTGCTGGTTGGTCAATTTTTATACTTTAAAAAAATCCTAATCGTACCAAACTTTACTTACAAAACATGAAAAAAAAATATTAACCAAATCAGATTTCTAGATAATGCATCCAGATTTATTTCTATTGATGTGAACGAAACAAGATCAGGAATGTTCGAGGTCCTCCGACCACAACCTAAAGAAAGAACATCACCACAGAGGACAGCGTGGAAAGCAGAATGCACCAAAGGTATTGAGCTGTGAAGCTGAGAAGACACGTCTTCTCCTCTGCCTCCTGGAGCTGAACTTAAGTGCCACCTTCTCTCCAAGACATCTGGGATCAAACCAACCATATCAGCCTGTCTTTTTGGTGCTGAGCTCCAGACGCTTCCCAACTTCTCCTTTTATCAAACGTCACATCAGTAAAGTGGATTACAAGCCTAAGAACGGAGTCACGCCTTTCATCTCCATCCAGCCAGACAGCTTGTTTCAGAGAGTCTGGGTTCGTCTAGACGCCGAGCAGCTCAGCAGCCCCAGCAGCCTTGCAGGCAGACAGTCTATCCATTTTTCAGCTGCTGGCAGCCTTTTGGCAGCTCGACTGCCCGTCTCTCTGTGCCAGGATGGCGTTTGAATGCAGACAGCACAGAAAAATATCTGCGATAGTAAGATTTTATTCACTGTTTATGGTATTCAAAGGTCTGTAAAGCAGCTGGAGCGGCGTGGTAACTCCGAACACAGATGACTCTGTATTTGATTATTCATCCTTTTAGCTCTCGGGGAATCATGGGACTGAAAACAGAAGAGTCTATGTGCATCAAACCTCACTACCTGCACCTTAAGAGCTGTGTTATTAACCGTCCAGATCGGCTCTAGTCTTTATCCTTCAGAGACCCACTCCAATGAAAATTGGAGTGGGAGCTTTTAACATGTTCTTGTAGCCTTTTTCTCATGATGGAGAACACGTTTGAAAAAGATCTTATTTGTGACGCGGAAATACACTGAGCAGGACACAAACACCCTGCTCAGCTCCATTCTGATGAATCCACTTGCAGACAACTAGGTCCACGTATGTTTATAGAGTAAAAGTTGGAGGATAAATCACAGTAGCCAAAAAAAACCTTATAATAAAAAAGGGGAAAAAAAAGTAGAAATATATGTCACTCTGGAGTATTCGTCGCACTTTTGGGAGTAACTAGTGATAAAATCCACCAAGCCCAGTGTAATGCACGTTCACACCAATCGCGGTTCAAGTGTCAAATTAGCATTTGCCGCCTCTTTTTCAACAAGTAAAATCCCAGCTCAATCAATCTCCAAAAACATGTTCATAAACTAGATGCTCCCGTCGCGTGTTAGAGAAGATACCATCAAGTTTTTAGCCTCATTGCTAGATGGTGGTTTTGTCGGAATGTCTCATATACATTAACAACAAGGATGATGATGATGAGAGATCGGGTTTATTTATTTTAAAGATCTCTAAAAGCATCAATAAACATGTCTATGTCTGGGTTCATGAGATTAGTAAGAGTCTTTATTCAGTGAGATGAACCTCCTACTGCAGTAGCTGTGTCTGAATGACGGCGCTTTCAGCGGTACTTCTGCGTCTCTGTGACCCGGTTTGAGGACTCGCTGTCCCACATTAGTCAGAGGAAGGAAAATATAAATATAAAGTTCAGGAAATGAACGATTAAATTCTTTCCGTTTGTTTTAGATGGTTCTTCTTCTGCGTTTCCCGTTCAGTAGCAAATACTAATACATATCTTCAATGCCCTCTAGTGGTTGTTAGTGATAAAATAACGGCTACAAGAGACTTAATTTCTAAAAAATTACATGGTCACTCATGAGCATAAGTCACATCTCTAGCCAAACTTTGTAAAAAAACACAAAACAAAAAATGTGCCTTATACTCTGAAAAACAAGGTTGTTTCCCTCGGCATTTTGGTTGCACCGCAAATGTTACGTTGGGGTTGTAAGCTAGCTTGAAACAGAGAGCTCTCTGTAACGGGAAAGGGGGGCGGGGTTGCTACACACCAAATGTCCCACCCACAACGAATTTCTAATAAACTACTGCCACTCTGCAGAAACTATGTCCTGGAAAACTAATCTTTTTTTATTATTCATTTTAATAAAAATAGCAATTATAATTAAAGGCGACTGGAAACACTAAAAACAGATCACAAGATGATCTGAATGGAAAGTTAAATTAATTCCCTGCATCAAACCAACAATAATGCCAAGCATGGCTGTTTATTAAAAAAAAAAGAAAAATCTAAATTATTATTTCAAAGTCCCTCTTAATGAGGTTTTGTTCAACACCACTTAAATATTGCTTATTAACATAAATGTTGATGTTTACGGCGTGTAATTCTTAATATCTGAGACAAAAACATCTGTCTTAATTTGCTAATTTTATTATATTCAATAGGATAAAGGTTCAAAGTATTTAAAAATAAGTAAAGTCATCTTCTTTTCATTGGACAACTACAAAAAAATATGGCGTAACACATTCACATCTTTCCATTTGCCGTATCCATGGTAACCTATTTTGTTGGTCCACATATCCACATCACTCAGATCCCAAACAAACTGCCTCACGGTTAAAAATAACTTCAATAACAGGTGAGATGCAGCAACACGCTGGCCAGTGGAAACACACGTGCGCACGGCGACGCGTGAACTAAACTGTCCAGCCCCTGGAGGGGCCCGGCCAAAACCACAGGAACCAAACGGGTCATTAACCCCTCCCTGCCTTCACCACCCTCTGTCCTGCTGTCAAGGTGTCAAAGCCACAAAAAAAAAGGGGGGGGGGGG
>NC_050524.1:4657991-4687753 GCF_002922805.2 Oryzias melastigma | reverse complement strand
ATTAAGATAAGAAAAAAGTTGATGGGTGTAATATCATTTTTTTTAAAATATTTATTTATGCAAAGTAGTTTTCTTCAAATTGCTAATATGTAATATTATATGTATAAGATGAGATAATGAAAGTGTCTCACACAAAAACACGTTTATTACATATTAGGTGGTCTGTTCTGTTAAAAGTCAAAAGTTGGATTATCTTTTTCAGGACTAAATCAAACAGTAATAATGCAACTTCAGGTTTGGTGTCTTTTTTCAGTTACTCTCTCCATAAACAATCATAAAGTTACCAAAAACAAAATCCATTAATATGACATTTGAACCACTAAACCACAGCAAACGCAAATAGAGACCTCATGTCACAATCAAGAAGTTTCATTTTTAAAGATTTTCAGTGAATACCACAGACTAATCAGGTGAAAGGCAAAACTAAATCATTAAATTTGTGTTTTTCAACATGCAATTTTCAGAAAATGAAGGACAATTAAGCAAAAATTGCATTCCTGAGTATTTCTGTAGTCAAATTGTTGAGAATCAGGAGCAGATGAAAACATTTTATTTGAGAAAAAAAAGCTTAATTGTGACGTAGAAAGCTCCCTGCTCCACTCCATTCTGATGCATCCATTTGTAGACGAATAGATCCATGAACGTCTTCGTTTTTCTTATCGGATCGAGGGGGACGTGGATCCAGATACAACTTAACTTACCCTAAACTAAAAGTGTTCAGAACTGTAAAAGAAAAGCTTTTATTAAAGCTTAAAAACTAGGAAAAACTAACAGTTGGGGTTGCCAGTTAAAAGTTTAAGCAATATTGGGGGACTTCCAGTTCTTGTCAAGAAGTTCTGGGTCCTCTTGCCGCTATTGTCATATCATCTCTGCACTGTTCTGCCCACAACACAGAGGCAATTATTTAACGAACGCCTGCCGCTCTGCAGAAACTATGTCTTAGAAATATATTTTTTTTTGTGCTGAAAAAAACAGCACAATCATAATTTTAAAAAAAGACTACTAGGAACCTCTTTTAGATCAAGAGATGATTGGAGCAGGACTTTAACGTGAACTTAATTCAGAAATACTGTTCAAGAACAGACAGAACACAGCAAAATGAAGAACCAGAAATATAGAAGCAGAAAATATTTCTCCGAGCAGAGCAGTCTGAAAGGTCAGCAGTGATATGCTAATAGATTGTAGCCAAGCAGTTGGTGGAAGCAGCTGAAACCACAGGATGAAGAAAAGTGCGCCGGTTTTCTGCTGATCCGTGTGGAAACTCCAGCTTCAGAGCATTTCTAACAGATTGCAGAGATCTAATCAGAAAAGTTTGCAGAAATCAATAATACAGCAGGTGATGGAAAAGCAGCTCTGAAGGGTTTGCATCAACTTTAACCAAATATTTGATGGATTTCTGTAAAGCTAAAATGATATAATGTGTGTCTAAATATATATATATTACATAAAAACTATTTTTTGGCATCTTGAGACACTTTTTTTAAATGCTCATATGCATGAACAGTTAAAATGTTGACTTCAGTGAGGGGAAAGTGGCAGATTTTCATTCATTCTGACTGCTGTGCCATCATTTCGCCTGTAAAACTCCCATGTCGTGTTCAGTCAACTGGGAGGCAACCGGTATAATAAAATAATAATCAACCCGCCCACGCCTATAGCTGGAACGACCTGGGCAGTGGGGACCATAAAAGTCCACCAAGCGCACGTTGATTGACTTGCAGAGGAAATAAATGTGAAAAAAAGGGGTAAAACGTGGAGATAATAGTGTCCTTCCAGCCCATTTACCCCCCAGCTCCCTCCTTCATTCACAGCGCACCATGCTGGCAGGCTACAGACCATCAGCTGAGGTAACGGCTTCAAAATAAAGTGAAAAAAGCTCCACTTACCAAATGTCTGGCAGCGAATTAAAATGTCGTAGCAGTCAGTTCGTGTTTTTCCTCCGCCGGTTCGCAGCGTCTCATGTATTCGGAGAAGTCCGCTCCTCTGAAGGCTCAGATCTGCTCCGCTCTGTCGCCCTCGCTGATTTTTTTTAGCAATAAACTTGCCGAGCCCTGGCTATTGTTAGCCAAGCGCAGAGAAGTCTGCTGCAAAGAAAGTCCCGCCCCCTCGCCGGGACGTCCGGCCTTCCTATTGGTTAGTCTTCTAGACTGCCTCGTTTTTATTGGCTGAGGGAAGTGTCCGTCTCCACTCTAGGGCGGGTCCCCACTCGCCGGCAAAACCGAACGACCTGTGTTGCATTCAGGTTACTGACAAAAAGTGCAAATTTGTAGATACTTACGTGTAAATTGTCCACACGTGTTGCCTTCAGGTGTAACAATGTTAGGTAATTATAAACCGAGAAAAACTATTTTAAACAGTGACGTCGTTATTTAGATGTCTTTCTCAGAGAAAAATCAGTAATAAAGAAAAATATTTGATATTTAAACTCAACTGAAATCACTTTGAAGTAAATTTGTCCTCACAAGAGGGATATTTTCAAAACAATTTCTTCACAAACTAAACATGTAGCAAAAAAAATGAACTAAAATGACTAAAAAACAAAAGAAACAAAATTAGATTAGGAACAAGGAGAAATTGTAATATCTTAGTGACAGTTATTTTATTTTACTCGTTTTTCTTTTGTAAATTTTCTTTAATACTTAAAATATTTGTCCAATTTTATAGTTCTCCACATTATTATCTCCACATCCCAGAAGATCATTGTCGTCCTCTCCCATCTCATGAAGAACTGTACAGCTCCCGCTGCCTCGGGGAAGCTGAAAACATTTTAGTGGATTCATCCCACCCCGGACATTCTCTGTTTACACTCCTGCTTTCAGGGAGAAGATACAGAACAATAAAATCAAGGACAAATAGGTTAAAAAAACAGTTTTTATCCCAGAGTCATCACATTTTTAAATCCTGCTAGGATTTTTGTTCCTTTTTAGTATAATGTTTTAACTTCTTTGTATGGTTGTTTGGATGTGTTTGAAGTTATCTATAGGTATTTTATTTATTTATTCACACCAGAAGAGGATTGCACTCAATTTTGTTGTATAATTTACAATGACAATTAAGTTATTTTATTCTATTTTGACTCCTGATATTATTCACGTTATTTTCTCTTTAAGTTTATGTTAAAATGCGACATATTTATTCTTTTATTTTTAATTAGTAATGCAGCAACATTGACACTTTCCCATTACAGGACAAATCCACTTCAGTTCAATTTTATTTATATATCCCAATATAACAACATAGTTGTCTCAATGGGTTTCACCAGTAATTTTTTGAAAACATAAAATCAGTCATAATATATAAACAATAGCTGACTAAACAGACTAAACTAAACTGGGCTTTCTCGTCCTGAGACGCTGCTTTGCGGCAAAACTCCTGAAAAAAAAAAAAAAAACGGATTCTCTAAAAAAAAATAAGAACCCTCAGAGAAGTCCACATGAAGGAGGAATCATTTTCCAGGACGGACAGGTGATGTACCAGGACTGTTAAAAGAGGAATTAGGTTATTTAACTCTACAACCACATGTTTGAATAGTGTAGCAGACAAGCTTCATCCAGAAGGAACTTGGGAACAGATGGAGGTGTGAGTCGAGCCAGAGGCGAGGTCCAAGGTCATGGACAGGAGCACAGACAAACCGTTTGGAAACTGGAATCTCTCCCGCTCCCACGAAGGGCAGTGGGAAAGGGGGGCAACAAATGAATCACACTACACCAAACAAAGTTATCTTATCTTATCTGATCTTACTGTTGTATACTTAGTTGTACTCTCAGAAAGCCTGTCAGGTTACACACTCTGCCATACCCGTTTTCTTTATCTCCATGCTGATTTTGTGGATAATGTTGATCACTTAAAAAGTCCCAATTTGGTCAAACCAAATTCTCTTCATATTATCAACATCAAGCGTACTTCACAGTTGACAACTTTGATGCAAAGATCCAAAAAACATACATATTTCATCACAGAAATCAGTTTGGAGCAGGCATGTCCAAAGTCTGGCCTGTGGGTCAAATGCGGCCCCACTTCAATTTCAAGAATCTCCTTTTTTAAAATAAATAACATGCGACCCCAACATTTTCTATGATTTCTTCAATGTGGTTGGCTAGACTACATTTTATGCAGTTGGAAACCTTTGGTAATAATGCCATGCGACCCTTCTGTGACACTTTCTAGTTCTTTTTAAAAATATAATTGTCAGCGAGGGTCATTACTTCTAGGACCAGTGGAAATCTGTCTATTTTTTCAGTTAGATAAACAACCTGAGATACCAAGATACTGTGGCTGTTTTCAAGGAGTTCAACATCAAGAAGTACTACCAGACAGACATCTGCAACCAGCAAACTCTGAAAGAATGCAGTAAAAACTGACAGTATTTTTGGTAAAAAAAAAAAAAAAAAAAATGTTTTCTATGTGAAGAAATGAAAAGTATGTCATTGTAATAAAATGTTTATAAGGTTTACAGGAAATCATCTTGAATGTCAAAACTATAAAGTTAAAGCTGAGGATTGTGTGACACCTAGTGGTGGTCTGTTCTGTCGTTTCAGATTAAACTCAATTGCTTAAGTCATTTATACATCTGGAAATCACTTAAATCTTCTATTATGGCAGAGAAGAATTCATTGTTTTAGAGTAATAAGTGGATCAATGTTGTAGGTAAACTTCAGTCCAGACATGTTTCTTCAATACAATTTAAAGGGTCTGCTTTGTATAATTTAAGAAATACTAAATTGAATATTAGCTTAAAAAAACACATTAATGCTCTTAAACCCACGGTAAAAAAAAGCAAAGAAATTAAATTGACCACAATAAAACCAATACAGCTTTATTTAAATTAATTTAATTAAATAATAAAAGACATTTACCCTTTTAATTCACAGCAACTCAAAAGAGAAATTGCATCACATGTTTAAAAATTACACATGGTTAGTGTATCTGAATCCTCGGGTAACTTTAGCTCAGGGGTCCGCAACCTTTCACAATAAAAGAGCAATTTGAACTACTTTCTTACTTTGCAGTCCTACTTTACTGTTTAGACAAATAACACTTTATTTATGTTGTTGTGACCAATAAACCATTCATTTATAACATGTAGTCTTTAAATATCTACAATGAACAATAACAGAATTATAATTTGCAACAAATAACAGCTTTAAATGCTGGAGGACCCAATTACTTTTTACTTCTGAGGTTTAAAAATTTATTTTACCGTTTTTTTATTATTATTATTTTGAGCATCAGGAGTTAACACCTGAAAAAAACATTAAAAATATGAATAAATAAATAATATGTAAAAAATAAATCCATAAATAGATAATAACTGTGGCCAGATTTGACCCTTTTGGTTCTCCAAAGTTATTTTTTCTTTTTCCAAGTAAAGCACAGCTGTTCCTTTCAAAATAAAATCTACTATGTGTCCAAAAAAAGTCAAACATTGCACTTTCTAAAATTGTGAATGTATGGACAATAGACTGAACCTTTTATCATCCTTTTGTCCATATTAAAAACTGTTTTATTTGCAGTTTGGAAAATTAAATCCCTTTTTTTAATGATTGCTTCAATAATTTGTTTGAGTCTTGTTTGTTCCAGTGCAGACAGAGACATCAAAGGCTTTTAGTGCCTCTTATTTTGAAAGAAAGTCATGCCAACTTCAATGAAAAGTAAAAAACTATTTCTATTTTTGAGAGATAGTTTCTCTAAATATTTATATTTTTATTCTTGTCCAAAAACAAATTTCTAATTCATATTTTACTACTGAAATAACAATGTAATAAATCCAACGTAGTACAGAACTTTCATTAAAAAGGCAAAATAAAACATTGCTTGTTATTAATAATAATAATAAAAAAAGCCCAAATGGTTCTTTTACTGTTGAAGGTTGCAGATCCCCAGACCTTTTTCACTTTTCCCTACACATAAAATACAGTGCATATGAATACACAACTCCAAGTATACAGTTACGCACAAAATGTATTGAATGAGTCACAAATCAAGAATTACGTACACAACCAAATTTACTCATAAACATGCATACACAGGTAACAAATCAAGAATTACACACACAAATCCCGAGTTACACACAAACATGCAGAAAAAAGTTACAATTTAAGAATTACATACAGATCCAGTAAGACTATTTTCTCTCCAAAAAATAAAGGCATTTCTAGTATCTAATATTCAATGAAAATAGTTGATTTCATGACTTAGATTAAAACTAAATCGTTTATTTAGAATAAAGAGTTTTGATAATTAATTATCTAATTAATTAATTTAATTAATGAAGTAAAAAAAATACCCCCTGAAAGTTTTTTTTACTTGTTTAAATCGATTTAAATCCAGACTTTGCAGTGGTAAACATATTTGTCGCCAGCAGAGGGCGCCGTCCTGCAGCCGCTGTCCAAATTATTTGAAGTAAAACGTAAAAACTAAAATGATTAATAATGAGATAAACTCTTTTGATGGATTTCACTCTGGCTTTTAGCAGAAAAGAATGAGTGATAAAGTAAAACTTATGACCGCAGGTGCCGTTCTTCACTTCCGCACCATGTGAGTCACCGCAGCAGAAGCTGATTTGCTGGCGGCTCATCACCGCATCCTCCGGGACACAGAGGGGCTTTCCTCCGCTGATGCACAGACATCCAGCTGACGGAGCGAGCGGCTGAAGGAACACCGATTCCCGGCGTGGTGCACCGCGGTCATGAGTGCGGACGTGGCGGCGTCCCTGTCGGTGCTGGCGCTGGTCGTGGTTGTGAGTGAAGTGACCCGCAGACTGCTGATCGGGCCCCGCGCGGGCACCGGGCTCGCGGTTTACGCGGGGGAGCTGGTCTCCACCTTCCAGCTGTGCTGCTGCACGCACGAGCTCAAGCTGCTGTCGGACGTCGGAGGCATCGAGCCTCAGCTCGCGCTCACCTTCACCTACCTGGCGGCCGTGATCCACGGACTCACCTTCAGAGGCGCCATCGGGAACCCGTCAGGTGTGCTCGTGCACGCGTACCACGCCAAGCTCCCCGCTGGATGCGCACTGCGGCGGATCGCGTGCCAGTTCGCCGCGGCGGGAGCCGCGCGCGCCGCGGTGGGAGCCGCGCGCGCCGCGGTGCGGCTCGTCTGGGGGATCGGGCTGTCGGAGCTGCACGTGCGCCATCAGCTGCTGGGCTTCCGGTGCAGCAGCCCCATCCGCGCGTCCTTCAGCAAGGCCGCCGGCGTGGAGCTGGCGTGCGCCTTTGCGGTTCAGACTGTCATCACCTCCACGCACAGGCTGGAGGAGAAGTACCGCGTGCACGCGGTGGCTGCTGCCATCACCACGATGGTTTATGCAGGTTTGGTGACTCCAGTTTGGTTCACATTGTGGTGGGAGCTTAAACCGGTTTAGGGTTTTTACACTCTTAAAAAAGGTTGGGTTATTTTTTTTAACTCGATTCTTGGGTTATTCATGTTGGGATATATTTTTGGAGCATTTTACCCCAATTTATGTTTTTTCTTTAGTTAAAAAATAATTATTTTTATATTATACTCCTCCAGAACTGGACTTCTAGTTCAACCCTCCACTGACTAATCAGGGTCTGAGTAGTAAAAAAAAGTTAAAAAAACAAGTTTAAAAAAATACACTAGAAAATCTTTCATAAAACAAGACACGAGTTTGTAACTGTAACAATTCATTTTAACAGTAATTTGATCATAAGCCGTTTACTGGTCCGATTCAACAGCCTCAAACTGATTATGGACATTTTTAGTCAAAATTTCAACCTACATTCACATCGAGCATATGGGCACATTTAGCCCCTGGTGTTCACACTGGACAAGCAGGGAGGGGTTTCTCCTTTTTTTTTTTTTTTTACAGTCTACTAGTGCATGTCCACCACCTACAGTTGAAAGAGGTTTGGTGCTAAATGTCAAAGCGGTGAACATTTTGTGAATTTTCCTCCAGGTTTCCCATATATAAAAGACTTGGTGTCATAGAATTCCAGAAATTATTATTTTTTTTTTAATCAGTCTTTAAACGGTTGGTACTTCCGTGAATTAAACCAGACACCATCCATGCATCACTAAATCAGAGTCTCTGAATGTTCAAAGTTTGACCTGGTTCAACTTTAACACACGTTCTATGGTATCACCGCTGCTTTGAAAGAACACGACAGAAAAAGCAACAATTAACAAAACTAAAGCAGCACTGAAATATAAGATGTTTGTCGTTTATGCATTTCTTTCTCATTTCAGTGAAAACATACGCCGTAAACTCACTGGTGTGTTACTGTGTGTAGGTGGCAGTGTCACAGGAGCAGTGTTTAACCCCGCGGTGGCCTTCTCCACCCAGTTCTCCTGCACTGGAAAGTCCTTCCTGGAATACTGCTTCATATACTGGCTAAGCCCCGTTCTAGGTAAGTCAGACTGAAACCAAGGAAATTAAAGCCATGAACGGCATTGTTTGACCTGCCCTTACCTGCTAACCCTGCATTTGACTAAGTGTAAAAAAACACTTTTTTTTTTCAAAATTGCAGCTTTTCTGTTGGTTAAATCTCCATAGCAACCATTTTATTTTTTGGTCGCCTGAAAATGACTAACAAGTCTATGTAATTTATAGAAGAATCGGACAAACTAAACTTTTGGATTTCCTTGGCAACGGAGGTTTTTTGTTAGCCACGCCCACATTCCTAATATGTTTATGTTGTATGTTATCTCATTTTGTTCAGCTTAGGCCAGGGATTCATGTGTAACATTTTCACATTAGTCTGGTCAAAAATGTGCGAGGAACAGAGGAATGCCACGATAACTCCAGTCAAAATCCACAAACTTCCAACGGTAATATTTTTGGAGTAGCTTCCCGGTGATGCTCAGCAAGTAGGAAGGGTAAAGGCTGAAATCTCTATTGGGAGAGTTTACATTTGTAGAAGGGATTAAAGGGGATTGTTATTTTTATTAAATTCAAGATGGTGGCCTCTTTCCGAGGTCAAAGGTCGACAAAATTTGGGGGGTGGTTGCAGATTTAACAAGGGAGCATGTGTGTGGAATTGCGTGAAAATCAAAAGTTTTCTTTGCCAATATTGTGAAAACATGTAAAATAAATAAAAAAAATCACCAAATTTCCCACTTTGCCATGACATGGCTACCAAGCTGTGGCCATCCCATAATAATTTCAAGGTGTATGCAAATTTTGGTCAGTTTTGAGTCTGTGGCGAAGGGGATTTTTCACTCACTCAAAGGTGAGACAGAATTAATTCAGTTTATCTGATCTTCGTGTCAAGTAGCCTATGTATTTGTTTCTATAGTTTTCTCACTAAAATATGAGACCTCTATTTATATTTTAGCTTAAAAATACCAAACTTTTGTCTCAGATCAGAGTCAGATGAATGAAGAAGTCTTTTATATGTTTGATGGAACATTTTGAATTTTTCAAATCTCTGTATTTCACTGTAATGAACAATAAACATTGTTTGAAACAATCCGTGTTAACTGTTAAAATCCAAACCTTCACTGCGTTCCTCTAAAGCTTCATTTACTCGATTTATGGTCATTTTAAAGACCTGCACAGCCGTCACACCGTCACTGCCTGTGGCCGTCAATGAGACACATGTCAATGCAAATCTGTTAAGCAGCTTAAACAAAAGAAATGATGACGAATTTGTTTGAGTCTCAAACACATTCAGTCTTTAGGCAGCTCAAACAGGACGAGAGGAAAACTTAACGTTTTAGGGGGTTGTGTGAAATAAAAATATATTCTTTTACTATTTGAGCCTCATCTAAAATTTTATTTGTCCAGTCAGGACAGATTAAGACAAAAAAATTAATTTACAAAATATATTTCTTCAGAATAAAAGCTTGTTTTTGTTCATCTGAGACTTCCCGTTTCAGGTATGATGAGCTCAGTGCTGCTGTCTGACAAACTCACAGCTGTTTTGTGGAGGACATCCTCGCCTCCACATCTTCCTCTCAGCTCCAAGAAGAAGACGTGAGCCCTGAGGAACACCTCCTCACCAACATTGGATGTTTCCGAATGACTGCTGAGGAGCAAACGGCCACTGACACGCACTTTGCTTTGAGAACTGGACTGATTTTACATGCGAATTTTCATAATAAAAGCACGCGTAGGAAGCCAAGCACAAAATGAAATCGTCTAATTTTGAAATGTCACAAGAAAATTCCACTTTTTCAGAATTTTACTCTTTTGAAATGAACATTTTTAGCTTGTCTTTGATTTTCAGCTTCTGCATACGTAAAAAAATGTCAAGTTATGTTTCCATTAAAACTATAAATCTAATAATCACATGAATAGTTCGTTGTAGCAACTTCTAGTTGAGTTCAATTAAAAGAAAGTGCACTGCAATATATTAAAATAAAACAAAGTGCATTATGGGGAACTGCTGGTTTAATAAGTGCCTTTGGGTCTCAATAAAAACTGTAAATTTCAATCTAACTTCTGAAAATGGTTGTACTTATAGACACTTATCTATTAAACATGAAGCACAAAGATGTACAAAAACTTAGTATTTATTGATAATTACTAACAAACACAATGTATTCCAAACATGTAAATCAGTTAAATGATCATTAGGTACAAAACAGAAACAAAATCCACTAAATGTTTTTCTGTGCGATCAAAGGAATCTGCATTTTTGCTGTTTTTTTACTCCATGTCAGTAATATTACTACCACTACCACATGGTAGTACTGTATCAACACTGTGCTGCGTTTACTCGGCTTAAGCACCACAAGTTATGATGATAAAGATCTGTTTAGTACGCGAAATGTGAGAGCAGGAAGGAAGCTGCAGAGCTTGGATCCACAGAGCAACGCTGAGACGACTCACCTGCACAAAAACACAAGAATTAGGTTAAAATACTGTTTTCTCTAAAGGGGAAGAAAAATGGCTTAAATTATGGTAAAGAGTGTAAATAAATGAAAGTTGTGACCGGCGTATGACCTGCAGGTGCTATCC
Organism: Oryzias melastigma; assembly: GCF_002922805.2. Classification (NCBI taxonomy): domain Eukaryota; kingdom Metazoa; phylum Chordata; class Actinopteri; order Beloniformes; family Adrianichthyidae; genus Oryzias; species Oryzias melastigma. Next base: position 4,676,832 of record NC_050524.1, on the reverse strand, counting down.
CCCCCATACATGCCCCTCACTTTCCCCCTCTGCCCACCCCCTGGTCAAAGCTGCAAAATAGTAGCTTTGTGTTGGTTTTATCTCCATAGCAACCATTTTATTTTTTGGTCCCCAGGAGGTGATGAACAGGTTTATGTCATTTTTAGAAGGATCTGCAGAAGTAAACTTTTGGATTTCCTTGACAACTGAGGTTTTTGTTCCCCACGCCCATCGTTTCATTCAGCTCCAGTGAGGGATTCATGAATTATTTACATTTTCCAAATATTCTGGTAAATATTCCGATTCTGATGCAGAATAAATAGCAGTAGCTTACCAATGAGTTAGAAGGTGATGGACAAACTGAAATTGATGGGAGGACATTTCTAGAAGGTACTGAAGGTAAATTTCCATCTTTTCTGAGGTCAAAGGTCAATTAAATTTCAGCTTTTCTAAAAGGCTATGATGACTTCCTTCTCTACTTACTACTTTGTGCACTATTAGAGAGCATTTGACATTTTGTAGTGCTGTTCCAAAATGGAGTGCCCAAGAAATTTCCCAGAAGTCTTTGCAAAAAGTCTGTGTTCATCGATGCTCACTAGGCTGGTGAATATTGACCACAATGCATTGCGTTTGAACAATTTTTGAAAAATGAAAAAAAAATTTAAATGTGTTTACATTTTTGATAAAACATTAACATTTTCATGATCAGAACACCATGGATCCCCGAATAGTCATTGTGTTTTTCTGTAGCATTTATTTGTATAAAATTTGCATAAAATTCAAAATGTTGAGTCTCGAAATCAAAAACACTTGGATGGAAAATAATATTTCGGGGCATAAAATTTTCCTGTTTGAAATTTAGGGGTTAAAAAAAATTGGATATAAAATTCAAAGGTTTAAAAATTCTGAATCTGTTGGTACAAAAACGTCCTTATCGCAGTGACTTTCAAATAACACTTTTGACACACCGAATCATCTCTGCAAGGACATACAAGACATTACTGATGCAAAGCTGCTTTCTCCACATCAGAATCCAGTGGTATTACGTTAATGACATAAACGGTTGAAGAGTTACTGTAGCCAAAAGAACGTAGCTAAAACTCTGGTGGTAGAGAACAGGTTTCTGAGAAGGCGACCTTTTCTAGTATGTTGGATCACATGGAGACTTACTAGTGTTCAACGTCTGCATCCTCAAACTGACCGGCCTCCGTCATTTCAGCATCGACCTCCATCCCATCTGTAACAAAACATTCCACATGTCAGCTAGAATACCTGCAACAGGAATAAATCAATTAAAGTAATTAATCAATCAAACACAAGAATAACTTAAGAAATCGTTTCATGTCAGCTTCATCGCTTTGTGTTTAGAATAAAAAAAGTTCTGGACTCAAACCTTCAAACTCAGCCTTGCTCTCTTCAGTTCTCACGCCGGCCATGTGGTACTGCTGAGCCACAGACTGAGCCAGCATTCCCTCCAGCCTCTCCAGCGTGGCCTGGCCCTCCTGCGTCAGTGAAGACAGACCCTCCTCGCAGGTGTAGAAGGTGGGGATGTCCGCATGGCCGTACTCTGGAGGAAGACGGGGAATGGAAGACTGCATCATGAGCACGATGACTTCTTTGAGTTCAGGATATGCAAAACTTTAAAATGTTGATTTATTCTGTATTAAATCAAACTATATGGAAGCTAAATCCAAAACATGGATCTTATTAGATTTTTTATTTAAGTTAAAATGCATCAAACTAAATATCAAGTCACACCGTGAGGAGAGAAAATACATTTTTAAGCATTTTTAACCATTTTGCTCTTTCGCTGAAATAAGCAAGAATGTTGATGCTCCGATTCAAATGAGAAATCTGAAGGTTTACCTGCTTCTGCATCCGTGGATTCCAGATACGACAGTCAGGAAAGAAAAACAAACAGAAATCCAAGTCAGAAAACATTTTTTAGGCATTAATGTTGACACAAATCTTCATGTTCACTTGATTCAGTGCAATTTTGTACAGTTTTTTGTGTCCTGCGTCCTGATTGGCTGCTGACCTTGATAATTATTAATGCATGTCCTGTACACAGTGTGTTTAGTTAGCCAAATCTACATAAATCTTCAGTTGTGATCAGATCGTTGTTTTAATTCTATAAAACTGGACTTGTTTCAAAACCAGGTTTGAACTTGGAGAGTTTAAACATGAGAAAAAAGTGAAAATGTTCATGTATGCCTGAGAAAAGTGTGTAGTGAGTAGTTTTACAGCCTTCACACATCTATAGTCATGGGAATAAATTAAGTACTTAGCAGATATCAGCATTTGTGGGTGTTTTTTAGAACAAAGTCAGAATAATTGAAGGACTTCCATGCTGAAATATTGGGACGACTCTCAAAGTTTAAGGTCCAGACAATAAAGAGTTTAGGAAAAAAAAATGTTGAAATCAGAATTTTTTTTAATTTTTATAATTATATACTTGCGATCTGCTCTAGAAAATTTCTGGTGAAAATATTCATGATATTCAAGATTGCTGGTTTGTGATCTTAACAAATGTAGTACAGTGTACTACAAATACAAATCATACACAATGTATTTATTGCTCTAAAATGCAGAATATTGTATATTTTAAGTCTTTACCTTAAAAAAGCAGAATGTGCTACTGTCAAAGGAAGTAAACAAATCTTCAAAATAAAGTGTCAGTGAAGATTTCCATTTTTATAGTAATAATATTTAGTGTTTATTTTTTAATTTGAGACAAGTTCTGAAAAAAATGAATTTGCTTTCAAACACTGTAGCTTTGGCTTCAGTGTTATTAATATACATTATTTATACATTATTTTTAACTCTTCAATTGTTGACACAATTAACGTAATTCCAGTGGATTCTGCACCAGAGAAAAGCAACTTTTCATACCTGCATCCAATGCTTTAGAAGTGTTACATATCGGAACAAAGCAGGTAAGAAAAAACACTTTTCTGAATGTGTTGAGGTTTGATCTATGAGACATTGAGCTTGATTAGTGAATCAGATCGATCCACAGCCCTGATTTTAATCACAAAGAACTGATGTTTAAAAAGCAAGAAAATTAAGTTTTGTATTTGAGATTTATCTTTTAAGTGTCACCACTGCAGTGATGTATTACAGCAAAAATAAAATCAATAAAACAAGAAAAAACCTTTCAAATGAATCATCATTGATTAAAGTCTTTCCTTACCGGCTTCCTCGACGTTATACTCCTCTCCTTCAAAGTCGTTGTCTGAGTCTTCATCTTCGGGGTCTGGATGCAACGCCTGGCACTCACACATGGCCGAGAACATGGACTCCACTGAAACACACAAACTGAATGTTACACTCATGTTTTTGATTCTCAAAATTAAACATCCGCCTACTTTCATTTAAGCGTTGTACGGAACGTACCGGTCAGAATATCTCGAGACACTGAAAACGATATTACCTCTCGAGACAATAATAATAATACTTAAAAAACATCCCCCAATTTTATTTTATTTTTGAGACTGTGAGACTTCAAACTCAGTCACAGAGACACAGAAACACAGTGGAAGCAGCTGTCACAGAAAACACAGCCCCCAGAGTGAGAGTGATTGAGCTTCTGGAAACGAGAGAATCTCAGGATTATCTCATGAACATTTAGACGTGTAACTGATCATCCTAAAACATTAGCTGGTAGCTCCTCCTACATGTGGCCGCAGCGTCAAGCTCAGCCAGGCGGCGAGCAGTGAATTCGCCACGAGGTGAGAGAGGGGCGGGCCACGTGAATTTGACACCGAATCGCATTCGGAGTGAACAGATAACAGATCACTCACATGAAGCTTTGTCTCTGGGAACAAATCGAATTTCTGTGATCACGTCCTCTTCATCCCCGTTGCTGCTGTCACTACCATCATCATCATCACCATTCTCGTCTTCTGCTTTCTCAGTCATTTCAGCTTCATCCTCACCTACAAGGAAATTAACAAATGAATTCACACAAAAAACATTTAACACGAAAGTAGAAAAAGGTTCTGAAGGTTTTCTTACCGCCTAGCTTTCCGTTGACCATGACGTAGAGATGCTCCTCGGGGTAAGCGCTGACGTCTCTGGAGATGGCATGTAAGCTGATGGAGGGGTATTCCAGAGAGAAACCCATCCCTGAGCCGTCAAACCACGACAGGCGCCTGAGACAAACAAAAACACGGAAGAAATCAGTTTCAGAAAAGTCTAGTGTTAAGTTCACTAAAGGTGTTGGAGCAAATAATGCACAATAAGATCATTCTATTGAGTTTTTTTTTTAATTCACTTCTTTCTATCCAATGATTTATCCACAAAAGTCAGATATGAAATATTATCATTAAATAATTATCTTACGAGTTGTAAAAGAGAAGCTCAACCCATAAAAAAGTCAGATTTCCTATGTAAATAATTGAACTAAATTAAATTTCATCAAATGTATTCATTAATTGTTTCTTTAGAACTTCAGATCTTAAGTATTTGTTCAGTTTTATTACAAGGGTAATATTAGGGGAACTGGGGTGGAGGGAGGAATCAGGAGAGGGTGTGGTGCTAATTTTGTAGAAAAGTCCAGTTTTAAAATTTTCAAAATTAAGAAATAATTGTCTATTTTTAAACACTACATTTTCTAAGAGCATTTTACTGGTCCTTTGTGCTTCAACAGGAATAAGGGGTACTAAACAAATAAAGTTTGAAAATAAAAAAGCTATAAAATCACAAGACCATTATTGCCATACCATTATTTTAAAATAAAAATTATTACATTTAAAAGAATTAGTAAAATACAGTATTTTAAAAATAAAGTATAAAGTGCATCAAAAATGTTTATCTCTTAACATCCTAAATAAACCTGGAAAAAACAACATAGGTATATTTTATGTTAAACCTGTGTTTAGTCCAGATTAGTTGGTATTTCCAAACTGTTTTTATCTTTCTTTGTTCTTGTTTATTGTTTTTAGAGGGAAAAATAGTGTAGAAATTACTTTATTAATGAAGTAAAACAGGAAGAAATAAGAAGTTCATGTCTTTCTGTCCTGGTTTTACTGCCACACAAAAAGTAGTATGTAGTTAATGTAAATGTATTATGTAAATATATTATGTAAATGTTTTGTGGGTTTGATAGAAGCAAAATAACCAACAAAAATAATATTATAGGGTTACTTCAGTTCAGAACATCAGGGTTAGAAATCAGTTTATCAATTAAAACATGTTTAAAATAAAATGGACTCTAATAACCTTATTAATTCATTTAATTATACTTTTATCCTAATATCCTCCGTGTGTGTATAGTTAACTACCTACAGTTTGACAGCAGAAAATAAACTACAATGCTGTCACATGAACATAACTCCGACTTGACGTTTTATTTTGAAAAGGTTAACTCCGGAAGCACTTCCTGCGTTCTGAACTAGTACTTTTTTAAACTGCATTTTATCATCAAACATACCGTGTAAACATAAAGAGATGACTGAAAAGAACATTAAGATTGGCCTCCAACGTGTAGCGACCAAAACACGCGCCACGTGGATCACTTACGTTTCGGCGACGTACAGCGTGCCGCAGCCCAGCACCTGTCCGCTCAGCACCGCCGTGGTGTTTGCTTCCTCGCGCCGCACTCCCTCGGTGGGAGGACGGAGGTTTCTCACCAGAACCATCGTCCGTTTCACCGTTAACGTGGACCCGAACCAAGCCGAACTTCTTTGAAGCCCAAAGGAAGCGCGGTGACCTACTTCCGGTATCAAAGCGGGATAGTTTAACTGCAATAGGCCTCTGCGTGAGACAAATGCACGAGTCACGACGGGATAATTTAAGAAAAATCACAACAGAAAGCGATAAATATGAAACAGCCAGACAGGGAGCTGTTGTTGATGCTGAAATATCGCGGTTTTTCCCCCCACACGTCAACAAATCACGTGACATGCATGTCCCCATTTGTGGCGTATGTTTTACACTCTGGCGGCTGTTGTCCTGAACTACATCCATTCAAAACTTATTCTAATAAATGAATGACTTTTCTGAGCAATGTTTTTGGATTTTTTCATAAGAAATACAACTTTTTTTAATGCACCTTTAATAGAAAATTATTATTTAAAGCCTGAAAATTCAGATTCAAATTTTTTTAAGTTTTTAGGTTTTTTTAGCATTTCAAAATCTGATGGTGAGATAAACAATGTTTAAGTCAAAACTTGTTGTAAGTTTCCACACACTTTCAGACTTTTTAATAGACACAAATATATACAGATTTTTTTAAATCTTGAATTATGAACTTTTACTTTTTTTCTCTAATGAAGTCCTTCTAAAGGTGAATCAGGAAGTCTGCAACCTGAGGCTCCAGAGGCACGTGTAGTGCTTTTATCCTTCCATTGTGGCTTTGAAAAAAAATCTAAGTGTTTCAATAAATAATCGATTGGTAATTTTGATTAATTGGTTAATTAGGCTTTGTTATGCTTAGATTTTTAACTGCTCAGAAAATGGATCAAAATGATAGTAAAAGATTTAATTTACATTTAGAATGGTTGTTATTAGAATAAGATATTCTTACACCATCTGAACCATTTTCTAATTGATAATTTTACACAAATGTCATGTTTGTATTTGATATTATGTAAAAGTATGACAGTGGACCAAAGCCAAAATGATCGAAAATACAATGTTTGACTTGTTCAATTTTTTTAATTCAAGTAAATTTGCAGCAGAAGGAGAGTCTAATTTGACACAAGATGGATTTTATTTTGAAAGGAACTTGTAGGTGCTGCTATCAAATTAAAATGAGCTTAAATTGTTACACATTCCAAAACAAACATCCCTACAGAAGACATCAATAAATGGAATGGTTTTCAGCTTAATCATTTCTATACAAAAATACAAAACACTTGATTCAATACTTGTAAAAAATTAAATATACATGTTATAAATGAAAGATTTACCAGACACAAATACATACAATTTGTACTTTTCTAGATAATGAAGAAAATGACCCAAACAGCCTTTTTAGCATCACAGGATGCAGACATTTCTAAGAATCTATAAGTCGTATTAACCACTATTTAGCAGCTAGAATAAACTGGATGTTGCCCAGTATGATATGAATTTGAAAAGGTACCAGGTGTTCATGTCTGAGTACAAAACTGTCATCTGGATCAGAACCACTGAGTTTGGTCCAAAGATGCATAAAAAAATAGAAGAATAGTGTCTCACTCGTGATGTTTACGAAAGAAGAATATTTATTGGTCAAAAATCAAAAACAGTTTATGTCTGACAAAGTAAAGAATAAGACTAGTATAAGTGTTGCAGGCTAAAAAAATAAAACCCAACTCAATAATTATGAGTTTGAAGATGATTTTTTTCAGGGCCTCTCGTGTTGCTGTTCACATTTTAGTGCTGTGTCGAACTCCAGCCGCATCTTCACCACCGTTTTCTTCTCCGAGGCTTCTCCTCTTCTGCTTTCTTATCCGTACCTCATCATCTCTCAGGTCCATATCGGTGGGGATTCCAATAGACACTTCTTTACTGGAGATGTCATCCTGAGTAACTGGGTTGTCGTGGCAACCATCCTCACAGATGGAGGAGGAGGAGGAGGAAGAGGTGGTGGGCTCTGCAGGCTTGGTAACAGTTGGGACGGCATTGAAGGTGATGAAGCCAATCAGGATGACCACGAGGGAGACCAGGTAGAGTCCAGAGAACTGTGGAGGGACAGAAGGTTCTAATCAAACACATCAATCTACGTGATTATCAATTCTGAATTTTTAAATATTTGATTTTTTTAACCCTTAATTTTATGCCCTAAAATATATATATATATATATATATATATATTTTATATTTCTGTGTTTTTAATTTTGAGACTGAACTTCTTGATGGCCCAGAAATTTGATGAATAGAAATCGATGGAAGAAAAACAATTTTTTCTGTCTCATTGGAACAACTAGTCAATCTAAGAGCACATCGATATCCAGCCAATCAAATCATGACGCCGACATGATGGCTTAATCCATTTCACTGATTTATGTTAAATAATAATTGGTCTTAAATTTTCTTTTAGACACTTATGAAGTATTCTGCTCGGGGTCCCTAGAGGGTTGGGGGCCTCAGGCGGTTGCCTATTCTTTGACTAATGGTAAGTCGGCCCCTGCTTCCATTAGGGGAATTCATTATTGAAAATCAAATTTCAATGGAAATGCAGCTTGTAAGTCTCTGGTCACTGAACCGCGGGCGCCACGAGATGTTTGAGCAAAGTTTCTGTCATGATGTTTCTTTTTCTTAATAGTTCCAAGGAACAGTGATGGTAAAGAAAAATAAAATTCTCTCCAGTCTGTTCTTGTGGAGTCAGAGTGATACGACACTCACGCTGTAGTGGAACAGGAAGATCCCACAGAAGAGGCTGAACAGGTCGGCGGTGAGCAGCGACAGGTTGACGGACGTGGCGCTGGTCAGTTTCACCACGATGGGCATGAAACTGTACAAAGCATACATGCAGAGAGCAAATGCACCGAACAGGAGCCCTGAACGGAGAGAAAGACGATCAATCAAGTCATTTTCTTGATGGAACGTAACAGTTTTTAGATGAAGTTCTTTTCAAGTGAAAGCATAAATTTAAAGCTGTGGACACGGCTTGAGACACACATTCAAGAACATGGGGGTTCTTGGGGAACGCTCGTTAAACCGATGGTGTTTACAAAACTGGACTAACAGGGAGGCGTTTCTTCTTCTTCTTCTCTTTCTACTGTTTACTTGTGCATGTCCACCACTGTAAAAAACAAGACTCAGACTGAAAACAGTCATGGAAACTAGTACAGCTACGCATGAACGTGAGAGTTTAGAAACCTGAAAAGTGTATTCACATGGATTTTGTTGAAAGTGGCTGCTTGAACACGACGCTGATTGCGGTGTGAACGCAGATTAAAGTTTATTCACGTCAATACAAATTCTGCTCAGAATGCACAGAGAAAGTTCTGACCAATTTCCCAGCTCCAGTTGATGGTTGAGACGGCCTTTCGCTCCAGGATGACCCTGAGTAATAGAAATACAAACGATATATTAAACAAATAATATTAATATAAAAAAAAGCAAAAAAGTTACATTTTTGGGAGTTTTTATTGATGAAAAAATAACGTGGAAATCTCAAATCAACAATGTCAAAAATGAAAATAGCAAAAGAAGTTTCAGTATTACACAAACAATTCCCTGTATCCACTATTCAACTCCTTGATTGTACCATACTTGAACTATTGCATATAAGTACAACTTATAAAACAAATATTAATCTACTTTACATTTTACAAAAAAAGCAATACGAATTATTGCAAAAAGTAATTATAGTGACCCAACTTATCCATTATTTTTTAAAATTAAAATGATAAAAACCCTGTTAACTTGAATATTTTTAAATGTATACATGGTGTAAATATGAATTGCCTTACTTCTAATTTAATGAAAAGATACATAAAAAGAAAAAAATAAATATTATTTGAAAGGGAACGAAATATTTATCAAATCAAAACACAGATTTTGATTGAATAAATTGCATAGATTTAGCAAAGTAATAAAAATATCAAGTTTTAAAACCTATATTTAAAATAGTGTAATTAATCAGGGGTGTCAAACTCAATCACACAGGAGCCAAAATCCAAAACACAACTTAGGAACAAGATAAACATTCATTGAAAACACTAAAACTACATTTTTAAAACATTAAAAACAAAATTTTTTAACATTATTATGAATAATAAAAATGCAGGAATATAATTCCAGTATAAACCAACTTAAAGCTTTAATAACTTTTGATATTTTACTCTCTGTAAAAATATATTTTGTAACATCTGGTCATTGATTGCAATATAGTAAAATGATCTTGAAGGCTGGATATAATATAATATAATATAATATAATATAATATAATATAATATAATATAATATAATATAATATAATATAATATAATATAATATAATCCGACCCTTGGGCCTTAACTTTAACACGTGATATAAATCTATTATAAATAAAAACTATTCATACCTGAGGTATTGTATTCTGCACTCCTGATTGATAGTAATTGTAAATATTTGTTCTTTCTTTCCCCAATCTCTCTTTTTGTGTCCGAAATCTGCAGAATGTTTTATGTTTTTCTTTATTACTGATTTTTTTATTTGTTAAAAGTCTTTTTTCTTTCTGTCCCATTTTCATTTTTTCTTCATGTTGGAGCTTCCATCTCATGGTTGTATTGTATGTTTTTCTTTTTTGTTTTGAATACAAATGAAAATGTAAATAAATAAAATAGCATCCGAGGAAGTGTGAATGTGAGAGACTCACTCACATCTGTATGGTGCTGATGATGGTGCCGAACAAGCCGAGCATGCCCAGGAACTCCACCCTGCTCAGGTTCTTCACCGTGTACTCCTGAGCCACGTTGGACACGGCGTACAGCGCGGCGCTGAGCAGCACCAGGGCGTCACCCAACAAGATGTTTGAGGCTGTGGAGAGAACAAGCATGACGAGAAATTGTTTTTATGACTAGTTGATGTGTCCAGCTCACATGAACTTACAAACATTTACACAGAGGGACAGAAAACCATACAAAGAAGAAGATATATTCAATTAAAATGTAAGAAAAAAAATACTTTTTTTTTTTCAAAAAACTATTTCAGCTAGGAACCTCAATTTATGTGAAAATAAACAAATATTTCCTTATAATTGAATCAAATAGTGAATCTATAACCTTATTTTGAATGGAATTATGGAAATTAATACAATTTTTGATGATATTCTACATTTTTAGGATGTGTCTGTATATATTTGCCATAATCTTACCAGATCAAGTGCAGATTATTTATTGAGTAGTAAAAAATTGAAGTGCTTTTTCGATTATCCTCAGACAACATTAACCCTTTACCACCTGAGGTGTCGCAAAATCTTTAACATACTGTAACTTATCAACCGTTAACACGATAACTCCAGTAGATTCTGAAGGAAAAAAGCGGCTTTTTTCCTTCAGAGTCTACTGGAATTATCGTGTTAACGTTTAAAAAATTACATTAAATCAAATAACATAAACACTGGCATTAAAGGGTTTAAATAAATCATCTGAATTCTTACTGGAGCCTTGGTCCCGTCCCGCCAGCAGGTCTGCCCCCACCATGGCCCCCACTCCCAGAAGACAGATCCCCACAGCTACATAGTGAGCCACCTTATATCGGGTCTTCAGAATCCACCAGGACAGCAGCATCAGGACGGGGATGATGAAGCAGTCCAGCAGCTGGAGCAGGAAGACAGTCAGCCTCACGAGGGCGCCGTGGAGCCACATCCAGCAGAGGAGTCACGTACCTGCACACTGGTCAGGGTGGTGTACTGGTACGCTTTCACCACAGTGTAGTTGGCCTCCACGTCCACCAGCCCCAGCAGGACGTACTTCCACCATCTTTTCTTCAGAATCTGCAAAATATTGCCGTCCCCTACATTTTAACGGGGATGCCCCCTGAACTCCAGCAGCTGAACACATTTGATTTAACCTCAAGATGATGCTCTGTGGGGAGGAAAATCTACTTATTCATCAGTAATTGAGAGAAAAAAGTATTTTAATCCCCATCAAACTGATATTTTACACCTAAAACAAACAAGAAAATGAAGAAATGCAACTTTTAAATACAAGATTTTTACTATAAGAAGTTAGAGCTTTTATGAACTAAATGGAAACAAATATAATTTAAACAAATAGAAAAAAATGTTATGTTTATTGCTTTGCTATCATTAATTTATTTTATTTTAATTATCTTACTTTAAAGAAATCCCTAAGTTTTTGATTTTGCAAATGTGTAGCTCTAAACTTTTAATGGTTTTTATTTTGGGGTGCTGTTGTTTTTTTCTTTGATGTAATATTGTTTGGTTGATTTGATTGTAGTCTGTAATCAATATTGCTGTTTTTTCGTAGTAAATTGTCCCTCAGGATATCTAAGTCACTAGTTTTTCAAGCTACATACACGTGTGATGCGTTTAAGAATGTGCATTAAGCAGAGTTAAAGCATTCTGCACTAAATGTGCTTATAGACAACAACATTCACACTGCACAAGCAGGGAGGGGCTTCTTCTTCTTTTTTTTACTGTTTATTAAGGGTGTATATTGGCAAGAGCCTGGCGATATAATACTGTTACGTCAACGATAGCAGTTTGAACTTAGCTTTAAACTCAGTCATTAATTTTGGTTTTATTATATGTTTTAACTGGTTTTATTTTTCTGTTTTTGGCTTAGTTTAGTTGTTTTTTGTGTATTTGGGGTATTATTTATCTAATATTTCTGTCCAATTTGCTCAAAGACTTGTGTGTTTTGATTGTAAATGATGCACTAATGTGGTCCATGTTTGCTGCTCCAGAGATCTTAGCATCTCCACAGTCTTTTATGATCATTATCTGCCTCGTTTTTCAGGACGGAGTAAATCATTTGCTTGCAAACAATCTGTGGGCACAATTTAATACCAAGAAAAACTCCATTGTAATAAATAATTACTAGTTTAATGATCAGGTCCTATTATAATTTTTTCATTAGTTTGAAATATTGTTTTTAGTCTTTTGTGTTGAGACATCCTGGATAAATTAGCTTTCCGTGAAAATGCGACTGGTTGATCTCCAGCACAGAACAGAAGTTGATAAGAGGAGCTTCATTTAGCTCTTTTTATTGCTTCATTTGATCTCATCTGGATTCTGTTAATCTCTTTTTACAAGGTAACTCATGCACAATGTTATAAAATGTCAATAATGTCATAAAAAGATTTTAATCAACAAATGTTAATATTGAACTTCAGAGACAAGACTGACGACTCTTTTTATGCAGAGTTTTACTCCTAGAATAATATAAATTATTTTCTCATTAAAACTAGTTTTGTTCTGTATTATAAAACTTTTCTCTGTCATTTCTAGTATTTTACTGGCAGCATTTTTTCTGGTAAAATACTTTTAGCAGTTTACTGCCAAATAAGGTCTTGTAAATTCCTCTACAGTACATTATTCTACAACTATAGTACATAACTGTAAAACTACAGTTGATTCTTATGGTTTTGTACAGCTCTTTTTTCATTTGATTACATTTAGTCACCAAGATTGGAGTAACTGTACTTTAAACAGGAAAAAAACTTACAAAATAGAGTTTGCAGCTGCCTAATAGATATAAACTAGCTAAGAGATCAATTAAACGTTTCCAGAATGTTCTTCAGCAGGTGATTTTTAAATAAAACATCCAGTTCTTTATTTTCCCATAATGCTCAGTTGATTACATTAAGTTTCAATGATTTTTCCTCTTTGCTTTTCCCAGTTTACGGTCTGCACGACTTAAAAACAGCAGAACACTGTCAAAAATGTCTCACAGTTTGCATTGCGGTTTGCCGGGTAATACAAAAGGAAAACAGTAAAAAGTGTTCATATTGTGGATGGTTCACTGTAATTTGTAAAAAAAAAGTTTACAGAAAAAAAATTTAAAGAAAAACTGTTAGTTGAAGAACTTCATGTTATCAAAGTTTGGCAACTTTTTCATCGTTGGTTTTCTAAACAATTGAACAATTTAATTGACTTAAGACATTTAAAAAGCCCCTTATAATTAAAAACATGTTTTTTTTATTAACTTTGGTAGTTTTTTTTCCATCCAGAAAGACTTAAAGTTTTTGTTGCTTTTATTTGAGCTTCACTTTTCATTTACTGATTCTTTTTAGTCTAAAATATTTTAAATCTTTTTTTTAATATTATCCACAGCTGGATCTTTATCTTTTAACTGTTTTTGATTCTGACATCCTTTATCACAGATGTTCCCTTCAGTGACTAATTTAAAAATAAAATAACAAACATTATCATATCTTTATTTTATCTCATAACATTTTTATTGAAGGAGAAAAATTATTCACTGGTTTTCTGGTGTTTTGTTTTTTCTGTCTATCTATACATAGCATATATATTTAGATTTTTGTAACATTTATATATTTTTATTCTATTTAATTTTTTTCTTCTCATTTCTTTTTATGCACATTTTGATTTTTCCCTTAATGCTCGATAAAGTTTTTCTGAAATCACCAACAGGTCTTGGATGTAAAGTATAAATGTTGTGATTTAAATGTGAATCATAATTAACAGCTTGATGCTTGGATCTCAGGTGTGTTAAATCCGGGCTGTTACCTGTCCTGCAGAGCAGCATGCTGGTGTAGGTGACGCACAGCAGCATGTAGTTCAGCATGCTCTGCAGCATGGGCGTGTCCACGTGGAAGTTTGAGGCCAGGTACTGGGAGGAGACCGCCGTTCCACAGATGAAGGCCGCCAGACCTTGACCCATGGCCAGCGTCTTGGCAAGCTGCCTGAAAAAATATATTTAAAACAAATCTTTTACTTGAATTTAACTGTTTTATATCACATGAAAGCCTTTTTTTTACCTCTTTTAGATTTTAAAACACTTAAATAATCTAAGTTATGATAAAATTAATAATCAATAAAGTTAAAGTTCAGCTTACTTGTACACAAAAATCTGCAGATTAATTTGTACTGTAAACTAATTTCCACTTTGGAGCCATTTTCATAACTTTATTTTCATTTTCAGACCCTAAAAATCCCTCCAAAAAATCAAGGTCACAGGTGAGTGAATATTGCAGATAAATACGTCTGCTCTGATTAAAATTCTCTGCAGTGATGTTGCATCACAGAAGTTTAAAATTCAAGCACGAAGAAGTCTTTGTAAATCAATAATAGAACAGAGTTTAAAGATTTAATGAACACAAAGAGATGCATCACTAGGAACCTGTAAGATGTAAACACAGATCAGCCTGAGAAATGATTCAAAAGATTTAACTCCAATAAAATCATCACCATCACCTTTATTTTTAAAGTGTCTCAACATAATTTAAAAATTGAGCAAATCGCTGTATATTAAAAGATTATACACATTTAAAACATGAATAAATGTTAAAGCATAAAGATCAATAAAAATTGTAAATAAAAAACTGTGACATTTAACCAAATCAGTAAACTATAGAAACATTTGGAAGCTTCATGATGTCGCGTGACTTTAATGTGATGCAGATGGACATTTTTAATTAAGCTAATAAGAAACTCAAGGGGACAACATTAGAGGATTAAAATTAAGTAAAAAACAATTACGTTATTCTCTGAATAAACTTATCAAGCAACGATTCATAATTTTCTTGATCATAATTAGATTTTTTTTAAAGTTTTTTAATCTAAACTACGTCTTGAACTCATAAGATAATTGTTTTGGGGAGTAAAATATTGTGCGTTTCTTGAGCTCACCAGGTGAAAACCTCTCTGGGGTTGAACTTCCTGATCTTCTGCAGGACTCCACATCTTTGCTCCTCCTGGCTTTCATTCTCAGATGAATTGTCTGATGGTTTATCTGCCATTCCGGCTCTGCAGTGATGGAGGAGTCCTCTCTGACTGTAACACTCACTGACTGACTGTCGAGTGTTCGGAGCTGAATGATTAACTGTCTCAGAGGACAAAGGTTATTCTTTTACTTATCTACATGTTGAAACCGAAGACAGAAAAAACAGTAACTTTCAGATAAAGTCTGATTATGTTTGATCGTCTCAAAGCAGTTGTTTTCCTTTCAGTGAGTTAAATTACCGTGAATTTCTGCTGAATAGATTGAAAGTTTGAGAGTAAATACAGACTTATATTATAAGTCCCCCTCCGATGAAAATCCAGTTATTTTAGTTTTTGACATGTATGTGTGGCATTTTTCTTGTGAAAGAGAACAAATGTAAGAAGAAATCATATAGTTTTGGCATTTCTGAGTATTTCTCCTCTATTGGTCCTTCCAAAGTTTGTTGATGAAGAATTGACAGACAAAAATCTTGTTTAGAAAAATTAAACAATTTGTTATAAAGTTATCAAAATTTTGGATCAAGTAGTGCAGAGCTCTGAGTGTCCAGCAGCATACCAACAAGCAGTAAACAGGCTGAGAAATCTTTGTCTGGATTCCAGGGGCGGAGCTACAGGGGGGAAGGGGGGAGGGGGCAGCAGCTGCCACCCCAGCAAAGAGCTCCGCCCCCCTCACTTGTCACCCCAATTTTTGAGGCGATAATGACAAATACTACTTGATGCTGACAGAAGCGTTCTCGCCTAAAACTGGTTTTGCTCAAAATGCACCAAAATACCATCTGTATTCCTTCACTCCCGGTCATTAACTGTCAATAGGAAAGTTGGGAACCTTTTTCCAAATTATTTGTTTCTCTTAGGATGGTCAGAGGCGGAGCTCCATCCGTCATATATTGTTTACAAAGACCAACCTTGTGTCCGAATCACTATAAAGTGCATTAGGCCTATATACAGTGCACTATATAGTGCGTTCGCCCTTTTCAGTGCTGGCTGAATCATACATTAGGGATATAGACCACAATGCACTGCGGTCGAAAAATTCAGAACAAATAAACGTGTTTAAATGGAATATTTGAATAAACCAACCACATTTTCACCATCAGAACACAGTGGAGTCATAAATAAACGTCGTGAAATGTTCCTTTTTATTCTTTTTTTTTCGCTTCGTGAAATCGATGACGTCATATCCGGTCTTTAGAAAAAAACGAAAGAAAAGTAGTGAGCATCGTGTCCAAATTACCTTAAAAATCCAGGGCACTATATAGTCCCGCTCTTTGTCGTTTTTAAGCGGTATGGGGGGAATTCGGACAAAGCCCACTCTCTTATTTTTGGCTGAAAAATGGTCCAAGCTAAGGTAAATACCTAATGAATACTTTCCTCACTACCACAAAGCACTAGAGCACTTATTATAGATATTGTTAAAGATATTTGATGATTTGGGTTTGTCACGACTGCAGGCTAAAAAAATGCTCCGCCGTAAATGCGGCGCTGCATCGTTGTTTAATCAACACTCGCGCATATTTTCTTTAGAAACGTATCTTCCACACGTTGTTATATACAGAGAAGTAGTGTTAGAGAAGTACTCTGAGGTTTTTACAGAAGAGCTAGGAACACTTAAAGATGTAAAAGCATCAATAATGTTAAAATCTGATGTGCCTCCCAAAGCAGGCCCCTTCCATTTGCCATGAAAGAGCAAGTAAATAGGGAACTTAAAAGACTGGAAGAGGCTAACATCATCTCTCCAGTGAAGTACAGTGAATGGGCAGGACCCATAGTGCCAGTTCTAAAAAAAAGATGGATCACTCCGGTTGTCCGGAGATTATAAGGTGTCAGTTAACCAGGCAATAGAGACTTAGTCATACCCATTACCACGTCTAGAGGAGCTGTTAGCTACCCTTAGTGGTGGTAAAATCTTTTCCAAGATAGACCTAGCTGCAGCCAACCAGCAGGCTTTACTTAACAGTGACTCAAAGAGATGCACAACCATCAAGACTCACAAAGGACTATATGAGTACAATCGACTTCCTTTTGGAATCAGCTCAGCACCAGCCATTTTCCAGCGTATCATGGACAGTCTGATGAAGGATTTACCTGCTGTAGTTTACCATGATGATCTGGTTGTCACAGGAAATACAGAGGAGGCTCATCTGTCTAACCTGCAAAAAGACCTACAGCACTTACAGGAAAATTGACTGCATGTGAAACGCTCAAAGTGTGAGTTTGGCAAAAAGACGATAGAGTATATGGGACATGAACTGGATGAGACGGTTGTCAGACCCTCAAAAGAAAAGGTGAGAGCCATCCAAGGGGCTCCACCTCCAACAAATGTGACCAAGTTACAAGCCTTTTTGGGATTGTACAATTACTATGGAAGGTTTGTACCACAGCAAAGTACAGTGTTAGCACCCTTATACAAACTGCTGCAAAAGACCGTCACATGGAAATGGACTGAGGAGCAAAACACTGCTTTCCTTAAATGCAAAGAACTACTAGCAAGTGAGCAAGTCCTAGCCCATTACGATCTATTTCTACCACTCACTTTAGCTTGTAATGCTTCAGTATATGGCATCGGAGCAGTCATCCAGCATACCATGCCAAGTGGAGAGGAACGCCCTGTTGCCTATGCTTCACAGACATTAAGCCCAGCTGAAAAGAAATATTCCCTGATAGAAAAAGAAGCATTGGAACTGGTCTATGGAGTGAAGAAATTTCACCAGTACTTGTGGGGTCGGCATTTTACACTGGTGACTGATCACCACTCATTGGTTCAATTTCAATTTTATTCAATTCAATTTTATTTATATAGCCCTCTTCTGTGGTCCTTGTGAGGCTAGATTAATAAATTAATATTGATGTGTTTAAATATAAATTTAGATTTTCTATCATGGTTATTATTCAGATCAGTTCTGGGGTTCTGTTCTCTATTCTAATTTACTTCTCCTCTCTTCTATTCTCAAGGGCCCCTGTGTCTGCATGACTTATTATTATTATTAATTTATTTGACAGGGACATTGCACATTAAAAAGCATTCCTGCCAATGCACCAGAGTTAGCTCAAAAGCTATTTTTCATCTGGTGCCCCTGGATTGATGGTAAAATTGTCTCCCTATAAGAACAAAGTTAAAAACAAAATGTAATACAATTACAGTAAAAGCACAGTAAAAACATATAACATTTTTAAAAAGTTAAATAAGCACACAAATAAGATAAATTAAAAAAGTAAAAAATAAATGAGCAGACGCAATAAAATGAATCATAACAATGGGTTGTAAAATGGCCTGTAGAGTAATCAAATGCAAAAACGTACATTGAAATCATTTGAAAACAAGGAACATGCAGACATTTAAAGAGACCTGAGAATATTCTGGGTATTAAAATATTATATATGCTGACATGTCTGATGTGTCACCAGCCAGTTCTTAAGATGTTTTTTTTTCGACCTTCTGTCCCCTACCCCATCCCTGGCGGGGGTGCGGGGAACCTCGGCCTGGTGGTCTGGTCTCTTGGGTGCCGGTCTCCT
>NC_050524.1:4640669-4657007 GCF_002922805.2 Oryzias melastigma | reverse complement strand
TCATACCGTACAACATTTACAAAAGTAGATACAAACTTAAAATTATTTTCTTCAGGTACCTGCAAATGTAGTAAAATCATAAATGTAGATTCCATCTAACCTTTGGATTGTTCACAATGCCACATTTCCACCTATAATTTTTTCAATTTACATTCAAAGGTAGCTTCCCATCGTGGCTCGAGAGAAAAGGGGAAGAAAAAAAGAAAAACACACATTAAAAAAAACAAAACAAAACATCAAAGAATGGAAACATATGGAACATATGGTCTTTTCCCTATCTCCACCCCCCCTACATGTGCCACCTTATTCCCTTGAAATATATGTTAGAACTGGGAGCCATTTATCCCTAAATATATCACTTTTCATTTGAAGTCTTGCTGTGACTTCTTCCATATTGTATACATCTTTCAGTTTGTTCTTCCATTGGGTAATTGTAGGTGGTTGTATCTTACACCAAGAGGCTGTGATCATTTTCTTTGCGATGAGCAGCAGAATTCTTAACAAAAAGAAATTACAGTTGGATCTAATATTGCTCTTAAATATGCCCAATACAGCTGAAGTTGGCTCCAATACTATTTTAATACTCAAGCAATTTTCAATTTCATTTTGCACCGCTTTCCAGAAATTGACCAATTTAGGACAATCCCAAAATATGTGAGTATGGTCCCCCACAAGGCCACATCCCCTCCAGCATTTATCTGATGTCCCAATAAATTTTGACACAACTGAGGGTGTCTTAAAAAATCTAACTTTTGTCTTCCAATCGAATTCCCTCAGCGTTGGGCTGTTAGTAGTTTTGTTTCCCTCTCAAAGTGTTAATTTCCAGTCTTCATCTTCAATTATGGTGTTCATTTCCAATTCCCATTTTCCTTTTATGTGCTGTGTATCTTCTGTGTTGGCTGTTTGTAGTATCTTATAAATATGAGATATGTGTTTGTTAGTAATTTCTTTTTTGATTATGGATGTAAAAAATAGCTCAAATTTTGAAGGTGGGGCTTGCAGATTTGCCAAAATATTATGTTTATTAATATAGTGTCTTAGTTGTAGATATTTATAAAAATCGTGGCCTGGGAGATTATATTTCTGTTTGAGTTGCTGAAAGGACATTAGATTTCCATTTTCAAACATTTGACCCAATGTAATTGAACCGTTTTTATCCCAGTTGTTTAGACTCTGTGCAGGTGGAAATTCAGGATTATGATGGATTTGTATTCATCTGTACATTGAGTTGGGAAGCTTCAGGGTCTTTCTAACTTTCATCCATATAGATAGAGTGTTCTTCACCAGTTCATTTGTAATTTTACTTTTTAATCTTATAGTTTGACTTACAAATGGTATGGTATCGAGATGTACATTCGGACAATCACCCTGCTCCATATGAAATCCCATGGCTAAAAGGGTATTGTTCAATTCAATTCAATTTTATTTATATAGCCCAAAATCACAAAGGAATTTGCCTCATTGGGATTCAAAATATGGACAATAGTTAAAAACTAAGACTACATAAACTGGTTATCCCTGCCCTTAGACCCTCCCTCCCGGTAAGGAAAAACTCCTAAATAAACCTGAGTCAGGAAAAAAGAAGAAACCTTAGGGATTCCCACATGAAGGAGAGATCCTATCCCAGGACGGACAGGCGATACCAGAACAGTTAAAGAAAGATTAGCTTCTACAACTATGTATCTAAGAGTTCATTCAGATGGGGCTGAGGGACGAGTGATGATGAAGTCCATAGTCAAGATGAAGCAGAAGTGCAGTCTACGGCCAGGAGCAGGAGGACAGATGACCCAGCAGGAATCACTCTCACTCAGAGATGCAGGATGGTGTCGGGGGCGTGGTCCACGGCCAAGAGTGGGAGCGTGGGCGATCCACCGGGGATCTGAAATCTCTCCCGCTCCCCAGAGGAGAGTGGGAAAGAAGAACAACATGTGAATGGAACTGCACCAACAAAAGCATGGAGAACTAAATACAATAAATAATAAAGAATAGAAGAGAGGAGAAGTAGATGAGAATAGAGAACAGAACCCCAGAGCTGATCTGAAAAATAACGCTGATGGAAAATCTAAATTTATATTTAAACGCATCAATATTAATTTATTAATCTAGCCTCACAAGGACCACATGAGAGGGAATATTCTCTGATTACTAGCTAGCCTGGCAGAACGCCTGTCCAAAGAGGAATGTTTTAAGGCTAGTTTTGAAGGTAGAAACTGTGCTGGCCTCTCTGACATGAGCTGGGAGCTTATTCCATAGAACAGGGGCTTGATGGCTGAAGGTTCTACCTCCAACTGTACTTTTAGAAATTCTAGGAACTACAAGCAGTCCAGCATTTTGTGAACGAAGTGTTCTGACTGGTTGGTAAGGAACTATGAGATCTCTAATATAGGATGGGGCCACACCATTCAGAGCCTTATAGGTTAACAGGAGGATTTTGAACTTGATCCTGGATTCAACTGGTAGCCAGTGGAGAGAAGCTAACACAGGAGTGATGTGTTCTCTTCTACTAGTTCCTGCTAACAATCTTGCTGCTGCATTCTGGACAAGCTGAAAACTTTTTAAAGAACTTTTCGGGCATGCTATTAGTAAAGAGTTACAGTAATCCAGTCTAGACGTAACAAATGCATGGATGAGTTTTTCAGCATCACTTTTAGATAACATATTTTTAATCTTAGCGATATTACGTAGATGAAAAAATGCAGTTTTACAAGCTTGAGATATGTGAGCCTTAAATGATAAATCCTGGTCAAATAAAACCCCTAAGTTTCTGACTGAAGAATTGGAGGCAACATTTACACCATCCAGGGAGACTATCTGATCTGAGAGAGCATCTCTCAGGTGTTTAGGACCCAGTATCATGACCTCAGTTTTCTCTGGGTTCAGAAGGAGGTAATTAATTGTCATCCAGGTCTTAATGTCTCTGATGCATGAATTCAGTTTCTCTAGGTGGTCATTCTGGTCAGGTTTAATGGATAAATACAGCTGTGTATCATCTGCATAACAGTGAAAGTTAATGCTATGTTTCCTGATTATGTTTCCTAAGGGCAGCATGTAAAGCGTGAACAGAATGGGCCCTAGAACTGAGCCCTGAGGGACTCCGTAGCTAACTCTAGTACAATGAGAGGACTGTCCATTTACATTAACAAACTGGTATCTATCAGATAAATAGGATTCAAACCACTGGAGGGCAGATCCCCTGATCCCTATGTCATGCTCTAGTCTCTGGAGTAAGATGCTGTGGTCGATGGTATCAAAGGCTGCGCTGAGGTCTAACAGGACCAGAACAGAGATTAGTCCCTTTTCTGAAGCCAATAGCAAGTCATTAGTAACTCTGACCAGAGCAGTTTCAGTGCTATGGTGAGGTCTGAACCCTGACTGAAAATCTTCAAAGTGATTATTGTCCTGTAGGTGGCACTGCAGCTGCTTTACTACAACTCTTTCTAGGATTTTAGATATGAATGGGAGATTAGATATTGGTCTATAGTTGGCTAGAATGTCAGGATCCAGGCTGGGTTTTTTCAAGAGAGGTTTAACAACAGCATATTTAAAAGACTGAGGCACATAACCAGTCTCTAGAGAGGTATTTATTATGGTTAATATGGATTCACTAATAAGGGGGAAGATTTCTTTAAAAAGTTTAGTGGGGATTGGGTCTAAGAGACAAGTGGAGGTTTTAGAAGACGTAATAACTGATGCTATTTCTGCTTGGTCCACAGCAGTAAAGCAGTCTAATGTTACAGACGTTTCTATGGATGCCTTTATTTCTACGACTTCTGCCAGCTTTGGGCTGATTGTGGGAATAATAACATTTAGCTTGTGTCTAATATTTGAGATTTTACTATCAAAGAATTGAAGGAAATCTTCAGAGCTGATAGTAGCAGGAATATGTGGTTCAACCGAGCTGTGGCTGCTGGTCAGCCTGGCTATAGTACTAAAGAGAAATCTTGGGTTATTTGCATTTTCTGCTATTAAAGTTGAGTAATATTGAGTTCTCGCTTTACGCAGGGATTTTTTATAACTTAAGACAGAAAATGCCAATTGACCATATCAAATGCTCTTTGAGCATCAAAACTAATTACCATAGAGTTTTTACTATTATTTTGTGCTTGCTTAATCACATTTAGGGTTCTCCTTATATTATTAACACTTTGTCGACCTGGAATAAAACCTGTTTGGTCTGGGTGGATCAATTTTTGTATGTATTTTTGGACTCTTTTAGCTAGAATACTAGTTAGTAGTTTTAGATCATTACATAATAAACTAATGGGTCTATATCCTTCACATTGTGTTGCATCTTTTCCTTCCTTATGAATGACTGAAATGATGGCTTCCGACCATGACTCTGGCATTTCCCCATTTTCAAGAGAATAGTTAAAGATCCTCATTAATAATGGTAACAAATCTTCCATTAAACATTTATAAAACTCCCCCGGGAGGCCATCTGTTCCTGGGGACTTATTGTTTTTTAGTTTTTTAATTGCTTCCCTAATTTCAGTTTCTGTTATATTTGAAATCATTCCTGAGGCTTCTTCTGTAGACAGTGTGGGTAGGTTAAGATTGCTGAGAAAATGCTCACCTTGCTTTTCAACTTCCTCATTGTTTTGGTTTGGCTCCTCATAAAGTTTTTTGTAAAATGATGCAAAGGCATTGGCTATGTTTTTGAGATGATAGATAGTGGTATTACTTGTGGGGTCATTTATTTTGTGTACCATTCTGTCAGTCTGTTTTTCCGAAGTTGAAAAGCTAGAAGACGGCTGGCTCTATTCCCCATCTCGTAATATTTCTGTCGAGAAAATCTTAAGGCCCCCTCAGCTTTGTATGTAAGGATTGTTTCTAATGTTTTTCTAGCTTCTTTTAATTTGAATAGTGTGTCTTTTGCACCAGTATTTTTATGTTCCATTTCTAACAGCTTTATTTTTTCTTCCAAATGTATTTGTTCCTTTAATTGTAGTTTCTTTATCCGGGATGATATTTGAATAATTTTCCCCTGATTACAGCTTTAGCTCCACTCCATAAAGTTGGTGGAGTGACATCTCCATTGTCATTTGTTTCCAGGTAGTCTTTCAGGGTTTGTTTTAGTTCTTGAATTACTGCTGTATTGTTAAGCAATGATACATTTAGCCTCCAGTATTTAAAAACATTTTCTTTATAGATATCAAGCTGCAGAATTACTGGGGCATGGCCGCTCAATGTTATGGTTTCTATTTGGCAATCTAATATTTTATGCATGTGTTGCTGAGAGATACAGAAGAAGTCTATTCTAGAGTAGCTATTATGCACATTGGAGAAAAAGGTAAAGTTTTTCATGCTAGGGTTTTTATGCCTCCATGGATCTCCCAGGCCAAGTTCTGTCATCATATTATTAAGCATTTCAGTTTTTTTAGTTTGTGGACCTGTTTCTGCTGGTGTTCTATCAATTTTGCCATCTTGCACAGAGTTAAAATGTCCTCCAATTATTATTATACCCCTGGAATTTTCTGCTATCATGTTTGCAAACTCTTTGAAAAATTTATCATCAATTTCATTGGGGCATAAAGATTCACAATGGATAGTTCCTCCTCCCCCACTCGACCTATTACCATTACATACCTCCCAAATTTATCTTTTATTACTTTTTCTACTGAGAAAGCTAGTGACTTATGGATCAAACCAGCCACTCCTCTTTTATTACCATATGATGAGCCAAATGCCTGATTTACCCATTCTCTTTTAAGTTTTTCATGTTCCAACTCACTCAAATGTGTTTCTTGAAGTAGAGCTATAGAACAACACATCTTTTTTAACTGGTTAAATGTCTTTTTTCTTTTTATAGGATGATTTAAGCTGTGGACATTGTATGTGACAATCTTTAAACTGCTCATACAGTAATCATAAGGTTCTTCAGATGTATATTTCTTCCTTGGTTATAGACAATATTACCTGACATGTACCTGACAACTAGTGAATGCACTTTTGGAAAGTTTTTCAAAATACTGTTTCCACTAAATAAACTGAACATTTTCAACAGTTTGTCAAACCGACTTCCAAACAGTGAACAAACCACACAAGTGTCCTCAAAAATGGCCGCTGTGAAAGCAGAGGGAGGTGACGAAAGTCCTCCTCCGCATGGTAACACTTTGTGTAGTGGCAACAGTCTATCAGCACGGGGCTCTGCAGGTTGCCTTGGCAAAATAGTTGTTAAAAGAAAAAGTAAATATAACAAAAATAACAAAGGTATCTTACTAACCTCTAGGAAGGGGGAAAGGAATCCTCCTTATATATATAATCGTAATTAAACCTGTTGTCACTAGCCTTTTTATTTATCTTAATATATATAATCGTAATTAAACCTGTTGTCACTAGCCTTTTTATTTATCTTAAACAAAAGAATCTGGATTATCTGCATACTATATATTTTCAATAGTTTTTTTTTCTTCTTTTTTCTCTTTCTTCCTTTTAACTTCACATTTATTCATCACGTCTTGAAAATGACTGCAAGTCCATGGTGCTCAGTGCTCCTTCTCCGCCTTTTTTCGCTCCGGTGATCCAGGTGTTGCGCAGCATCTTCTCCCGAAGGTTCTCTCTCTCATCCACTGTGACGCGTATTCCCATCTGCTTGAGGGTTGGTGCTGCCTCTGAGAGTGTAGAGAACATATTCACTCCAGTACTCGTGTAGATCTTCAGCTTGGCAGGGAACGGAGAGACGGCTTTCACTTTCTTCTCTTTAAGTTGTTTAATCACTTCCCTCACTTCTTTGCGCTTCTTCTGAACTTCTGCGGTGTAGTCCTGGTCAAAAAACACCTTTTTGTCTTTGTATACAACTCCATTGCTCTTCCAGGCCTCTTGTAGTATTCGGTCTTTCGCTCTGTAGTCCCAGAATGTGACGATAATGGACCTCGGTGGCTCAGTCTCCTTCGGTTTTGTTGTCAGTGAGCGGTGCGCTCTCTCCACACCGAGGTCCAAATCCACTGGTAATTTCAGGGCTGTGCGGATCATGGCGATTACAAATCCAATCATGTCATTCTTCTCTTCGCCTTCACGTATCCCGTACACGCGAAGGTTGTTACGCCTCGCTCTGGATTCAAGATCTTTGCATTTAGTGGACACTTTGGCTTCTCGCTGTAGCAAGTAACGAATCGCTCTTTCATGGCGGTGCTGCTGGTCTTCGGTGTCAATTACTTTTTGATGTGTGTCCGCCATTTGTTGTTCAAGTATCGTTGTACGTTCCGCGACATCTTTCATGGTGGATTCCAACCTTGCCAAAGTAATTTTGGTTTCTTTACACGCATCTGCATGCTCCTTTCTGAAACTTTTTAGCATTGCTAGCATTGTCGCCATGTTTTCTTCTGGTTCGTCCATGTCCGTTTCGTCAATATGCTCGCGTTTTTCCTCTTTTCGGGAAGATCTGGTCTCTAGTTTTCTTTGACTAGACCTTTAAGCTTACTTTTTTTTGTTAATTTTTGGTAAAGTGTATGCAGATTTTCTTTCCTTAGGCTAGTTTTAAGGTATTTCCCCGGAGCGTCGAAATCAAGCTGCGCCCTTTGTCACGACGTCACCGGAAGTCCTTAAGATGTTTTTTGAACAATAAAAGTGAGCCCAGTTCTCTGATGTTCCGAGGGACAGAGTTCCATTCCTGTGCCGCTGTAACTGAGAATGTTTTTTTTGGCTAAAGACACTTTTCCGCAGAGGGACGACCCTCGTGTGACTCGATGTGAGCTGGATCGAACGGTTACAAACTGATTAAGTGGAGGAGATGACAAACCATGTATTATTTTCTATAACAGACAAAGGTTTGAATACTTGATGAAATTCTTCCAGGTTAACAGTTTATGTTTCTGTAAAAAATGGCAATGGTGATATCTTAATTGTTTTTTGTCCAAAACTTTGACTGTTTGTTTATAAAGGGATTCTAACGGCTTCAGAGTTGTTTCGTTTGCCTGTGACCAGGTTGTGATGCAATATGTTATATGGGAAAAGATCATAGCATTCATGAACATCCTAGCAGCCTGTAATGATAACTGTGGTCTTATGAACCGGAAATTTGATAAATTGAACTTCACCTGATTAGAGACTCTTTTTATTTGTGATTCAAACTTCAGATTAGAATCAATCAGGATCCCAAGATACTTAAATTCTGACACAACTTTAATTTTGTTTCCAGCCACAAAAACGTCCGCTTCTGGTGTTTTAGAAAAAAACATTGCAACTGTTTTATTAACGTTTGGTTTTAAACTCGACTGATTTAACCAATGCATGATATCAGACATTGATTGTGTAAGTTTCTCAGCGACTTGAGTCATGTTTTCACCATGTGTATAAATTACTGTATCGTCAGCATACATTTGAATAGAGGCATTCACACAAACTGAAGGCAGATCATTTATATAAAGGGAAAAAAAACAGAGGGCCTAGAATGGATCCTTGGAACACCAGTATACAGATTGATAGGAGGGGAGAGATACTCATTCAACCTGACTGACTGTACTCTATTAGACAGATAGGAGTCTATCCATTTTATTGCATGAGGTAAAAAGTTGAATTTAGTTAGTTTTGTCAGCAGTAATTGATGATTTATCGTGTCAAAAGCTTTCTTCAAATCTATAAATACAGCACCAACTACACCACCTTTATCCAATGATTGCTTGATGTTTTCTATGAAAAAACAATTGGCTGTCTCAGTTGAGTGCCGAGCTCCACATATCCAAGCCCTACTCATGACTGATTACCTGCCTCAGGTGTGTCCAGCCAATTAGACCATGCCAGAGCAGGGTATTTTGGATATCATGCAGGAATGTGGCCCTTGAGGCCTAGAGTTGCCTATTTTTGCTCTAAAGCATTTCAGATCAAAGTACTTTTTTGAATGTTAATTTCAACAATAGCTTCTATTGAGACGTGATTTCCCGTCAATCCTAGGACGCCTCCCAGTTTTAAATCTAATATTGTTGATCTCCCTCTGTAAATATATATAAATATTATGTTAAAAGAACATGTTGTCATGCTGATGAACTTCTGTTTTCTTTTGGTCTCTCAGTGTTCAGTTGTAAGTCAAACTTCTTTTCCATCCACATAAGTTTTACATACTACAAAGTGGGGCCTCTTTTCATCTTTGTACATCTTTTGCACAACAGGCCACAGCGCAGCTCTGTGAAGACTTCTCATAAATAGGTGTTTTTTTTTTTACAGATTTCTCTTGACTTCAGCTCGTACTAAGCAGTAGCCAACAGGATAAGAGAATGTTCCTCTGACCTTAATAAATATATTACATATTACATTACAAATATTTCATCACTTCCTCTTTGTGACACACATTGCGATGGCTAAGCAGTTTAAGTTAAATGTACTGATGTCATTGTCTTTTTTTTTGTACGTTTGTTGTTCCAAGGTTGTGAACCTTGTAGTTAACTATCAAAAAATGTAGATTTTCTTTTTTTCAAATAAAGATCACATTTTTTTCATGTGGAGCAAGGCTACTTGTAATTTGCTTCTTGAAACTTAATTACCCTAACTGGCAGAAAAGAAACTGGTAACTACAACAAGGAAAGAGGCAAGTTAAAGAAGGATGAAGACAAGTGATAAAGGCTTTAGAGAAAGAGGGAAGAGACAGATCAGATGAGAGGTATATACTGTGCATATTATAGTATGACTTTTTCGGTAAAAGTTACAAATTACTATAAATAATTGGCAATTGAAATAAATGACAGCAGAACAAGTTGTGGAGAGAAAAAAACAGCTGTCTAAAAAAGAGAAGGGCACAGAAAAAAAACGGAACAAGTTGCCACAATGCTCAAAAACTTTAATAGAAAGTTCTTCTTTACTCCATAAACTTCTCCCTTCTTTTGTAAGGGTTTTGACTCCGCCACCAATGTTTCAGGTCCAGGAAATGCCCCTGGGCGGAGCGTATGCTGTGAGGAGGATAAGCCATTGAAAACTCCTGTCCCGTTCTGTACGCACCATTTTCAAACAAACAAAACTATCTGCTATAATGCTGGGCTTTTTTGCAGTGGCTCTTTATTCTACAAAGGTAAAGTTTAGAGTACATGCAAACCAAATGGATAATCTCCAGGATGCTCGAGCGTATGCTACGAAAGTGAGTCATGTCAGCAGTCTTTTCAACTTCAATTCTGCGCATCATCTCCAGAATGCTCGAGCGTATGCTACGAAAGAGAGTCATCTCAGCATTCGTTTCGACCTCGATTTTGTGCGTCATCTCTGGAATGCTCGAGCGTATGCTACGAAAGAGAGTCATCTCAGCATTCGTTTCGACATCGATTTTGTGCGTCATCTCTGGAATGCTCGAGCGTATGCTACGAAAGAGAGTCATGTCAGCATTCGTTTCGACATCGATTTTGTGCGTCATCTCTGGAATGCTCGAGCGTATGCTACGAAAGAGAGTCATCTCAGCATTCGTTTCAACGTCGATTTTGTGCGTCATCTCCAGAATGCTTGAGCGTATGCTACGAAAGAGAGTCATCTCAGCATTCGTTATAACGTCGATTCTGTGGATCATCTCCAGAATGCTCGAGCGTATGCTACGAAAGTGAGTCATGTCAGCAGTCTTTTCAACTTCAATTCTGCGCATCATCTCTGGAATGCTCGAGCGTATGCTACGAAAGTGAGTCATCTCAGCATTCGTTTCGCTTTCGCCTTAATTAAATTAAATTAACAAGTCAAGAAATCTTTAAAATTTTAAATAAAAAAATTTGACTTGCCATTGTGTCTTTGCTTTTTTGTTAGTTTTTTGGAAAGGAATACCATTAGCTAATATTGGAGTTTGAAGTTTTTGTGTACAAATTCTATTTAAAAGTTTACAGCTCTAAGAGATCCTGGAGTGGTGACCCGTCGGTAAGTCAGAACATCGTTAAAATCAGTAGTTAAATGTTGTTAAAAACCCTTCCGCTCTCTTTGGGGTCCAGATGACTCCAACCACATATGGATGTGTGATTCCTTCCATGACAAATGTGGAAAAAAGGTAGACAGAATTTTATGTCCGTCATGGACATTAGTGAAACTCAAAAGTCAATGATAAAAAAAGTTCAGCGCACTGTCTTGTGGGGTCCAGATGACCCCACTTTTAATGTAAACAGGCCAAGGAGAGTGGAAGGGTTACATAAATTCTGAAAGGCGAGGCTGTTTCTCCTTTGGATGTGTGGTGTCCATGCAACTGTGAGAACGATTTGTTTAAATATTTAAGTTTCTACTAATCTAACTTGCACTGGATCAATCCTTTGTTCAGGTAAGGCACAATAACTCCTATATCTGCTTTGGTTGTGCAGCATAAAATACTTTTGGTTGATTAATACTTGCAATAAGGAGACACTTCTTGGCAATCATGATTTGATGTGAATGTGGATTTCATTCTGCTCTCCAAAAGTGTGTATGATTACAGAGAAGTGAGTTTTTATGCTGAGAGTGGAGAAAGGACACGATGAAACCCGGAGGTCCATGGGAAGCAACAGTGCGAGCCAGTTTGATCAAGAACAGGGTGTGTGCCATTTAAACCATATTCCAGGTTGAAGAGGGAACCACATGTATCTGGTCTCTGATGTTTGGGTGCTTCATCTATCTTTGTTCCTGACTGAGGGGTCCATAAGTGTGTGCACAATGGTACTGTGATGGTGGTCAGGTGTTTGATGGGTCACACACTAGTGAAACTTCATCATCTAATGCTAAGATCATGCTATATTAACTGCTCACAGGAAAAAATAAAACTGAAAAGGAAAGGAAAGATAGTAGAGAAAGGCTGACAGAAACTCAGAGAGGAACATGTCAGTGGAAGTTCCTCTGAACACAGAGCAGCCCAATCTGGAATTTAAGTGAAGTACACGCAAGACTGCCAAGTTATTGTCAATGATGTTCCATCTATGTGCTGACTTTTACTTTGTTTTTAATGACAGGTTTTAGATTGAAGCCTAAGACAAGTTTTTTCCCTGGTGTGAGCATGTGAGTTAAAGAGACAACTATGACTGAAGACCAAGGTGGTCTGTATGGTCAACAGGGTCTTAAAGGAAGGAATATGGGTTTATTACCACTTTTGAACAATAGTGCACAAATTGACCTAAAATAAGTTCAGTGTTCACTTTGGTGTTAAGTTTTGACAAAATGACATTTGCAAAGTAAGATTTTCTAAGTAGACTATTACTAAGATAACCTGGCAATATTCAGGCTTTTGTTTGGTTTATGACTGATCTGGAGAAAAGGGGCAGAGAAGACTGGTTTATGCATAGCTTAAAAGATTGTAAATGATGCTCCTCTGCCAAAATATGGATGCAACACTTTGGATGATAATAGTAAACACATTTCCGTAGCTCCAGTTTTTTTAAAAGCTGGAGTTGGATGAGGCCCTGTGTTTCAGTTGCAGAAGCCCAAATTGGGTGATCCCAATGTAGGAGAAAAAAGGCAACTATGTTCGAGGAGATAGATGGAGTGCTGTGGAATTATCTTTTCATTTCTTTATTTTTTCTTTTGTAGAACAGCTGTTTTCTGCAACTGAAGGATCACAAGTAACATCGTTCTGTTCTGATGAAGACGGAAATGAAAGAGATGAAAGAGGAGGATTGCAAGAACATGACTTGGTCATGATCAACGACTTTGACCTGTTTACTGGTCAAGAAGGGCGCGAGACTGAGAATCTGGGCAGAGAAGATTGGGACTAGAACAAAGTTTGTGAAAAAAAACACACAAATTGGAGTGTAATGCTATATGATCACTGTTGAACTCTGCATATTTTGCAGATCATTTTACATGTTTTTGTTTTCAAAATACTTTTGCTTTGTTTTGTTTTAGGCGATGCATCTGTATTCATATGTACCCTGTGTGGTTACTGCTGGACGGCGCCAGAGTAGCAATATAATTTTTCCCGTATCTAATTAACAGTCTAATCAAAAATCAAAGGGTCTGTTCGCCGACGGGTTTTTTCGATATTGCACATATGAGTTATAGGTGCATGCCTAGTTTTACATCATCGGTTGAGTCCAGTGAGGTAATACAGTGAGCAGCTGACGGACAAAATAAGTAATGCGTTAGTGTATATTTTACAGTTACATTGGAGTATACCCTTTTGGTTGTTAAGTCAGTAGTATTTTGCAGTTTTTTATTTTTACAACTCACATCTTGTTACTCATCAGTATTATTTTTATATTTATTTCGTGCCAGTACTTGCTTACCAGCATTCTTTGGTTAACACTCACTCATTTTTGTGTTATTTAATGTTACTCATTCTGGATCAGTACCTAAAGTGTTTTTGTATATCTGTCTGGTGTTACTGGCAAATTTTATGGACTGGGGTTGGATCGCTAAATGGGTTAACTCTCTATACAAGTTTTCTCAATAAGTGTTGTGACCATTATTTCCAGGTAGATTTCCCGCTGGGCCCCACCACTGAGATTGGCCAAGACACACATGGTTTTGTTATTATGGGAAAAAAGTAAAATGTGCTAAGAATGACGTCCCCCAGTCTATAAAAGTTATGGGTAACAGAAAATTGGGGCTTCTTCTTGACTGGGTTTGAATTTGTTTGGGATGCCGAGATCTTCTGTTTATTTCTTGAATAAACAGACCCTTTGAACAGAAGTCAGATTCCAGCTTCATTTTTGTTTCAAGTTAATTATTTGCCTCAGCAGCATCAGCAAAAAGCTTAACTTCTGCTTAAAACATGAACACCCAAGTCAACGGTGACACTAAAGTAAATAGATGTTTCAGAGTGATGCAATGTTTATTATTGATTTATGTCGGGGGAATGGAAAATGAATTTGGGAAACAAAACTATGACCTGATGGAGAACCTCAATGCATAGGATCCTGACACATTCAAAAATGTTACCAAGATGAAGCTTTTGCTCCTACTGTAGACGTGGAAGTTGAGGTGGCTCACAATTAAGAAAAAAAAAATGAAGCAGTCTTCTCAATCATATGCGGAAAGTGGGAAAAAAACGAGATTGAGGCCAAATCAATTTTTTTTATTTTAAAAGCCAGTCAAAATATGTAAATATATAAGCAAGCTACAAAACTTTTTAGATTGATTAAATAATATATTTTTAAATATATATTTTATACTACATGGTGATTTGAGACTTGTAAAACTAAATCATGTTTTAACAACAAGCTTTTATCAGGCAGTCAAAGCATGAGTTTGTTAGTGAAACAAAAAACAAGTACGGCCAGTTTATTTGCATCATGGGATTTCAATATAACCAAAGCAACGGATGAGAAAGGTCATGTTAGACGGTGAAGAAGGAAGTTCATTATGGTAGAAAGTTCTCCTGCAAAAACAGATACAGGAGAAGTTCAGAGGAATTCTGAGAATTCATATGCATAACAATCTGCGCTTCTTCTAACTAATCTCTTTTTACAACAAACATTTTCCTGGTCTTCTTAACTATCTAAGTTCAAGATGGCAGATACTATAAACTGAGGCATGCCTCCTCCTGAGTTTAAACGCTCCAGGATGAAACATGTAATTTATACCACTGTTGACGGGAAAGTCATTGTTGAGGAGGAACTACTTAATTTTCTGGTTGTAAAAATCAAAACAATGAGTCAAGATAAAATTATCACTTTGGCTGTGAACACTACAAAACTTTTTAGATTGATTAAATAATATATTTTTTAAATATATATTTTATATCACTTGGTGATTTGAGACTTGTAAAACTAAATGATGTTTTAACAACAAGCTTTTATCAGGCAGTCAAAGCATGAGTTTGTTAGTGAAACAAAAAACAAGTACGGCCAGTTTATTTGCATCATGGGATTTCAATATAACCAAAGCAACGGATGAGAAAGGTCATGTTAGACGGTGAAGAAGGAAGTTCATTATGGTAGAAAGTTCTCCTGCAAAAACAGATACAGGAGAAGTTCAGAGGAATTCTGAGAATTCATATGCATACTAATCTAATATGCTAACATATGGTAACATTATTGTTTAATTTGTTATCTACTTGAGTTTTTAGGCTAACTGATTTAATTTACTGAGGAATTTTATGCTAATTTGGAGTTCAGCTAATGATTAGGCAACAAGCTAGCTTTTTTGCTAATTTGGTATCTACGAAGGTTAAGGGTAAAAACGTTTAAAAAATTCCATTTTGAGAAATGCTAGTTTCTTTTTAAAGTTTTACTTTTGTTCATGCCAAAAACAGACATGACATGATTCATATTTACTAAAAAAAAAAAGATGGTCATGAATGAAAATTCAAATTTTATAAAATGCTATTATACGACTCCTAGGTTTTGATCAGTAGAAAACAAGCCCAAATGGCTCTTTTACTGTTAAAGGTTGCTGACTTCTGTGTTAGACGGTGAAGAAGGAAGCTCATTATGGTAAAAAGTTCTCCTGGAAAAACAGATAAAGGAGAAGTTCAAAAGAAATTCTGTGAATTCACATGTAAACTAATTTGAGGTTTCTGTACTAAAGAATGCAGTTAAAATTGGTGAGTGTGAGGAACAGGTGCAGGCGTTTGGATCCATATGCAGACATTTTTAATGGCGAACACAACCAGACGGGCAAGACAAGACGTAGTCAGAACAGCCAGAAGTCAAGGCACAGGAGCAGATCATAAGATCAAAACTTGGACTGAATGCAACTGTTCAGAGTCCTCCCTCTGAACAGTGCGCTTAGAGCGAGTAAGCTAAGAGTTGCCACCCAGTGGAAATAAAAAAAAAAAAATCATTATTACGTTATACTGTGAAAACTTTATTGTAAGAACAAAATGATCAGTTTCCAGCAGAGATTTTGCGCCACAGAAAGCTCCTCTTTCCCCTGAGGAGACAACATCTGACCGGCGGGTCGGGCGCGGTGGTTGCCATGGACAAGCTGTTCGTGGATGGTCGCCTCTTCCGGACCCCAGGATCACCCCGTAGTTGTATTGTAGATTCCCCCCCACACGCATACACTGCTTCGTCTGAGATGTGCTGTGAAACATCTGCTAAGCTTATTTAAATGAATGGAAATGAGATCAACCAGCCCCCACACCTCCTCTCAGGAAAGACTTTTTTTTTCACTCCTCTCCCATGTTTCTGTGTATATTATGTTTGTGTTTTTTTTTTCTTTTTCTCTATAATTCTTTCTGTCAAATCCCCCCCTCTCTCCCTTCTCCTCCCTATCCACCTTATTCCCAGCCCCCATGAGCCTTTGAATTATGGGTGATACTTCCGGTAGACGCCAGAACTCGCATTTATTTATATTACAACTGTGGAGCCGACAGCGCAATTCCTCCTGTTTTGGATCTATAACTACATATAAATGTGGGAACACCAGCTGTCATATCTTAAAAGAGGCGACGTAACAATTCCAGGGTCTGCTAAAATTGAGGGATTGGAGGATGACCTTAAACTTAAATTGTCTAATGGGACCCCCGCTCCCCACAGA